>NW_011888836.1:2683923-2704362 GCF_000151845.1 Pteropus vampyrus
AAGACTGAGAGAGTTTAGGGAACACCACTTAGTTCTGAATAATGAGATTTAAAAGAAAGTCTACTTGGAAGTTACTGAAAAATTTTGCTTCCTGATATAAAGAGAAGATGGGAGATGAAATATCACTGTCAGTACTTCTTGCCTTTTCTTCCTGATTTGAATGTGATTGTGTTTAGGATGGTGGCAGCCATTTTGTGACCATGGGGCAACAAGCCTAAGGACAAAAAGCTTGCATGCTGAAGTTGTCAGGAAAGGTAACTGCAAAGTTGAGCTCTTGGTACAAGAGTGATATCAGTGCTGGTACTTCATACAGAAGAGGGCTCAGTGCAGATCTGAGGTCTCATGCTCAGTGATAGTAGCAGTGGAGCTTATTTTCCCATTAGATCAGCTCAAGGCTTTGTTTAGGGTATGTTTTCTGGAAACTAGCCTCACGCCTTATTTTCCACTCCTTCTACAATTCTGTAAGTAACCTGATATCCTGATAGTAATTGCAACTTCTTTCACTTGCAATTAAGAACCTTGACTGATACAAAGCATATAGAATTTCTCATATTTTGGCCATTTGGATCAGGAGCCAAGTATTTTCTACCTGTGTTAAAAAGAGCTATGACTCGGGGCCAGAAATCTGGCTAACCTTCTTGGTTGTGTGGCATATAAATTGACAGCAGTAGTAGTGTCAGGGAAACCATCTCTTTGAGATATCTCAAGAGATAAGAAGTGATAAATGGCTCTTTTGTTTACTGTTTGGCTAATTTTGAATATGTACCACTACACAATGCTTTTGCAGTGACCTCAGGTTCTAAAAGTGTTCAGTGTGGCCAAGACTATTCTCTCTCTCACTGTAATATGTTGCATCATGAAAAAGTAATCTTTTAAGTTTATATGGTAATATAATTAATGTGGCCCTTGTGGCATTTGCCCATGCAGCAACTGTGACTCTGTCATACTTGTGAATTTATTTGTAAATCTTCCTTCTTACAAAGTAGTAGAAATAGCTGAACTGTCTTGACATTTGTGAATCTGGATCCCGAGGTGCTCTCTTGGCAGTTGGCCAGTAGTCAGATCATCACTATTCTGGATGGTTGATAAGTGGCAGGGATCAGATGGCCATGTGGTAGATATTGGGGACAGGAAGGTCAGCACCAGCGGAGGCCATGGGGAGACTTAGAGGAGACCCAAGCCCCCTCATCAGAGATGCTCTTCTGGTCAGGGCCCTCGGAGGCCATATGAGACTGGTACTTTCCAGAACTCTGGGCCTGTTGGAGCTGGCATTTGGCTGTGAGGAGGTAGGCTTGAAAATAGAGTGTGATATTACAGAGAGAGGTCCTTGATGCTCTGGGTCTCACAAAGCCACCTGACTGGTATGATATCAGTGCCATGTCCTGAGCTTCAGCAGTGATTGCCCATTCATTTTATTGTTTATTGTTGCTCAAGTGGTTTGCTTTTTTTTTCTCTTTCACATGTTTCTGAATTGTCTGAACATGGCATTTGGAATAAAGCCCTCAGTATACATCCTCTTAGGGAGGGAGCTTTTTTTTCTTCTTCAAATACTATTGAAATTATAGCTCTGAACAACAGTGTAACATTCATACACGGAGGCTTTAAATTATTATTTTTTAATAGTGGAAATGTTTTTCGAAATTGACTGGTACAATGTATACATGCTGAGTATTCACCATATTATTACTTTTTGGCAGTAGGAGGGGCTGAAAAAAATGGAATAAAATGGTTCCAAAATCTCAGCAGTACATAATGGGGGCACTAAACACATACTTACAATTTTTTTAAAAAGATCTAAAAAATATAGTGGTGAGGGAGGTTTATCTGAGAAAGTTCACTTTGGAAATAACATGGTGACTAAATTATTATTATTGACACACAGGTGATTTAAGAGAAAAACTGACATCTTAGTGCTTACAATATGTTGGTTGATTTTTATCCAGAGCTTGGTCTCTTTCCTTCTTTGCATTCATTTCAGAGTTTGCTTGCTCTAGTTAATGACTTTAAAATAGTAAACTATTCCTGAATAGGTACCCTAGAGTTAGTGGCACCTGGTTAAGATGGGAAGAAATTGACAAAGATCAAAGCTCTGATCCAAACTTGCAAGACCTTGGGCTGTGTGTCCCAGCATCCCTTGCTGTCCCCAATTGGGATTGTCTCCCATTGCTCCTGGGTGGAAGTACCCAGGCTGACAAATCACTAGCTGCCCCTCCAGGCACCAGAGTGAGGACAGAGAGGCCAGATGGAAGCAAGTGTGGACAGCCCTCTGTCACCACTGGCTGGCTGCCATCACCCAGACACTGTACTCCTTGCCGAGGGACTGTCACCATCCTGCCTGCATGATGGGCTGGCCATCCTCAGAGCCCTCCCAAACAAGATGCAACACTGTGCCATGTTGTCATGGTTACTTAGCCATTTCCCCAGAGTGGTGATATCAGTGTCTCCGAGGGGCAAGAGCTCTACTTCATGCATATGCATGAGCTCGGCAGGAGCCTTGCCACATCTGAGCATCTTACAATATTTTTAGTAGAAAATGGATAGAGAAGGAGGGAAAGGTGACATAGAGAATAAAAGTGAAAATGACAGGAGGGCACATTATTAAATGAAGGAACGAAGGCACCCGCTGGCCTGAGTGAGAGAGGATGTGAAGGGTTAATGCTGCTTTGGGATTCCCGGCTTTAAATTAACCATCTGCTTGGTCACACCAGGCTCTCACTCACATTTTCAGAGCTTTATACTTTTTAGATGACTTTCACAGACAATATTTTATTTCACTCTCACAACAACCTGTGACAAATTATGGCCGGGGAGACCATCAATGTGCAGCAGATGAGGAAACTGAGGCCAGAGAAGCTAGGCTCTTTGGAAAAGTCACACAGTTAGCAATGAGGCTTGTACTCTAAACTCCAAGCTTAAGTTCATTTTTGTTTCTACTGGCTCCGACCTCTAAGGATCTAATCGCTTTCAGAAGGCAAAGACTTTTCAGAGGACAGTATTAAAAGACCATCAGCTCCACTAAACTATGAGTTCTTCATGAGTGAGTGTATTGTATGAATATTTTTTGTATCTACAGCACCTCCCACATAGTAAGTATTTAATAAATATGGAACTGAATAACTGTTCATGTATCAGAGACCCCAGGGTTTCATAAAAAACCCAAACAATCTACTGCCCTGCATTGCAAATGTACCAATGCCAAATTAGAAGTTAACATTTTCCAAAATAAAAGTGATGTTTCAAGAGTAGGCCATCTAGGGGGGACCCCCAGTTAAGACAATGCAAGTCAAAATGGGTGCCCCCTGCGCAGACTGATAATCTGTTTCATTGAGTCTGCCTGTGACTGTGTCAGTTACCCAAACCCCATGGAATAGCGCAGGAGCCACATGCTCAGGTGCAGGCGGTGACAGAGAGAACAGAAAACCCAGTAGGAACAAGGTTACTTAGTGCCATGTAATTGTCACATCAAGGAAATCCTGCTGTTTGTCACAAGTTATTTAACAGTTGAAGTGACTAAGCCAGAACCATGAAAGGTAAACGAAACCAGGGCTATCTCCTAAGTTAGTGGCACACAGGGTATTGCTCACTGGAGAAGGTACCCCACATATGTGGGGGCACCTGTGGCATTTGGGCCACAAACAAGTGCTGTGCTGAGGCCGAGGATGCTGAATTTGGGTAATTCTTTGCTCAAGGGATGGATGTGTAACAGACAGGTGGTGTTTGTTGCCATGGGGCCTCTAAGCTAGCACACCAGAAGGTGTGTGGGGCAGAAATTCCAGGGGTTGAGAGGTGTGTCTCTTCTCCCACTATATTACCCTTGGGAGGGCCCATATTAGAGAAAAAAAGTGGTTCAGGTTTTCTGTGTCTCTCCTAGAAAGGATGGCAGATGACCTGGTTTCTTGCAGCCTTTATTTCTAAATCCCAAATGAAGCTAGAACAAGACCAGGCCCATCTTACTATTCTGGAGATCAACCACTGTATCACAAACCACACAAACATTTAGTAGCTTCAAACAACAACCTTGTGATTTTGCAATCAAGAATTTAGGTGAAGTTTGACTGTGTGAGTCTTCTGCTTTTGTGGCATTTGGTGATATTCAGCTGGTTGAGACAACAATGTCACTACTGTGCCTGGGATGTTGGTGCAGATGGATGGAGGGCTGGGCTCAGCTGGGAGTGTCAACCAGAACCCTGACACATCAGCTTGGCCATGCCAGGGTAGCTGGATGGTTTTCATGGTGGCTCAAGACTCCTAAAATGGGTGTTTCAAAAGACCAAGAAGGACATTGCAAATTTTCTTAAAATCTAACTTTGGAAGTCCAAGAACGTTTCTGCCATATTCTACTGTTCAAGAAAGTCGCTAAGGCCAGTCCAGTTTAAGGGACTGTCCTCTATCTCTGAATGGTGGGAGTAGCAAAAAACGTTCAGTCTTCTTTAATCTGGCTCCCCCGTTCCCTTGCTTGATACTCAAGAGAATCAATATTTGTAGGTGGCATCAAGAGAATTTATGAAACAGGCAGCATTTTTTGGTCCTCTTCCTGTTCTGCTAGTTTTGTGTCCCTCTGTCTTCTTTCACTTTTGTCCTTCTCCCTACACCATGTCCTGAATCTCATTGCCCAGAGCCCTAGCCTTCTTCTCCAGCTGCTAAACTGGAAAGTGACCCTGTTAAAGAGTTACCTGGTGCTACAGTAGGTATGACCCCTCCCAGGAAGTATGACCCCTCCCAGAACCCAAAGGAATCTAATGGTTGAATTTTATGCACTGTTTGATAAAACTTTGTAACTTCAGTAGCCCATCGGGCCAGGCTGGAAACATTCGCAAGAGAGAAGTGACTGGGGACCAAAGTAGCTAAGTGCACTTGTCATGGGTAGAGGAGCAGCTGCCATATAGCTCCATTGATTGTAGTTCTGTGGGAGTTTTAGCTCAGTGGGGTTAGACTTTCAGATTTTTCAAAATATGCTGGAAATACAAATTGTTCTGATTTTTAATAACATTGGTTTGTTTTGTTAAGAACACAGTGCCTCTTGGGCTGCTATCTTGCGACTGAATTGGTAGGACTGGAAGGCATTCTGAGGCTCTGGAGAAGCTTTGACTCAGGAGAAACATCCAGCCATGTCACACTGCTGGTCAGAGGATGAGGCTGCACTCTGATCTGGTGAGCATTTTCCCCCTAAACTTTGAAAGGTAGACGCATTCTGATTGAGATAAGAGCATGAGTAACCTTGGAAAAACTTACGATAACCGCCTTTCTTAACAAACAATTCGAACCTGCTAAGGAAAAAACAAGCCCTGTCTTTTTCCTGGTCTTCTGTTCTGTTATTTGTAACTAGAACTTAGGGCAAGTGGCCTTTTCCTCTCTCTGTGACTGGGTGTTTTGTTCTTTGCCGACACAAAGTATTGTTCTCGTTGTTGTTGTTTTTCCCCATGAATATTGACTACTTCTGGCAATTTATGAAAATGTTACTGAGACTTTCTGATTAACCACATAACGTTACCTGTCTGGCCAAGAAATGACCATCTATTAGATGGTCTGTAGTTTAAAAGTCTGAACATTCCTTTTGGAAAGTGATAAGCGGCTGCCTCTGTTCCTTCCAGCATGTTATTTGGCACAATCCACATAAAATTCGAATGCCTGCTGCAACTGTGTTGGAGATCAGAGTGCTAATTACTCGTTTCTAGAATCTGCTTTTCTGACGATGACTCTCTTAAAACCTGTAATCACATAGATACAATTGTGGAATGATGCAATTTGCTTTTCTATTGAGGCCGACTTAGATTTCATCAATATGGCCCCATCCATTGCACTTGTAAGTACACTCCAATATGGTTCCAGATTACAAAAGAAACAATAGCAACCCCCAGCCCCTCCAAAACACACAGTAAACACCATCACCACCAAGAACCATTCCTCTACTCCACCAAGACCCAACAAACTTTTAAAATGTAAGTGTATAATCTGCAGTTGAGGTAGCTCTCAGACACAGCAACATAACTAATTTATGATCCTTTTCTTTGATTACCTCTAGTCATTACCCCTGATTGGAACATAGCTCTCCATTAGAGGCTTAGTTTTTCACTCGTGCTGATCCAGTCACCTCCCCACCTCTTCCCTAATGGCCGCAGAGGTTGCCTCACCTCTGCCTAACGCATGTGGTCATACCCACCTCTAGCAGACCATTCCCCTCGACTATGGCTGTCCACTTTCTACTGACACCCATCTAAGTTGGTTCACTCATTTCCTCATCTGAGAAACCCCGGAACTGTGGGATATATCTTCAGGTAATAGCTCTTGATAACAGGAGCACTTGAAGGCTCAAAAAGTAAAATATGTGAATTCATATTCAGTTTTAATAAACTGAGGTAATTAGTCCATTGAAAAGCTATAGAAAGTGACAGACTGTGACATATAAAAGACGGCTGGCTGACAAAGACAGAGCTGTTCTTCATCGCACTAATATCCTTTGCTTCATCAACATTGAATTTTTCAATCTTTTGGCATTTCAATTACATTGTGCAATGAATTTATAAAATTTGCACATCTATGCTTTTCTTTTTTCTTGTTCTCCTAAAAACTTGAAAAGAAACTTTACATGCATGTCTCCTGTTTCCCCAATCTGCACACATGCTCTGATTTAACTAGATTTCTAAGAGTTGTGTGTGTTTTGAATATCAATTGTACATCAAAGATTCTAAGGAAAGATATATATATATATATATGAAATGGAATATATATAAAACAAATGGGAGGGGAAAATTATAATATATAAGCTTCTTGAGGGCAGAGATCTTGTCTGTCTTGTTCATGGGTTCACTCCTATCTAAAATAATGCCCGAAATATTCAGGGAACAATACAATTTGTTGGATAAATGAATTAATACATGAGAGACCATTTAAAGGACTGTAATGTGTTTAATGGCGTCATCCCAATAGATATGTTCACATCCAAATCTTTGGAACCTATGAAGATGAACTTTTTAAGGAAAAGTGACTACAAATGTAACTAACTTTAAAATCTTGAGATGAGGTCATCCTGTATTATCTAAGTGGACTGTAAATCCAATGACACGTGTGCTTATAAGAAACACACAGGGGAGATTCAAAAGGAAGAAATAATGTGACCATGGCGGTAGAGATTGGAGTGATGCAGTCACAAACCAAAGAATGCCCAGAGCCACCTGAAGCTGGGATAGATGAGAAATAAATTCTCAGGATCCTCTGTTTTATACTTCTGGTCTCCAGAACTGTGAGAGAATGAATTCCTGTTGTTTTAAGCCACCAAGCATGTTGGAATTTGTTATGGCAGTTCTAGGGAAGTTATAGAGGGACTAAAGTAATAGACATGGGCTGCTTTAGAAAGTGTCCTGGGCAGAGTTGCCTGCCTTATAGTAGATCTAAGGTGGGGTTGTTCTAACAGACATCACCTTTTAGTTTCTGCATCTCTTCTCAAGATGCAGCAAGAGGTGATGCTTGCATGACTGAGGTGTCTTGAAGATGAAGCTGAGAGCTCTGGTGAGACCCACATTGACCCTGTCCTTGGCTTTGAGAAATGGCATTCTTCAGACAGGGACCTGCTGCATGTGGAACAATCCTGGGTCTTCTGTGAATGTCACATGGCTCAAGTTCTGAAACTCTGAGAAATGGAGGATCAGAAAATCCCACGCTTTGTAAGTTGGGAGAGATCTTAAAGATTATCCTTTTCATGTGATAAAGAGAATGAAAAGGAATGAAATAAGTACATGCTATTTGCAAATTCCAGAAAAGGAAATGCGGGGAGGTGACTAGATGATGCTCCAGGCCCATCACATGCAGAGGACTGCTTCAGCTGGTGGAAGTGAGACAGATGTATTTCCGATGAAGACTTCTTCATCGTCATTTGAATTTAACTCTGCATCCCCTGATGTCATTCGAACCAGTCCTTCTTACTAGCTGATAATGTCTGCATGTGGGTAAAGAGAGAAAGGCAAACTGACAAAGACGAATTTACTTTTTCACTTTACGGAGCCAAGTGGTGAATAAGTTGGCTGTAACCGGTTTTGCCAAAACTGTGGCCTGCTTCGAGGTCCAGTGGGATTCAGCTTTGATCTTGAGAGAGGCTGTGAGAGGTTTGTTTTTCACAGGGGCTTTAGCCTACAGTTAAGTGCAAACACCTGCTGAAGTACTGGTAATTAGTAGGTAATTAGTGGTTAATGTTCTTAGAATTTAAAAAGAAAGCTTACATAAGTAATTACTTACTATTTCTTATAATGTGCTGCTTTTCTTGAGATTTCATATCCCCAGAACATTTGCCAAGTTCCTAGGTTCCTCAACATACTAAATTGTTTATTAATTACACACGTATATTGCTTTCAGGGAAAAAAAAGAAAATACATTAAATGTTGGAAATAGGAATGAGTTATCTTTTAAATTACAGCAGAGAACTCATTTAAAATTACAGAATGTGGGAATGGTAGCGTCTCTGGAAGATGGCCTTGATTTAATAAAAAAAAAAAATGGAGGTGGCTGAGGAGGAAGAGATGGATAGAGAAAGAATGTTCAAGACCATTTAATAAAACACTAAATGTTAAATACATTTCACAGAAGGATTCTTTTCATGTCAGCAGACACACATCTATGCTTTGGCTTGTCAGAAAGACCCCCAGGACTCTTATTCGTAGGGGCGAGCACTGCCAGCAAAGCTAAGTGGTTCTAACAATCTGAGACTCTCGAGGTGACTAAAACAGAGGGACACTGGAGCACATTAATTAGTGTGCTGTAACTATATTTTCAAAGGATTTTTGCTTTAGAATTTTTAAAGCAGGTTTCTAACCCCTAAGCCCTGGAGACTCTCCATGCCAACTGGAAATGGGCATTCGTTCATTTACTTTGTTTAGAGGCTAGAGCTTTGAAAATTATGTCTGAAATCTGTTTTTCGCTTCAAATCACCACAGAACCCTCAGCACAGCAATCTTATAACTTCAGTTTTCTTATCTTTAAAATGGGACTAGCAGGTATTTCCTTTTTCCCTTCCCATGCTCTGCCACTACACAAAAACGTACCTCACAAGAATGTCTGCCACTACCCAAAAACGTACCTCACAGGAATGTCAGTATGTGTTACCTTTTAATGGCATGGTGGGACGGGAAGCCTCAAAATCATATATCTATTTGCCACAGACATATCTAATTATATATATATATATATATATATATATATATATATAAAATAACTGGGTGAAAAATGTATATGTTTCAGTTGCTGTTTATTCCATAGTGTGGCTTTATTACTTTTCAGCTATTCACTGGTGATCTCTACAGAATTCCAAGTTAAAGAATCTTTTGAGAAATTATTAAAGCAAGATATTTGAATAGAATTGAAGCAACCGAAAATTGAAATCAAGATTCTGGGAACCAGAGCGGTCAGAATAGAAGCCTCCTCACCCCATGGTGCTCAGACTAGCTTTGTCCTGTTCAGGGACTGCTTGTAATAATTGTCCAAAAGGGCAGATAAAAAGAAGGAAAAATAAGGAGAAACTTAGGAAAAAATAGACCTCAAGCTGGCAGACATTTTAAAAACTGCTTGTTCTCTGAGCATTTCGAAAGCTAGTTCCAGATAAAAGAGAATCTCCCATTTTAAAATAATATCAGAGGAGAAACATTTTAATCTTGCTCTTTTTGAAGATATTATTTTTAAAAAACATAATCGATAAATTTAATATGCTGTTAATTATATCCATTTTACCTTGGGTACCTTCAATGGACAAAGATAACTCTCTAATTCTTAAGGAACATTTATTTTCTTCTCTCATTTCTCTTTCAGGTAAAAGAATATTCCTTCCATAACCTTTTTCACACATCTTATTTTCCATTTTCTTTTGTCTTTATGTATGTGCGTGTGTGCGTGCATGGCCATGTTATTTTTATCATCATACTCTGTTTTCTATCACTGTTACCATTTGTATTATTTATTGTATATACCCAGCACCTAGCCCAGAGTCTGGCATGTAGTAGAGATACAATAAATACTGGTTAAATAAAGAACAGAATGAATGGAAAAAGATTTAAGAATGTGATGCTGCACTGACTATAACAAGGATATTTCAGGGATCCCATGTTCAATGTTTGCTTTCAAACTGACAAAGAAAATTCAGAATAAGGCTTCAGTTATTATGGTTCTCAAGTCTCCTGCCATCTCCGAACATTGTGAGTCACTCTTAGGTTTTCTAAGTTGTCAGTGGCTTTTACCAATATAGCACTTGCCCTAACCTACTCCATTTTGCTGTGTCCCACCATTTTTCAGTGTACTGAGGACACTTAATAATATCCCAGATGCTGACTGTTACCCCAACTTGCTGCCACTTACACGTTTACTATATACTACAACCTCACATGGTTGACTTATCTGGAATCTTAGTTTCCAAAATATCTATTTCTAATTTATTGATGAGTACAAAAAATGAATCAGAATCAAAAATCATTGTACATATTTGTAAATAAATAAATCAATATCTATCTATATATAACTATATCTCTATCTCTATCTCTATCTCAATCTATATTTATATCTACATCTATTGCTGTGTCATTAAATGGAGATTTCTAAGGCACAATAAATATAACAATCTTTACTGTATACAGAGCTCCAACAAATTGATAAGAAAAGCAACAGATAAGTGAGCATTACTCATTAACAAACAATTTGCAAAAGAAGAAATAGATCGATTAGAAAATACATGGGAAAACATTTGATTTCATTGGTGATCAAATAAATGCAAATTAAAGATATTTCATTGGTGATCAAATAAATGCAAATTAGAGATATTTTTGCTTATGAAATTAGCAAAGATGTAAAGATTTTCAAATGTTTTACCCTTAGGTGATTTCTTTTTTTTTTCCTGTGCTTTTTCTTCATCTTCATTTTGATTTTCATTTTCTTTTGCTACTCCTTTTTTGATCAATAAATTTCTCCTTTTCTCTTATTTTCTTTGGAATTAATTTTTGGGAGACTTATAAATCTTGTTTTTGGAATTTCCCTTTCCTGAATGTATCTGTCCTTATAAATTCTTCCTCTTTTATTTTTTTTCTAATTTTTTGAGTGTTTACATTTGATTTTTAATGATTTTTGCGTGTGTGTGTTTTCTTAGAATTCATAGTAATACACCTTGGTCAGGAGAAAGAGGTTAAATGACTGAAGTGTTGGTTTAGCTTGAGACTCTTTTTAACCTGTGACTTAGTCTGTCTTTAAGTAAGATGTACATTTTTTTCTTGTCCATAATCAGTTTTTGGAATGGATTATTCTGGAATTGCACACTAGACAAATGTTTTAGAAAGAGAGACAGGCAGCTGAATTTCAGTTTTTAAATGTGTCATGTGACAAGAGATTTGACACATCCAGTTGAGCCAGAAGATTCAGTGTAGCAGAAGTGGCAAATACCTAATGCTTGCTCCCTCAGTAGATAGAACATAGCTGTGAACAAATGCACTGAGGAGCCATATTTCACTGACAGGAGAGGGACAAATGTGCCCTCTTGGTCTCCAACTTTTACTAAACTATAGTGGCACAAATCCAAGTTTCAAAGAAGTATCCAAAGTCTCTGGTTCTTTTGAATTGTAGCTGTCTGTGGTTTTTACAGAGCCAAGATTGCCTGAGCTTATGACACTCGGGAGTGTAACAAGGACCTGAGGAGTTTTACGCTGTGGCTAGCGCTGTTTACTCAAAGCTATCTTGGAAGTTCGTTGAAGCAGGGGCCAGATCTTTTCACTACTGGGTGCCTTGGGGGATGATCACAACATTGATTTGGATCAGAACTGTCCTGATGTGGACAATATAGATAAAATCATGTCCAGATTTAGAGCAAAATGCTGCATCATGTTCTGGATCAAATTAATACACTAGCTTTCATTTATGTCTTTTAACAGAGAACAATAGTTGCTCCTTTTGCTGCCTTGTTCCCAGTGAAATAGTCCATGTATAGAGTTTCCCTTTTCAGCAGCAGTTGTGTCTACAAATGCTATTCTCTAAACGACAGCTATTCTCAAAGCCACCAGGCGCGCGATTGCCCGAACAAAGAGGTGCATTAAAACAGTCTTGACAATTTCAGCTCCTAGAAACACAGGGGTCACACAAATCTGCCAAGTTGAAAGAAAACAAATCACTAGGGCAAGACATTTTATTTGGTTCTAAACAGCATCTAGCACATGGATAGCATTCAAAAGCATTAATACGGCCATAATGCAAATCAACATGGGCCTGTAGACCAGGAGCTGAAAGAAATTAGGCAAAACTCTAAAGAAATCAGACCATGAATAAAAAGGAATTTCAATAAAATTATCAAACATTATTCACTAATATGGCTGTCAGTCGTCCAGGTATATCTTTTATACTGGGGTGAGTTACAAAAGAAGTCAACACTTATAGGTAGAGACTTAAAGTGTAATGAAGGAGACAGGACAAATACACATAAATATAAACAAAAGGGGCAGAAATAATTACACCATAGGCAAAAACAATGTCAGCTCTACAGAGCTTGAAAGGAGAATTCTGGCTATTTACTGAGATAGAAAGGTTGCTGGAGGGTTGGAGGGAAAGATTTCTGTATTGAAGGGAGCAAGGCATGCTCCTTTTATTAAAATACCACTAAATATATGCATGGGATGCCAGACACAACTTAGATTGAATTAAACCAAAAAGAACCTATACTCTCTGAATTGATTCAAGGATTTAACAGGCTAGGCTAATAAGATCCTGGGTCTGTTTAGACTCATTTCTTCCTTCATTCCTTTATGAATTCAACAAAAATATTGACAGCTACTATCTGTCAGAAATGATGCTAAACGTTGGAAATAAATGTCAGAGAAATAAGTCGTAATCCCTGTTCTCAAGAAACTCATAGTCTAGTTGATATGATAAACATGGGAAGTAAATAATCATAGTATAACTCTTAACTACTTAAGGTGCTACAAATGAAAGGAAGTAGTGATTGCTTCCACCTGGAGAATTAGGGCAGGCTGGGTCTTTAGAAGGGGTGAGGTTTGTTAGTCAGATAAAAGGGAGTAAGAGTGGAGGATGTAAAGATTATGGTTTTTTTCCAAGAATGGTAGAAGTTGCTGGGGCTGGCCAAGAGTCCAAGTGATTGGAAAAAGTTAGGTAAGACAGTGACAAACTATGAAGGACTTTGAAAGCTCTGTGAGAGATTTGGCCTTGGTAGTATAAATAATGGGGAGCCCCAAAAAGTTTCAAAGGAGAGGAGTATGAGTAGATCTTTGTATTCCAGAGATAACTTAAGCAACTGACAGCTCTTTAGACTGTACATGAATGACTGCTGTGTTAGTGAAAAATCTTGGATAATTTTATCGAAATTCCATTTTACTCATGGTCTGATTTCTTTAGAGTTTAGTCTAATTTCTTTCAGCTTCTGGTCCACAGGACCAACCGATTTTCATTATAGCTGTTTAAAGCTTCTTGGTGCCATCCATGTACTAGATGCAGTTTATTTTAATATGATGTCTTCCTTTGTGATTTGGTTTCTTCCTATTTGGCTGATTTGTGACTGCTTCTCCCCTGAAATGTCACCCATGACTGGAAGCCATGAGAAGGAAGAGGCTGAGAACTGTCCTTTCTCTCTTTGCATGTTTTAGGAGCCGATCCTGCTCTGTGAGTCTCCTGCTCTGGGTGCCCCAATCTTCCTTTTTCACAGCCTCAGTGAGGAGAAGGAGGTGCTGCATTTGTGAAAAGCTAATTGCCTGTGGTTGTTCTGTGTTCTGCAGAAAAAAGTAGGAACTTTAATGATCATATAAGGGACGCACACAGTTGTTTCTATAGTCACTGAATAAAAAAAAATCATGAAATCATTAAAACAAACACTGATGTATACTTCCTACATATCTTCCTACAGCTTGTTTTCTAAGTCTTTTACATATATTCATTTGTTTAATCCATCACTATAACACTATGAGATTGGTACTATTATCATGAAGAAACTAAGGCATAGAGAAGTTTAAGTTATGTTGTGTGTAAGACTGGAGTAGGTTTCAAGCCCAGATAGTTTGTATCAAAAGGCTGTGCTCTTAACCACTTAGCTCTACTCTAAAAGTCACCTCATTCTCCTTCATGTCAGAAATACATATCACCACTACAATATCTTTTACAAACTTGATTGCAACCAGAACACATACTTCCCCAAACAGCGTATTTCAGTGTTTGACAGCCTAATTTATTGTGAAATTTTCCCTCTGAGTGAAGCAGTCATCTGCTTTCCTGGAACATCAGGAAATCCATTGTGTTGATTTCGGATCTTGGAGCCATTCAGTGTTAGTCTAACTCTTTCTCGATATGACAGTCCTTCAAGTATCTGAAAGATGCTACCCTATTGCAAGCCCATGATGCTATTTATCCCATTACCAAATTGGAGCTTCTCTTCTGGATAGCCACCTGTTTTTTCTAAGCCTCTTGAAGAACATCCTTTCTAGAATAGAACATAATTTTCCCAGAGTGGTCCAACCAGAAGAGAGTATAGTAAAGACCATCATCCCTCTTGTTCAGGACATTTTTCTTCTTTTAATGGAATCTAAGACCCAGTAGGAATGCCTGGGATTTGTTCAGCTGAGTGGTGGCAGATTTCCTTGACTAGAATGAATCTTCTAAGGTGAGATGTAAATGAATGGAGTGAGGGATGAGGGCAGTTAGATATAGGAAAGAGATGGAATTTAAAGCTTATGATGAGAAATTTAAATCTCATTGAAAATCAACTAAGGCCGATGGAAGTGCTTCGAGAAAGGGAGTGACACAATCAAAGTAACTCTGAGGTTCCTCAGGCAAGTTCACTTTCCTCACCTCATCAACATTACAACACTAGTAAACGTGGAGGAAACTTGTGACCATTTTGTGGGCAGGTAAAAGGTTTTTTTGATGATACATTTGTTGTATCCCATCTTCAAAAGGGTAATAAATAAATGATAATGAGACTGATCTGGAAAGGTGTGTTGGCATTTTAGTTCAAGTATTGAGCTAGGAGTTACACATTGAATATTCTGTTCCCGAATTTACTGTGTGGTTTGGGTTAGGTCAATTTACTTTCTCCATCTCCCCCTAACACTCACTTGTTTGTAAAGTACTTTGTACTCCTTAAATAAAAGATGTTATGTTACTTAAAGATCTATTTGCTGAATATTTTTAAACTTAAAAAAGAGACAGTGGAACTCAGAATTCATGAACTTCTGAAGGTAAACAAATCTACTATTTTCAAGTAGAATCACACCCAAAACTTTAAGCAGATAGGTCATGTGGATGGTGATATTAAATGAGAATGAGGAGGGGAAAATAATAATGTTGGTGATGATGATGTTATTGATGATAAAATGCTTATTGAACCTGATATCATGTACCTCACATTTTGATAAAACATTTTCTCATCTAATCCTCCCAACATGTTTCCCCACTTCTTATTGAGAAAACTGAAGCTCAGAGAGGTAAGTACCTTGCCCAAGGTAATAGAATTAGAAGTGGTGTAATTGAGATGTAAATCCAAATCTTTAAGATTCTATGATTCAGCTTTTTTTCCCCTTAGGGTACTTTATAATTTCCTGCGATACTATCCTCCCATTTCTTTCCTCCTTCCTTCAAAAAGTGAACTCTCTCTCTTCTAGGCTATCATGTAAGTACACTTTTATTTATTTTTTAAATTTAATTAATTTATTTTAGTTAGTTTCAAGTATACAGTACATTGGCTAGACATCTATATAGTTTGTAAAACGATCCTCCCAATTGCTCCCTCCTTCCCCTGACCCTCCACCGAGCCAACATATTAATGCTAACTGCATTCCCTATGCCATGCTCCTCATCCCTGTGACCATCCATCAGCTACTAATTTGTACTTCTCTAACCCTTCACCCCATTCTCCCAGCCCCCCAAACTCTCATCCCCTCTGTCCATCACCAAATTGCCCACTATATTTGTGAGTCTGTTTTTGATTAATTTGTTCTTTTTATTCCTTAGATTCTGCATAAAAGTGAAATCATATATACTTATCTTTCTCTGTCTGACTTAAATACTTTCTAGGTCCATCAAAGCAATATCTTTTTCAATCCTCTTCCTTTTAGTCTGTGTGTCTTTTAATCTGAAGTAAGTCTCTTGTAGGCAGCATATATAGAGTTCTTGTTTTCTTATCCATTCAGCCACTCTATCTTTTAGTTGGAGCACTTCATTATTTTCCATTTAAGGTACTTATGGATAGGAATGTAGTTGTTACCATTCTTTATTCCTATTTTTGATACATATTTTTTCTTCTTAAAGAAGTCCCTCCAACATTTCCTGTAGTACTGGCTTGGCGGTGATAAATTCCTTTAACTTATATTTATCTGTCCTTCAACTCTAAATAATAGCTTTGCTGGATAAAGTATTCTTGGTTGTAGATCCTGGGTCTTCATCATGTCAAATATTTTGTGCCAAACCCTTCTGTCCTGCATTGTTTCTTTTGAGAAATCAGCCGCCAGTCTTATGGGTGTTCCTTTATAAGTAACTATCTGTTTTTCTCTTGCTGCTTTTAATATTCTTTCTCTGTATTTGACCGTTGGCATTTTAATTATGATGTGTCTTGGTGTGGGCCTCTTTGGATCCCTGGTTTTTGGGATTCTCTGAGCTTCCTGGGGTTGCGTGTCCATTTCCTTCACCAGGTTAGGGAAGTTTTCCTTCATTATTTCTTCAAAAAGCTGTTCAATATCTTGATTTTCTTCAGGTATGACAATCAGACAGATATTTAGAGTCTTAATAGTGTCCCATATGCTTCTTAAATTATTTTTATATTCTTGGCATCTTTTTTCTTGCCTTTCTGATTGAGTGTCTTTGGCTTTCTCGTCCTCTATATAGGGCATTTGACCCTTTTCTTTATTCGCTCTGTTTATTCCATTTAATATGCTTTTCATCTCAGATAATATGTTCTTCATTTCACATTAATTCCGTTTTAAAATTTCCATTTCTATTTTTATGTTTTTTATCCCTTTGTTGAAGTTCTCACTGAATTTATCTACACTTCCCACAAGTTCATTGAGCATCTTTATAACCAGTGTTTTGAACTCTGTATCTGTTAGATTACTTGACTCCATTGTATCTGGATCTCTGTTCTGTTCTCTCATATGGTTTCTGCTTCTTTGTCTTCCCATTTGGGCTGCCTTTCTGTGTCTGTTTCTATGTACTAAGCAAAGCTCCTAAGTCTCCTGGTCTTATTACTGTGGATTTGTGAAATAGGTGTCCAGTGTCACAGTCCTGAGAGGAGTTCAGCTGCAGGCCAAATTTAGCCCAAGCCTCTGTCCCTCCGGGGCCACCTGTTAAGATTCAGCAAGCAATCCACAGATGCTGTGCACATAGTTGCCTCAAAAGGCCACACCAGAACCCGAGGCCAGCTGACTCCACCAATGTGAGTCTAGGTGCTGCTCAGCAAGGAGCACCTGACTCACTAAGGATATACCTGGATGTGGCTTGGGGGTCGGCGGGGTTTCAGGGAATTCTCTAGACGGAGTGACCTCTGTTATCCAGTTTGATGATGTCTCGGCACTGGGAGTGGGGAGGGCTCAACAGGGAACAATGGATACTGCCGGCACTTCTGTACAGAGTGAGTCTCACTTTGGCCCTCACTCTGACAATGTCTCCCTGTAAGTCCCTGGTGCTCCCTTTGCGCAGTCTAATCGGCACTGGTGCTCAGAGCAAGCAGGTTCATCACTGTGAAAATCCGATCGTGGCATCTGCTGCTGCCACAGCCTCCATCACACTCAGCCACTTGAGACCGGGCAGCCCCACGTCCTCACCCTATCCTACTTTCTGCCGTCGCAGGGTGATTTCTTGGATTTCTCCCTAGTTGTATGGCTTGTTCATCTAGATCCCAGGCGATTTTTCCTTGCTGCTTGCTCCTTGTTTCCATCACAACTTTGATTTGGTTGTTGGAGGGATGAACGAAGACTCTATCATCTATGCCATTTTTTTTTCTATTCTCCTCTAATGATTCAGCTTTTAAAACTCTGCCAGTTTTCCAAACTTGCTTGATTCCAAGGATCACCTGTAGTTTTTATTAAAAATTCTGAGTCCCAGGTCTCTCTCCTAGAAACTCTAATTCTTAGGTCTGAGTGGGGCCTAGAAATATATTCTTTTAAAAAAATACCTCAAGTTATATTTATAATAAGGCAAGTTGGGGTTGTTATTCTGTACAGTAGGGGTTGGCAAAGATTTTATTAAAGGGTCAGAAGTAAATATTTTATCGAGTTTGTTAGCCATGTGGTTTCTGTACAATTTGCCATTGTAATACAAAAGCAGTATAGACAATATGTAAATGGATGTGTGTGCGACTGTGTTCCTGTAAGACTTTATTTAAACAAACAGTCAGCAAGTTGGATTTAGCCTGTGGGCTATAGTTTTCCACCCCCTGCTGCATATCTTAATTTTCTCTATAGGAATCATTTGTAAATTTCTTAAAACCATCTGAATACATTCCAGGTTTGGACTTTTGTATAACGTCCTATTCAGACTTAATTTGAATTTTGAGGTACAATTTTAGTTCATTTTACCTTATTTGTCCCTGGGAACTTACCCTTTTAGGGACTCTATGGATAAATTCTGGTCCATGGGACTTCATTCTCTGGTTGACCAACATCACGCACAATCATTACCTCTGTAATTCACCAAGAGGTGTCTTTTCATCATTCTGCCCTGGTGCCTAGTACATAATTAGTGCTTAATAAATATTTACTAAATGGAATATAGTATATATACTAAATTGAACACAGTAAATACTTATTAAGTAGTAATTACGTGCTAGGCACCATGGTGGATTGGATTTTCAGGCAGAGATTTGGAAATGCATGTGTGGCACTGAGACAGAAGATGAGAGGTGTACATTTGAGACAGTGTAGCACAGCCAGCTAGTAGATAAGAGAACAGTAGAGAGAACTTTGAGTGGCAGCAGGTCAAGACCAATTTGTGCGAAAGTCAGAGATGGAAAGGCCAGAAATGAGGAGAACCTTTACTGAATGACAGACAGTAATTGAGGAGAGAGTTTAAAAAAAAAACAGGTTATTTGACAATGTCAGCTCTAAGGAAGTCTAGTAGGGTGAGCACTAGCCATTGGGAAAGAAGGCATTCATCTATCTTTGATCTGTTTCTCTAGAAAAATATGAGCACAAGACAGCTTAGTATGAATAGTCACTTATGGTAGGAACGAAGTGAAAGAATTGAAAACAGTTCAAAGTTTCAGGTCTTGACGGTGACAGAATTCTTGGTTCAAAAAGGAGATAAACTTAGTTCTAAGGAATTGAGGAAAGATGGACAAAGGGAGGAGTAAGGAGAATAATTGTGATCCAACTGTCATAGTTCTTTCAGAAGGGAGAAAAGTATTTGGGAGATCAGAAGGAGAGAATGGGGAAAATATAATATCAGAAGTGCTAGATTTCAGAAGAAAAACTTTTGTTAAATACTAAGAACAGGGACTAGAAATTGTAGCCTTATGTAAAATGTTATTGCTTGTATCTGGGTTCCCACTAAAAGTTCTTGGGCTTAGAGAGTTCATGGTAGATTTCTTTTATTTGCCTCATTTCCTACCCTTGCCTCCACCCTGAGTGTCTAATTGGATAACCTGTACCCTTCCAATGCTTTTTTTTTAAATTAAAATCTAAAAGGAAAGAAAAGAAAAGAAAAAAAAAAACAACCAGTACCACCACCAACAAAACAACTTACATCTCTGGAAAATTCCAATTACTTAATCAGGAAGTTGTTTTTTCAAAAGACATATTTTTCCTGGGAAGATATTCTCGCTCTCTCTCTCTCTCTCTCTCCTTCCGTCTGTCTGTCTATCTCTTTAATAAGAATCTTACTGCTTGAAGGGGAGCCCAAGAAATTGGAAACATGCCAACACAAGCAACCTTGTATAGTTACACATCACATCATGTGTCTTGCTCAGTAAGGTCAAAGATGGGAGTCAATTGTATAGTGGCTGAACACCTTGGAAGAATCCGAAGGAGCCAATGGAATGCCAAATCATAATAGCTGCTAGAGACAGGAAGTCATCAGAGAAACTTTACACTGATGAATAACTGAACCATATATATTCCACTCTCTCTTTCTCTCTCTCTCCCTTCCTCCCTCTCTCTCTCTCTCTCTCATATTTCTATCTATCAATTATATATTGATCTATCCACTATATATGTAAGTAGAGGAGTCTGTAGACAGCAATCAGCATCCAAAGTGGTAGGTGAGGATGGATGGATCAATCATGATCAAAGGATCAGATAGAATGTGATTCAAAAACGAAAATCCCGAGGAGTGATAGAGGCTCCCACACTGGCTTGCAGGTGCACGTATTGGTGCTACATGTATAAATTTCTAGATAGAGCTCTAGACATGCTGCTCCAGTTTTAAGTAGTCATCATGGTGGGACCGAAATGGTCTGGCAGGTGTAAGCATCTTGCCAGACATTGTCGAGGCTCT
>NW_011888836.1:2704972-2716037 GCF_000151845.1 Pteropus vampyrus
TCTTTCTTTCTTTCTTCTTTTCTTTCTTTTTTGGCCTAGGAGCATTTGCTGAAGTACAGTTACTAAATCACCAATCTTCCCCACCTCTATAATTAATTTTTCTTACTAGGCTTATTTTTTAATCTTGAGTTCATCTCTCCTTCAGCCAACTAATGATGTTTATTGTGGGAGAGATAGAAAAGAAGCAGAACTCATTGCTTCTACTTTTGAGATCTAAAAATCCAATGCTTGATGTACAGATATTTGATGCACATTAAAAAGACATAAGCATACAAAAAGAAAATTAAATAAGTAAAAAATCAATGTAGCTGCACTAACTCAATCAATATATATTTGTTTGCTTGTATTCAGAGGGAATGAAGAAATGCAAGACATTGAACCCACATAGGCTTACAGGTAGGAGCCTCTGTGAAGAAAGATCCTTGATCAGGATTCTGGGCAAGGTAGGGACATGGGCCCTGAGGCCAGGTGGTTGGGCTGGCAGTTTTGGGGGTATCTGGCCAGGGTGGGTTTAGAGGTGTGCAATAGAGATTTCAGATCTAGTAGCTATTAGAAATTTTTCAAACAGGGATTGTAATTAATAAAGCTAATTTATTTGCATTGATAATCAAATAAATAGGTGTATACAGGTCTTAAGTAAATATATCTTATTTGCTCTCGTGATTTTTAAAATTTGTCATTTCATTCCTTACAAATTGCAGTTATTTTTTTTCTATTCTCAATGTATCCTTGCTTTATGCTTTTCATGAGCATTCCATGCTTCCCCTCTACCAAATGGTTGGGAGGATTTTTGTGGAATACTATGTAGTACCCATGTTGCAGCTATGGATTTTTACCCTGTGACCTGTGTTCATTTCCTTCCCTCTTGAGATTTCACAGGGTGAATGAAATGAGTGCCTCTTCCATAGACGGTGCTTTGAGGGTAAGAATTTTGTCTTCTCCATGTTTCTCACTGGCTAGCACAGAGCCTTGTGCATAGCAGGTATTCCCAGTGCACAGATTGCCAATTATACTTGCCTTTCCTGACGTTACAGAGCAGGAAAAAATGAGGATTATATGCTCTTATCTCAAGAAGATCATAGGTTCATTCTATTTATGGAAACAGAAGGGGACGACTCTCCTTTGAGGGTCTGAAGATGAATATGTACAGTGTACATTGAACTATAAAGTTTGACTAACTCCATCTCAACACTGGCAGTCTCATAAGTTGTTATTATTGGTTCTGCAATTTTTAAAACATTGCATAGAGCTTTAGCTGTTTGGTTCCCATTGACTTCCAGCTATTGTACATTCACATAATGGAAGCAGTTTGTTCACATGAATAAAACATTAATAAGGTGTATGTATAAGTACTATTTAAGAAAAAATAGAGAAGGTAAAGTATACTTAAAAAAAACAGAGAGGCAAAGGGACCAATTTTCTGGTTAACAAAAGGATCTCACCTAAGCGAGTGTCTCAAATCATTCCCGTAGATCATAATCTATTGGGAACATTGTTCCCCACATGCCTAGGGAAAGACAGAGCCACCCAAGCAAAAAGTGAGATCGCCTAGATAGTACTTTGTCCTAGATGGGTTTTTCACTTTTCGTTCTTTGTAATGGATTTTAAAGAAGAATATGGCTGCGGGAACTTCGGCACTACTTCTTTAAGCCCCCTGAGCAGGAGTTAAGTGCTGGCAGCCCCAGCTGTCTTTCCTCTGTCCCTAGCAACACTCAACTCACACTGAAATTAATGTGGCTCGAGCAGGGGCTCGGGCTGCCAGTTGTCCAGAGACAAATCATTGGTTTTATGAAAAATCGCCCTTTTAATGGTTCACAGTTGAATTTAGATTTAAATACAGCTCCACAAGCAAACAAAACAATGAACTGTTGGAGAGGTTGGGCTTGAAGCTGCCAACTTGCAAGTCATGGAAAGCTCCAACATCCACAGGGTTGGAAGGCTTTCGGCAATATGGCATTGGAGCCTGAGCAACCAATGAGGAAATAATGATAACAGGGAACATTGTGGATACCATGTGGGTGTGGTAATGCTCAATTTCTGCTGTTCTTGCCTTGGAAGATCCATGATTCCTTTCCACCTCAATGTACTTATACAGTCTGTACTAGGCACAGCACACGTTGCCAGGTACTGAGAGAGTGACACACACACATAAAACACAGGTTCTGGCCCCAAGATTTTAATATTTACCTATGAAAACAAAACGCATACACATAAGAAAAAATGCAAAATTGAAATCCGAGATTCTCAGATTGGGCTGTGTCAGAATTACTTGATAAGCTTAATAAGTAGACAGATACATGTACATGTACACAAATGTACACACATACACAAGCACCAGCATAAATACCAACAGCCACAGAAAAATTTACTGGTCCCATCTCACACCTCTTACTGAATCAAAATCTCTGGAGATGGAGTCAGAAAATCTGTAGGTTTAAAACAGTCTGGTTGATTGCTACTCATAGCCAGGGATAAGAACCACTAACCCAGGGGGCAAATGACTTTGGATAAGAGATATGGGTAATTCATGCCTAGAGAGAAGATACTGGGCTGCCACTAGTGAAGGGACGATTCCTAGGGGAGACACTCAAACACCTACTCAGCCCTGTAAACCTGAGAGAATGCTAACATGCCATGGAACTGGACCAAAGTGGAGCCCTCCAAACCAGGAAGAATTTGTGCTCTTACATCCTCTCACCTTATGGTATGCCTGAATCTACCTGGGTGGATTAGACTTAAATGAGAGCTGGGGCAGGAAGGCATCGAGTTAAGTCCATAATGAAAAAACAGAGTGCTTAACCTAGGACAGAATGATATATTTTGGGTGCCTGAGTTTTGCTGTGGGGGAAAGTGGAGTGGACGCTAGCTGCCATCCCCTCATGACTCCCTTACTTGCACCCTTCAGTAGTAACCCATGTCCTGGGGTACAGGGCTTTTCTCTTCATATGGTAGAGTGTAGCAGATTTTCTCAATAATAGGCTCACCACTAACATTTTTGGGGCCTGGGAAAGAAAAGAAATGGAGGCCCACAAGCCATAAATGTAAATATTGAACACACTGCTAAATAACATATAGTCTATCCACTTACTCTGACAAGTATTCTTTCCTAATGACTTAGTATATTGGGCTCAAACTTAGGATTCTTGGCCTTTATGAAGTTCTGTGCTGAAACACAGTGGAGCAGAGAGAGCTCACCCCAAATCTGCCAAACTTCCCCTTTGTTCCCTTCCCCCAGCTCTGTCATGCACCACTAGGGGTTATGTGTAGACCTCTCAGAGTATACATCTAAGCTCCATTCACAAAACCTGCAAACAATGGCTTCTTGGCTATTGCAGGGCCAAGGGGAGCTTATATTGGCAACGCAGAATTTTGAAAAGTATAAAGCTGCATAATTATTATGAGAATGTGTTTTCTTAAAGCCTCTATTTTCTCATCTACCAAATAGGACATAAGAATACATGCCTCAAAGTTTTGTTACTCATCATCAGTTTTACCATCAGAATTATCAACTTTTTTGTGTTTTTCTCTTACATAGGAGAAGGCCGGTATATATAGTATTGTTATATCATAGAACATAAAACTTATGTAACACCTTGTAGGTCTTCAAATTCTGTGGTTGTAACCCAGATGCCTGTAGATTTTAGGACTGACTGTGTTTTGTTTATTTAGAGCTTAGGTTTTTGTTTTCATTTCAGGCAATATTTACAATCCAAGGATTCAATGTACAGATCCAAGTTTGAAAAACTCTAAGACCTGTTGGCCATGGCTGAGCCTCTGTTGGTGCCTGAATCCTGGAGGGCAGCCCCTCGGCCTTGCCAGAGTGCACATGTGTTTACCCGCAGCTATCCTTACCCACGTTCTTCATTAGTTTGGCCTCCACAGCCCAAGATAGAATTTTTGTCTCCTGCCCACATCCAGCTCTTTGTCTCCTCTCCCTCTAATCCACTGAACTCTCTCCTGAAACACACTCACCAGTTTTTTTTACTTAGCAGTTTATTGTATCAGCTATGTACCCTATTTAGGCCTCAGTTAGTTAATTCTTATTCATCCTTTGAATTCAGCTCACCAGAATTTCCTTAGCCATCAAATTAGGTCCAGTTACCCAGTTACTCTCATAGCATTCTGTCTTTTCTTTTTGTTATAATGAAAAATAGATGATCAAATAAAGGGTTTAATATCCATCTTTCCTGCTAGAATGGAAGCTCTTCAAAGGCAGGGACCAGATCTAGTGTGGTACCTATGCACAGTAAGCAATCAATAGATATTTACTGAATCAATGCATCCTTGTATTGAATTGAGGATCAGATGCCTAGAGGGTTAAGGAACTCAGGTAGGTGCACAGGGAGTCTAGGACAGAACCTACACAGACAACTCAGGGAAAGCAAGGGAGGAGCGTGGGGGGGCGGGCGGCTATTTGAGTGACAGGTCCAGCTACCAGGACTCTTTACAAATCATGTGTTTTTTCTTGAATTTCTCTCTTTCAGGATTTGATATTTCTTCTTAAAATCCCACCCCAGCTGTTTAGGTTTCTCCCAGATATCCAGCTTTCTTTAGGCCCCATTTTCACGTTTCTCCTTGAGCTGTAACAGGCATGACCACAAGCCACTGTGCACTCAATGAAGGATCGGACTCCAGACTCCCAGAATCTCAGCTCCTCCTACGGAACCTCCCTGCCACCTTTAGTGACCTTAAGAAGCATAGCAGGGAATTATCTGCCCAGCAAAGCCAGCACCAAATTCTGAACAATGACTTTGTCTTTTCTGTATTATTTTATTTGGGGAAACCCAAAACATCTGAAATATCTTGGAGAGGATAGCAATAATTTGTATCCATTTCTGTAGTAAATATTAATCCTATTCATTGTACTGTTTATTTAAAAGTACTTGTGACTGCACAAATATTCTTTATGAAAAATCCATTTTAACACTGTCTTCATAATGATGAGAGGGCAAGAGACATTTAAGTACAGTGAGTGCCTATGTTTGAGAAAAGATAGTGACTTTTTAAACATCTAGGATGCAATTATAAAAAAATTTTTAAGAAGCTGGATTCCTAACTCATATCATAGCCCAAAACAAATTCAAGGTAGAACAAAAATTTAAATAAAACAAGGAAAATAAACAATTCTATAAATCCAGAGGTTGCACAGGAGAGACAAATTTAATTATAAAAAATTTAAATTTCTATATAAATACAAAATTTTATAAGCAAGATTTACAGATAACAAACCGAGAAGTTTTTGTAATACATGTGACAAAGAGTGAATTTTCTTAATTGACAAAGCACTTTAAAAAATCGGCCAGAGGATTCATTGGATTAACTTGACCTGTTGGATTAAAAGATCCTGCCCAACAGGAAGAAGCTCAGAGAGAGGACGAGATATCAAATAAATAAATAAATAAAGTTGCATTTTCTTTACCAAACAACAACAACAACAACACAACCAGAGTATCCTAGAAAGGAAACAGGTAATTCATAGAAAAAAAAAGACAAATAACAATATGCATACAAAATATACTCAAATAAATAGAAATTAGAGATTGAGACATACTTTTAAAAATACAAAAACTTTAACCATGCCTGATATTCAGGAGGGTATAGAAAAACAAGCACACTCACGCTTTTTGGTGGGGGTGAAAATTGGTACGTACTTTGGGAGAGCAATTTGGCAATTTATGTGTACATATAAAAACATAAAATTTATACATATACCAAACAATTTTAATTCTAGATATTTCCTTGCCATATATACTCATACAAAATGCACAAAAATGCAGATAAAAAGGTTCACTACAGAATTATTTATAATAGCAAAAAATTGGGAAAAAGCCAAATGTTCATCTAATTGGAGAATTCATTAAACAGATCATGCAGTCTATAACCTTAAGCTAGTAAACAAATACCAGGAAGCCATCAAAAACAATGAGATATGTACTGACTTGAAAAGATACCCATATATTAAGTGGAAAAGATAGAGCAGTATATTTATGGTATAATTTAACTTATATAAAGAAAAAAATAGACTTAAATGTTTGAATATGCATAGAAAATATATGGAAGGCCATATACCAAACCAACAGCTACCTCTGAAGTATAGACTGATGAAAGGAAGAGGATTTTTACTTTTATAATACTATAATATATAATATATAATTTTTTTTAAAGTCATGATTTTTATCCCCCCTCCAAAAAAAAAAAAACCCTAAAAAACTAAACCAAAAATTAAAATAAAAACAGCAACAATAAACAAATTTAGGTTATAAATTACTAAAAAGCAGGGATACTGTACTACTCATTCAACAGTTTAATTCAACATTTTTTGAATAAACACTAAATTCTCAGGAAACCTGCTGAGAATTTTGCATAATTAAAAAAATAAAAAGTAAACCACAGCTTCTACTGTCATGGAGCTATACTGCTCAGTACCTGCCTATTTTTCTAATCAACACTAATATTATTAAGTACAATAATAAGGGAGTCCACCAAGCACTTTGGTGGCATAAGGATGAAGGAACGAACACCACTTAAGAAAATCAGTTTCATATAGAAAATACTTGCTTTGAATCTTAAAAGAAGTATATTGGTTCTAAGACTTGATTTTACCTTACTTATGTTCTAATAAGTTGGCCTAACACTGTTTCATGGATACTGAGAGAAGACATGAAATTCCTGGGTCAGAGACAAAGAACTTTATTATTCACTTCAGAGTATGCAGCATGAGTTATCAGCATGTGCATCAGTTTCCTTTGCCTCCCAAGTTCACTGGGCAAGTCCGTAGGCCAGATAGGTTTGTGTTGCAGCTGAGGAACACCAGGCTTGGGGAACCTGCTATTTTATAACAAGCAATAAGCAAGCCTGCTTGCTGTACCAGAGGGAGACATAGTCATATCTATGAAGTTTGCTCCTGCAAGCACAAACCTGAGAAATGGCCCAGGTAAAGAATGGTCAGGGCCTTGCATTCTTGGCATACCTAGCAAGATGTGTCGGAGCTCCAGAACCCATGGAGGAGTATCTCCCCCCAAAAATAGGCAGGAAGAAGCCTTCTCAAAGGGATAGGCCCTACAGGAGGAAAAACAGAAATAGTGAAGTGAGCAGCATGAGAAAAGATCAAGTTGAGTAGGTAAGCAAGGACCAGTTCTGACATTCTCAGAAGACTCAACTTTGCTCTATATAGATTAGGGGGAGGGTTTTGTTTTTATTAGTTTGAACCATGCAATATTGCTGCTTTTGTAGATCAAAAACTATTGAATGATAGCAATTTCATGTTACTCAACCTAATAGACTTCTCTAATGCAGTGTGGTAGATGAATGGGGGAGGGTATAAGGGAAAGACTACTTATCTCTTTATTTTTGTGTTTAGTGTGATGCCTGGTGAATATTTTAGTGACTCAATAGAGTTTATTGAATTAATTAATTAATTAAAATGGAGGGTTTTTTTTCATATGGAGGATTGTTTTCTTAAAAACAGAGACACTGAGGTGGGTTTTTAATTCTCTTGAGGATCTATGAAATAATATATATATATATGTATATGTATATGCATATATATTCTCTTCCACTGGTTAGTGGCATATATCTATATCTATATCTATATCTATATCTATATCTATATCTATATCTATATCTATATGTTCTTATCCACTGGTTAGTGGCATAGCTCCTAAAATCTGTATAATATCTTAAGTGATAAGAGTATTAGGAGCATCTTTTGTTCTAATATTTGGTCTTTGACTCTGGTTCCTAACACAGACCTGAATCCTTTGGAATTTCCTGAGGAATAGGAGTGTCTTTGGTTCTAATGTGGTGAATCCCCATGGGCTCCTGGATAGCTTCAAGATGAGAGTCACCAGAAAGAGCAAGTCACAATTAAAAGCTTGGAACATCTAGCCCCACACCCATTCCCTGGATTTAGTTAATAATGTGATGAGACCTGGATTTAGTTAATAATGTGATGAGACCTCTATAAAAATCTTGAAAGTATGGGGTTTGGAGAGCTTTTGTGTTGATGAACTACCCACACATGTGAAGGGTGATGCACCCCAACTCCACAGGGATAGAAGCTCCTGTGCTTCTGACACTTACAGACTTCATTCTATATATCTCTTCATCTGGCTGTTCATCTGTAATCTTTATCATATAATAACTGGTAAATGTAAGTAAATGTCTCCCTGAGTCCTGTGAGCTGTTCTAGCAAATGATCAAATCCAAGGAGGGGGGTCATGAGAACCTCTGATTTGTAGCCATATTGGATAGAAGTTTTGGGTAACCAGGGGACCTACTACTTGTTACTGGATCTGAAGTGAGGTGCAGTCTTCTGAGACTGAGCCCTTAACCTATGGGATCTACACTAACTCTGGTTAGTGTCAGAATTGATTTGAATTGTAGAACACTCAGCTGGTGTCTGGAGAATTGCTTGATGTGTGGAAAACCCACCCAGCTGGTATCAGAAGTGTAGTGAGTGTGGTAGTAGTATGAGAGGAGAAAGGAACATGAGAGAGTTTTTCCCGCTCTGGGTCCTTAAAGCCATGAAGATGAAACCTGGAGGTACACAGTTTATATTATTTGTAATCTGCCCAAAAGACCTAGTAACAGGTCATGGAAATGAGGTGGCAATCTAGAGTTAATCAGAGAATGACTGCAGAACAGAGAATCGAGGGTTAGATTTTGTGTACATGTGTACGGGTATTGAATAGTTCAGTTCTCTGAGAAGAGCAGGATGTGTCTCAGTCAGAAGAAATTGGTAAGACCAGAAAGTACGATTGAATAGGGTGTAAAGAAGAAGTCGGCATTAAGGTGTATGGTTGCCAAGCTCTATGTGTGCATAGATTTCATCTGTTCCTGAGACTTCTGTTGGATCTGTCTGGGTGGTCAGTAAACATGCCTTGGCATTGCTTCCTCTGGGCTCTCAAGATGAGCTCCCCAAATTCAAGAGTACACATTTTTCACATTCCAGAGCCATGATATAATTATGTTATTTATCATGTTCACAGATTGATATTTAAAGTCACACCTGCTATATCAAAGTGAAATAGAAGTTTCAGGTTACTCAGGCTGCAGCAGTTGGCCCTAAATTCATTAGATGTGACCCAACCCTTCAGTTGGCTTTGTCTATGGGGTATTAGTTCCTTGCTCATTGATTGCATACTCTCATTTTATGGTTTATTTTATAAGATTATTAATATTTGCAGTCAACTTCAACACTTCAGACCATTCCCTGTCAACCAAATATATTATTCAACTGGAATGCTTCCAGGATGAATATTTGGTTATGCTTTGCTGACCACACACCTAACTCTTTTAGTTATTCCTCCATCCTCCCTGGCGATGGTTCTGGTTACTTCCCAATTCACTTCATGCACTTCTCAGGGTTTGACTGAAGATTCAGATTAAAATATTTCTGTGTACATAACAGTTTGTAATACATGCATTCTTAACTCATGTTTTGGGGTCGGAGGCTGAGAAACACAGCCCCTCCAAAGTTAATGCACCAAGAAATTTGATGACTATAATGTTGCTTTTCCTGCAGTTGGTGCCTCACTAGGAAGGGCAGCAAATTGTTACTCCTTCACTGTAGATTCCTTTACAAGGAGATAAAAATGGAGGGCTTAGGGTTGAGTAAAAACAAAGAACATAACCTAAGGCAAGTCACGAAGAGGCAATTTCAGAGCCATAGAAATTCTAGCTGAGGCCAAAAGAGATGATTTCTAAGGCTTAACACTGTTATTGGCCTCTCCCGATGTTAATAGCATGGCTTAAAAGCCAGTACCAAGAAAGGGGGTAATGTCACTTTAACCAAAGGAATAAGGCTCCCAGGCTTAGTGCTGGCCAACTGTAAAGGAGAAAGCCTAGCAAAAAATAATTGAAGCCCCTGCGAAATATTTCAATTTTTTTATTGATTGAAGGCAATTATCCCTTAATTGCATATTTAAATGAGGTATTAGGAGGTTTAACTAAGCAATGCCTCTTAATTGCTGCTGCACACTAGGTGTCACAGATTGTGTTTATTTCATATGTTAATTAAAGAGAAAGGGGTATTTTATTTTATTGACTACAAGGTTCTCTAAGGCTATGCTGTTTAGGACAAAGTACGTCTCAGGTGTTTATCTCATGCTGGGTATTAATATCATCATTAGCGAGAGGTTAAAGTTTTTTAATGAAGAGGTGCGTCTCCATCTTATGTATTTCCAGCCACATTGGCATCTCTTCAATGGCGGAGGGAGAAAGCCCCAAATCCCATGGAAACCATTATCTTTATGAAGAAAATATTGAGCCCGTTTCTCAACACAATATAGCAAAGGGCAAGTTCTGATACAAACAGGAAAAACAAAATGAAATTATTAAAGAATTAGGATTGTTATAGGACATTCTAGGAGCCTGTGGGTGCTCTCTATTATGAGCAGCAGTGGTTCATGCATCAATTTGCAAGTTGCTGCATGATTCTTGATAGTGAAATGTATTATTGCATGCTGACAATAGAACAGGGAGAGATCTTTTTCAAAAATCTACATTTCTCATTGAAACACTATTTGAGACTCTTAGTGAGAAAAGTGTTTGTAAACTTGAGCATTTGATTGAGGTTTTATATCTTACGGTACTGAGTGAGGCTGTAAGAAAGGGTTAAGCATCACTTTCGAGCTTGCTTTCTTTGTTGTTCAAAGTGCAATGCAATGAATGATCATACTTTTAAAAATAAATTAATCATTTACAGTTCTCTTTGATGCATCTATCTCTTCAGAGGGCAAAAAAAAAAAAAAAAAAAAGCAGCGTGTCCAATAAAAGAGGGTGGGTAGGAAGGCTATATTTTAATAAATTCTTGAAACTTCAAAAATCTAGTAAGGTAAAAGTAAAAGTTTATAGTAAATAATATCAAAAAACCATTCAATTGATTTTTTTCCCATCTCAGAACAACAGATTCAGAAAGAATATGTAATACTTCTATTGCTTGTTCATTTACTTATTCATTTTTATCCATTCACTTGACAAATATTTGACTTTAGGACGTGATCTAAAGTGGGAGTGTAATGATGTGCAAAAAACTCAGAGGAAAGGTATATTAGCCCAATAG
>NW_011888836.1:2716087-2744685 GCF_000151845.1 Pteropus vampyrus
CGATGTTAATAGCATGGCTTAAAAGCCAGTACCAAGAAAGGGGGTAATGTCACTTTAACCAAAGGAATAAGGCTCCCAGGCTTAGTGCTGGCCAACTGTAAAGGAGAAAGCCTAGCAAAAAATAATTGAAGCCCCTGCGAAATATTTCAATTTTTTTATTGATTGAAGGCAATTATCCCTTAATTGCATATTTAAATGAGGTATTAGGAGGTTTAACTAAGCAATGCCTCTTAATTGCTGCTGCACACTAGGTGTCACAGATTGTGTTTATTTCATATGTTAATTAAAGAGAAAGGGGTATTTTATTTTATTGACTACAAGGTTCTCTAAGGCTATGCTGTTTAGGACAAAGTACGTCTCAGGTGTTTATCTCATGCTGGGTATTAATATCATCATTAGCGAGAGGTTAAAGTTTTTTAATGAAGAGGTGCGTCTCCATCTTATGTATTTCCAGCCACATTGGCATCTCTTCAATGGCGGAGGGAGAAAGCCCCAAATCCCATGGAAACCATTATCTTTATGAAGAAAATATTGAGCCCGTTTCTCAACACAATATAGCAAAGGGCAAGTTCTGATACAAACAGGAAAAACAAAATGAAATTATTAAAGAATTAGGATTGTTATAGGACATTCTAGGAGCCTGTGGGTGCTCTCTATTATGAGCAGCAGTGGTTCATGCATCAATTTGCAAGTTGCTGCATGATTCTTGATAGTGAAATGTATTATTGCATGCTGACAATAGAACAGGGAGAGATCTTTTTCAAAAATCTACATTTCTCATTGAAACACTATTTGAGACTCTTAGTGAGAAAAGTGTTTGTAAACTTGAGCATTTGATTGAGGTTTTATATCTTACGGTACTGAGTGAGGCTGTAAGAAAGGGTTAAGCATCACTTTCGAGCTTGCTTTCTTTGTTGTTCAAAGTGCAATGCAATGAATGATCATACTTTTAAAAATAAATTAATCATTTACAGTTCTCTTTGATGCATCTATCTCTTCAGAGGGCAAAAAAAAAAAAAAAAAAAAGCAGCGTGTCCAATAAAAGAGGGTGGGTAGGAAGGCTATATTTTAATAAATTCTTGAAACTTCAAAAATCTAGTAAGGTAAAAGTAAAAGTTTATAGTAAATAATATCAAAAAACCATTCAATTGATTTTTTTCCCATCTCAGAACAACAGATTCAGAAAGAATATGTAATACTTCTATTGCTTGTTCATTTACTTATTCATTTTTATCCATTCACTTGACAAATATTTGACTTTAGGACGTGATCTAAAGTGGGAGTGTAATGATGTGCAAAAAACTCAGAGGAAAGGTATATTAGCCCAATAGGTACTATTTGTTTCAAACAGTGAGGGGTCAGTGCAGGAATGTTGGCCTCCTCTGAAGGGGTGATGAGTAAGAAGTGATATCCTTATGTTTAGGCTGAGGCTTAAATAATTTGGGGGTTGCAGGTGGCTTATTACAACAACTTGACATTTCTGAATGAAGTTATTCCCTTCAAAATACCTCAATGACAATTATATGATTTATTGAGCTTTATATAGATTTTAACGATTTTCCTTAATCTGTAAAAATGATGTATTCTTTATTGAAATGCTTTGATAGCTATCTGAATCTAGAACTTATAAAAAATTTAATCAGAGGTTATTTTCTACAGCCATTAGGCTGTACATGAGGTTTATACCTTTCTCTCAAATAGTCTGTGAACAAATAAGATTGAAGCAGTTGAAAAGGTTCGAGCAGTTGAAGAAGAGAAAATTCTGCAGGAGAACACTCCTGTCTTGCCTTTAAGAATAATTTTTGGACTGGTAAAATGCTTTGTGTTATAAAAGATAGTTCCACTTTACGGGCTCATGAGCTTATGAGTGGAATTTGCTTCAATCCTTATCTTTATGTAACAGCAATGGAACCCATATATGATAAGTCTTCACTGGCAGAATTTTGAAAAAGTAATTTCAATTCAGTGAATATAAAAAAGTGCTATCAAGAAAAAATATTTTTTCTTCCTTGGAATAGAAACCATCATTTAAATTGTTAGATGCCTCAGGGTTCTATTTATACAAAATCCATCCCTGCAGTCAAAACATCCTTTTCCAAAGATTGTGTGTGTGTGTGTGTGTGTGTGTGTGCGCGCACGCGCGTATTTCTGTGACCAAGATCATTGCTTCTTCATCTATTCATAAAAAAACATCAAATAATCATTTTATTTCAGTGCAGGTCTTGGTAGGGCCATATATTCTCAAAGAAAAATAACTACAGTAATTTTGTTAATTTTGAAGTAGACCATTTTGCACTCAAAGATTAATTTTGGGTTGAGCAACTGGAAGTGACTCTATGCAGATTTTTACCCCTCCCAAATGCTACATATCCACAAAGAATGAACTGAAGCTGGGAAGAGAACCACATGGCATATATAACCTATCAACTTCTTTGCTTTGTAAAGAACAGGCATAAGTAGATTGGTTAAAAAAAAAAAAAAAGAAGAAGAAAAAGAAAAAGAAAAAAGGGCCAAAGTGACAGGGAACATAATTCCTGTAGAACTTCTAACTGAAAGGAATTATCTGTTAGGTGGTAAGAAACAGATCAATATCAAATTTTTCTAAACTTCAGCTTTGGTTGTGGATATATAGGTTTTAAGCTTATAGCTATATAACCTATTTTAAGCTTATACAATTTGGGGGACTTTTTATATAAAAACGATGCATACATATCTTTTGCAATTTACAAAAACATATGCGATTTTGTTAGCAAATTGCTGGTAGGCCTCCTGGGGCCTTGAAAGAAGCTGCAAGTGAGGGGTCCCGAAGCTAAGCGTCCTTGCTTTCATGCTAAGTCCACTTCTGTTCTGCTTATCTCTGTACACATATTCCTCCTGTCGCACAAAAGACTCCTAACATGTTTGGAGTGGTTTAAATTTTTCGCTTCTGAATTTTAGGAAAAATGTCCAAGGGAAATAAAATGAAGGTGCTAAAGTGTGTGCCAGGGAAATTACATTGACATAATATAGAACTGGACCCTTTTAGTGTTTACCAAAGAATTTACATTATAACTTAAAATGATGGTAGTGTTAATGATGTAGTGGTTACCAATTTAAATACAAATGAACAAATCTTACATTTTAAGATACCCTTTGATAATCAGTAGAGAAAGACATTTTGTATTTGTTGTGCTTTGTACACTCCATTCTAAAAGCATCTTGAGTATTGCCACCCATTAATGTCTTTTTTGTGAGTTTTGGAAACCATGTAACCCCGAACTAAGTATAGGTACAATTTGCTATACAATATAAGATATCAAGGATTTTCTTAGTAGAGAGGACTGGAAACTGATTCTTGGCTTGTCAGGGCAGTAAGAAGAAGGTGGTGTATTCATGAGACAGCCAAACATTAACTCACACATTAGCAATTTAGAAAAGAGATTCTAGTGTGTGTGATCCCTAATGCTGGTAAGTCTATAAGAATTCTCAACTGTCATATGCTAGGGCCATGGTGACAATGTATAGGTAACCAATGTATACATAATCAATGCATAGGTAGCACTTCAGAACCTCTATTCTCAAGGATAAGGGCATACTCTAAGCTAAGAAGTCAGTTTTCCATCTAAATCTTCCATGGTCCAATGAGTAAATGAAAACGTGCATTCATTCATCCACAGGGCATGCAATGGTGAACAAAACTGATAAGATTCCTACCTTTATGGATCAAATATAAACACTAGAAGTATTGAATAATAAGCTGTGATGAGTGGCTCTAAGGAAAAGTGCTGAGTGATACAAGAGTATTAACGGGAAAACCTGATTGAATCTGGAGTTTTAAAATATTTTTGTGTTTGTGCTAGGCCTTTTCATTTCCATTTTTTTTAGTGTCTTTCCCATGAGACATCAAGAAAGGTAGCAGATTGGAGGACCTCATGTTCCTACTCTACTCATGCCTTGAGAGCACAGGCATAATTAGAGACTTGAGTTTGAAATGTCTGGGGGAATCAAGGCTTTTATAGAGATTTAGCTACATCAAAACTACCCTAGGTTAGCTATCTGGAAGGTTTGCAAGAATGAAAAGATCAGCAGTTATAGACATCGACCCCAGGGGACCAGACATTGTTCTAGAAGTTGGGTATTTCCAGACTGAAAGCAGGCATATAGAAAATGCCATCTTGTCTATGCTTTTGCTCCTCAGATGAGTTTCAGCTAGCAATTGGAGCCATGATCTGGACAGTCTAAATGAGTTTTATTTCATTCATTCATTCATTCATTCATTCATTCATTCATTCATTCATTCATTTTCTTTGTGGGTATTAGCTCTCTAAAAGCAACCTCTGAGAATTCGAAATAGAAAAACCCTGGATGTTGAAAATGAATTGCTTTGGAACCTTGAGATGTTCACACTCATTCAAACAGGTTTCTTTCTTTTTGAAGCTCTGTCATCCTCAGCATGTTGGCTTTTGTCCCTGGAGGGGCAAGAAGGCTGCAGACAGGCACCGTGACCTCACACAGCAGCAGCAGAAGGTTGGTGAAAAGCATCTCATTAGAATGTGTGCTCCTTAAGGGCAGGACTTTGAAGGTCTAATTCATTGCTGTGTCCTCTGTGCCTCGAACAGTGATTAACACATGGGTAAGTGCTTACTATTTATTTGTAGAATAAGTAACTGAATGAATAGATTACTCTTTGGTTTGGTACTATTTTATTTTAGAACAAAACTTCTGGAACTCAAAGGTCTGTAGCCCTTCCTGGCTAAGAGCAGTATAGTGGCTCTCATGATGTAGTTGATGTCCACCTCAGGGACAAATGCTTCCCTCAGCAGTATAATAAGAATGGTATCGCCCACTATACACACGACTTCCTGAGGCTTTTAAAAAGAATTGTTTATTTAGGAAAGTATTATATAAGGTAAGGAAAAATTGGTATTTATCAATGACTAACAAGAATGATATGCTGAATTTCAATTAAAAATGAGTGATAAAAACAGAAAGTTTTAGGAATGGGTAGAAATGGTAATTAAATGTTTGGCTTAATTAATTAATTAAATTAGCATTGGTGTTTAAGAAGATAGACCCTGTTTTAAGAGACCAAATGATCCATTTGGACCAAATTATCCAAGATTTTAAAAAAATGTTGCAGAGGCTAGAGTCCAGAGGTGAAAGTGGACTCACTCTTTTTCATTCTTCTTTTTTCTTTCTCTTTTTCTTTTCTTTCTTCCTTTCTTTCTTTTCTTTCCCTTCCTTCCTTCCTTCCTTCCTTTCTTTTCTTTCTTTCTTTCTTTCTTTTTCTTTCTTCTCTTTCTTTCTTTCATTTGTTTGTCTATCTGTCCTTCCTTCCTATCTTTCTTTTTTTTTCTTTCAACTTAAAAACATCTCTACATTCCCCCCACCCTTTAGCACCTGGAAACTACCATTCTATTTTCTGTTTTTACAAGTTCAGCTTTTTGAAATTTCACATATAAGTAATATCCAGTATTCATCTTCTCTGTGTAACTTATTTCACTTAGCATAATGTCCTCAAGATCAATCCAGGTTGTCATGGATGGTAGGATGTCCTTATTTCGCATGACTGAATAATATTCTAGTGTGGATATATATCTCTTTCACATTTTCTTTATCTATTCATCTGTTGACAGACACTTAGGTTGTTTCCATAGTGTGGCTATTGTGAATAATGCTGCAATAAACATGAGAGTGCAGATGTCTTCAATATCCTGTTTTCAATTTCTTTAGATATATTTGAAGACCCTCCATAGTATTTTCTTTAGTGGTTATAGCAATTTACATTACACCAATATTGCACGAGGGTTCCCGTTTCCTTCATATCCTTGTCTTTTTGATGATAGCCATTCTAACAGGTATTTGGTGATATCTCATTGTGGTTTTGATTTGCATTTCCCTGATGATTAGTCATGTTAAGCATCTTTTCATGTACCCATTAGCCATTTGTATGTCTTCTTTGGAAAAATAGGTGGATAGGAAAACATGACCCAACTATATGCTGCCTATAAGAGGTTCTCTTAAACTTTAAGGATACACATAGGCTCAAAATGAAGGAATGGAAAAAAAATAGTCCATGCAAATGGAAGCCAAAAAAGAACCGAGGTAGCTATATTTATATCAGACAAGATACACTTGAAGCAAAAATAGTGACAAGACACAAAGAAGGCCATTATGTCATAATAAAGGGTCAACTCATCAAGAAGATATAATCATAAATATATATGCACCCAATATTGGAGCACCCAAGTATAGGAAGCAAATACAAACATATCTGAAGGGAGAAATAGACAACAATACAATAATAGTGAGGAATTTCAATACCCTACTTTCAGTAATGGATAGCTCATTTAGAAAGGAAATCAATAAAACATTGAATTTGAACCATACTTTAGACCAAATTGATCTAATAGACATAATAGGACATTCCATCCAACAAAAGCAGAATACATGTTCTTCCCAAGCATGCATGGATAGATCATCTGATACGCCACAAAATGTTTTAGCAGATTTAAGAAAATTGAAATCATACCACATACCCTTTCCAATCATAATGGTATGAAACTAGAAACCAACAACAAGAAAAAAACTAAAAAATCCACAACATGTGGAATTAAACAATACACTCCTGCACAACCAATGAATCAAAGAAGAAATTAAAATGTAAATTAAAAAATATCTTGGTACAGTTACAGTTCTACATGGAATGGTTGCTTAGCTTTTACATTGTGATTTTTATGCATTTTTTCAGAGAACAGGAATGCTTTTTTCTGTGCAAATAAAAGTGGCCATCTTTTCATTCGCTGAAAATAAATATTAATATTCAATTTATATTAATAAATTATTATATTAATGTTAATGAAATAACTATTTAGCTTTTTAAAATTGTTGAATAATCAGGGAAAAGCAAATCGAAACTACAATGAAGTACCACTTCGCATCCACCAGGATGGCTAAAATAAAAAAAGACAGATAATAAACAGCATCAGAGAGGATGTGAAAACTGGAGCTGTCAAATATTCTTACTGGTGGAAATATAAAATGGTGCAGCCACTTTGGAAAACTGAAACTTTTAAAAAATGTTAAACACACAGTTACCCTATGACCCAGAAATTCTGTTACTAGGCTCAAGAGAAATGCAAGTGTACATCCACACAAAAATTCATATATGTATATTTATAGCAGCACTATTCACAATGGCTAAAAATTGGAAACAACCTAAATGTTTGTCAACTGATGAATGAATAAACTAAATTTGGTATATCCGTACAATGAGATATTATCTGGACATAAAAAGGAATGAAGTATTGATGCATACTACAAATTGGATGAACTTTGAAAACATTATGCTGAGTCAAAGAAGCAATCACCAAAGGTCACATAGTACATAATTCCATTCATATGAAATGTTCAGAATTCTCAAATCCATAAAGACAGAAAGTAGATTAGTGGTTACCAGAGACTGGGGGCAAGTGAGAATGGGGACTATTAATAGGTATGGGTTTCTTTTTAAGGTGTTGAAAATGTTCTAAAATTAGTTAGTGGTGATGGTTGCATAACTCTGTGAATGCTAAAAAAAGCATTAAATTATACACTTTCAAAGAGTGAATTTTGTGGTATGTGAAGTGTATCTCAATAAAGCAGTTATACAAAAGAGGCTGAAAATTCCTATCTGTCTAGAGTGCTAACAGGTCTTAACTTGGGAATAAAAAAGATTTGGGAGGTTTTTATCTCCATTTTTCTCTTCATTTCCTCCTCAGCATCTAACTACTTAACTCTGCTATTTACATCCTACAGTTCACAGAAAGAGAGAGAATGAGAAATCTAAGGGAAAAAGAGAAAATATGCAACTCTTCTGAAGAATTCATGCCTGTTTCGAGAAAAAGTGGCTGAAATTATACAAAAGCAATAAAGAATTAAAGACATATTTCCACTACATTCAAAACTTGAATATGATGACTTCCTTTGGCATACAGAAAAATTAAAATAAAATAAAAATGAGTAAGCTTTACTAGTATTTAATGTATCATGTAGTAGTACTACTTACATATAATTTATAAATAAATATACTATGTCAGGGGCCTATGCTTACAAACTGTTTCTTCATAAATGTGTGCAATCAAAGTTAATAAAAAGCTTGGAGATCACTTGCTTAGGGCATGACACTACAGAAAACAGTAGCCTTCCCAGGTTAAGGGCATAGACTTTGCCAGGCAGCCTGAGTTCAAACCCAGCCCATGTTCTGTAAGCCACTTGTTTATTTAAGTGTATCAGTCATTGTCCAAGAAGAAAAAACCAGGTAGTTCAATAACGGGAATTTAATTTGTGGAAACTAAGCACAAAGGTATTAGAGGGACTAAAATTTCAAGAGGATATAGTGAGGCAACCCCAAGATTTGCAACACCAGGAAGGAAGCTACTACTTCTGTTTGGGCTAGAGGGACAAAGGAGGTGAACAGAGGCCAAGATCCAGTGGGAGTGAGGACCTGAAAGGGAGGGGCTGTCCAGTAAGAGTTGGAACCATTGAGAAGCAGCCCCTGTGGAAGAGAGTATACCATGCAAGAGGGAGGGAGGTGACTTCTCCCTCAGTGCTGCCCTCTAGTGTCCTGCCAGTGCCTATTGTTGGCTGAACCCAACCAGAAGCCCCTGGCAAAGGAGCTTGGGAAGCCTAGTTTACAAGGATTATTAGACTCCTTACAAAACGATGCCAAGCTAGGGAAAGGCATTGTATGAACACGTGGAGAGGAATAACAGTATGAACTTCATAGACCTATTGTGGAGACTAAATAAGATAATGAGAAACGCTTAATCTGGCACACTCTAAGTGCTCAACAAGTATTAGCTAATATTTCAAAGTTTGAACTTAAATAGGTGCACTCTCTGTACTTGACATCAACATTTTGGGGATTCTAAAATATCACCTATTCATTATAAGTAACACTAGTGACATAGACTAGTTTAGTTTAATTCTTTTATAATACTGATGTTGAAAGGCAAACAGATATTACAAGGTTAATTGTGTTTTAATGGCAAAAATCTATAACAAAGACTTAGGCAAATGAGTGGCATAGTGCAGAGTGCAGACTGGGGAACCAGGAGACATGGATACTCATCCTAGCTCATTGGTAACTACCTGTTAGACCTTGGATTTGGGGCTCAGAGTCTTCAATGGTGAAATAAACAGCTTAGACCAGATGGCCTCCAATTCCTTCCTGACGTTGCTATCCTCTGACTAATTAAAATTGACCACAAAGGCATCTTGTTCTTGTAGAGTGTTTTCGATGCACTTTCTCCTTTAGTAACTCATTTAATTTTTACAACACACCCTAAGGTGGGAAGGGCAAGTGCTGGTCTTCATATTTCACAAGTGGGAAACCTAAGGATTGGAGAGAGAATGTGATTTGTTTAGATTGCAAAAATAACTCAGTGGCAGAAGTGGAACTAGACTCCAAATCTTCTCACTATATCTCTTCTGGCACTGTGTTTAAATACTTGTAGAAGATGAAGAAGAATAAGCCACTTAAGCATGAGCCTGATATTTGGTAAATAATAAATGCTAGTATGAAATTCTAGAGAATTAGAATTAGAGCTCTGCTATTTTTTGATCATGTGACCATGTGGATAGTCCATCCACCTATTATGTAATGACTCAGAAAGTTGCACTCGTAGAATATAATATAGATGCAAATATTTAACACTGTAGTTATTTAGCCCATATCAAGGTGATACACTTTATCACTATCATTAAATGTTCTTCCTAGAAAGAATAGTGCAGAACACAGGAGGCCATTATTAAATTGAGAATGAGTACTAGTTTTCTGTTTTTTCTTCTTCTATCACTGTAATTCAGTTAAAGGAAGATTTCACTGCGTAATTGTTCAAGAGTGCTTTCTTTGTCATGAAAAGATCAGGAAATAGATTTCTTTACACCTACATACAAGTTTTTACATCTATATACATGAAAGCAACCTAACATTAAAAGACTATACAATAGTGATCAATTGTATCAAACTTAAAGTAGTTAGAATCGATTTAATTCACGTTCAACCCAGTAAAACAAATTACTTATCCAATAACAAATAATTTAGATTCTGAAGTGAAAAAGTCACTCCTATCTTTCTATTAACTGTATCCAGGATTGATGTTAATTATTATGATCATTGGTCAGGCATGATCAATGCACGGTGTTTAATCCTGTGCAATAGATGCTATGTGCCGCCTCCAGAACAAAGTTTGGCCTCTGCTCTGTTAAGCTGAAGCTTTTACTCACCAGGAATTTACAAAGTCAGAGCTGTTGAGATGTACCTTATACTGGTGGATTTTCCTTCTTTTCAGGATAGTTCTTTAAGAGAGATCTTCTATACTTGCAGCAATGGATTAAAAAATTTTTTTCACATTTATTGCTACCGAATGCAGTTGATATTACTTTATATATATCGTGCATCCTATACAATAAGAATTACTTGAGTACATTAAACATATTTAAATTCTAATTGTATATGACTGATCATTAACATTTTTATGCAAATTATAAAAGTAATAGCATCTTTCTATTCTTAATATCCCATGCAATGGAAAGCCTCAATTATTCCTTTAATTTCTCCTTTCTTCTGCCTTTCTCCTTTCGTCCTTTCCCTACTGACCCTGGAATTATCTGTAATGTGTACCAGCTGTTTCTTTTCTGGGTCTGGTTTTCTTACTTTATTATTCTAATTTCTTATCGTTCCTATCGTTGAACTGAAAGTTGAAAATGTAGATGCTCAGGAACTCTCCATACAATTAAGTCCATGCTACAGCCAGGGCCATAGTGTCAGCTATAAAATCCCTGGTTAAGTAGAAGATGATGGAAAAAAGTGGGGAGGAGAGGAAGAAAAACAACATGCAAAAACATGCAAGAGGCGCTGTGTGGCAGGCAAGGGAGGGCAAGAAATTTTCCCCGCCTTTGGAAACATCGCTAAGCAAATGCCACGAGAATAAGGACCTGAAGTCACACAAAAATTGGGAGAGGACAAACTCATTAAAAGTAAAGAAAAAGCTAGCCTATTTAACTGAGCCTAATCAGCTTGCTGTTCTTTTTATTGTCTATCTCTCTCAGCTTGGTAGAAATTTTTGCCCCATCTAGTTTGTGGGAGCAAAGCAAGAACTCATCTTTTCATTGTTTTTTCTTTTTTCTTTGTAGGTGCTTTCTGGAGTAGAGAATATTCTCTGATGCAAGAGTAAAGAAGGCTTGACCTGTGCTTTGGGGAAAAATGTAGCTCCCAAATACCATAATTATGTTAGGAAAGGAGAAATATTGAAAACAAACCACATGAGTGGATGCTGACCTCATGGGGAGGAGCTCTCATAATAACTGAGACTTTTGGTCTGTTGTTGATGTTTTGATTCTTGGGGTTCAATGTAGCCATTGGGGACCCCCTACGTGGGCTGGAGAATGCCTACTGACTCCCGGAACTGCTCAGAAAAAGATGTGTTGAGGTTGAGAATGGGGCTTGGGAGCTAAGAAGAAGCTGATCTAATAATGGAGTCTCTGATCTGGTTCAGGACCAACAGTTTTAGGACAATTATCTTTAAGAGACTTACTGTTCACATGAAGCCTAACATATTTGTGCACCGTTACTGGTACAATCAAAGCAATGAGTCTCTGAGATCATTTCACTTATGGTGGTGGTAGGTGAGTAGCTCTGGGGACGGCAGTTGTATCAGGAGATTAGCTACTTATGCAATCCAGCGAAATCATTCTCTCCTTCCTCTCTGCCAGTAAATTCCATCCTGTCCTTTTCTCATTGAATGGTCATATTTATAATCTCGCTTTTTCTTCATTCATTTTATGCTTTGTGTTATTGTTTATTAATTTATTAATTGCTTCCAGACTTCAGTTTCATTGTTATTAACTATCGTGCATTTTAATGGTATTTAGTTCCTTCATTGCTGGTATTTATCGCTTCACTATCAATTCCCTATTCCCAGCTGTTGTTTTGAACTAGAATTGTATATTATTATGTTTCTTCATTGCCTCTTCTCTCTGTCACAGCTGACTGCTTTCCTACCTCTCTCTCTGCAGACTTCCCTATGTTCTTTCTCTCTGAGTCTCTCCAAATACTTTGTTGTACCTCCCTTCACTCACTGCCCTTCCAATAAAACAAACCATATTCTTCTATTCCCCTTTACTTTTTTCCTAATGCTTTCTCTGTTGCCTGGAGGGCATTTTATGGTACAATTACTCCCTAGAGTACAGCCAGGGACCTATTCTTTCTCTCTCTGACCTTTCTGGTTCAATCCCAGTTTCCACCACAATCTTCTCATCAACATTTCTTAACACCCCCTAATCCCAGGACTGCCATTCCAGCCTCTTCTTACCACTCTGGACTCAGGATTTTGCTCTGGTTTTCACCTTGGTGATTCTTGTTGCTTCCACATTTTCCGAACTTATCAATCTTTGACAAAGTGGTTCATATAGCTTAGGCTTTTATTTTAAATATATACTATTCCTTCTCCCCAAACAAAAATTATCATTCATGTATCATTTTCTCTAGAATTACATACAAACATTTATTATTTACTGTATATCAGGCTCATGCTTAAGAAACTATTATAACAGATTTAGACATAATATCTGTTTTAATCTCAGCAAGGACAATAGTTATTCTGTAATGGAGGCATTACTGCTATTTCACAGATGGGAAAACTGAGACTAGGGAGTGAAGTGTTTGTCTTCTCAGTTAGCGACTGGCAGGCTGGGATGTTCATTAGGTCTGACTCTAGAATACAAGCTCTCAACTACCAGGCTCTGCCAATTCCACTGACAACAGCCACACTGACAATTTTCTTGGCCTTCATTATTAGCAACTTCTCTGTCTTAATAAAGGAGTTTAACCCTCATCTTCTATAGCAGTTTCGTTGGCATTTTCTCTCTTTACACCACTCTGTTAAGAATATTCCATCTGTTCTATCCCCTCTGTGGGGAGGATAGCTAGCTGTCTGGCAGTAGACAATAGGTACAGATGTAGGCAGCAGGTGGCCCAGGGAATCTGTCACTAAACAGCAGGAAGTCATAGGACTGGTGAGCAGGCAACTCTTTGAATGGACTCGAGGATACAAGGACCCAGTCCCAAGGGACCAGAGGCATTAAGCCAGGAGCTTAAGCAGAAAGTCAGGCAGCAGATAAGCTGTTGATCTAGTTACTGGAACTGGGCATGTGGTGGGCTGGTACACTAAGAGCACAGTCAAGCCCAGGAACGTGGACCAGGGTCCAAGGTCATGCTTATGTGAGATAGAGCTGCTGGAGCCTATGATTGGCTCTCTCCCAGATTCAGAGGCAGATGAGACTCCATTGGAAGTAGTGACCTTGGTGTGATGTGATAAGGCCTTGGAGAGTGGTACCGAGAAGGGAGAAGTAGGTTTGGATATACGAGATGCTCTAAAGGAAGTTGGATAGTATAAGGTGAATCAAAGTACTTTGCATTATTCCAGAAAAGTTCCTAATTGGACTCAAATTTTGTTTTTTACTTTTGTGTTTATTTTTCTATTGAGGAGCCAAAAACTCAGATTGGTTTGTCTAAAGACCCATTAAGGGTGGTTATTTGGTTTAGCCCATATTTTTGTTTGGGTTGTACAATTAGTTTTCAGTAGCTAATTTGCTTCTGCAGAGTGATACTGCATTAACAGGTTAAATAAGCAATAGCCGGAGTGCCTATTTGCAGAAAATGTTTTGTTTCTTAATGTTGTAAAAATCATTTTTCCACGAGTGGTGAAAAATTACATCGTGTGATTCATATTTCTTATGGTTCCACTGCAGCTAAGTATTGGCTAGAGTTAGAGGTATATGTGGCCATGAAATCTAAACCTGTCCTGATCCACTCACCTAGATAGTTTTTTTTTTTTTTTCCTACTCTGATTTACTCCGGTACTTTGTTTCTAAAATGGCAGAAGTAAGCAACAAATATCAACAGAAAATGATTACTGTTGGGCCCTTATAAGCTGATGCAACCCTCTCCTGCCTGCTGCTTGAAGCAGAGTGGTCTTTGAACAGCTGAGCTACCTTCTTTTTGATAGAATTGCATACATTCTCTCCCTCACCCCATATAGTCTGCAGCCATTGGTTGACTGGTATGCGAACACAAGAGGCTCAAAGTGGCACTGATTTTGTAGGGCAATTCCTGCTACAGAGCTGTCTGTGGGATCACAGTCCCTCATGAGTTTTTTCCTGAGAGTGCATGTAGGTCAACAGTGACACTCAAATCTTTGTCTCTGGCTTAGCTTCAACTTGAAGCATAAAGATATAGAAGAGGGAGAAGGTAGAGTTGGGGGAGTTGCTCACTAAGCTCTGTGGAGATCAAGATTTGTCCAAGGTGATGCCAAAGTCACATAAACCTGACTTGAAGCCATTGTGGTTTGATCTGAGGAATCTGTGGGTCTCTTCAGGAGGGTGGGTTGATACTCATTCAATTTTTGTTTCATGAGCTGAAGTTTTGAACAGCCTTGATAAATTATGATTGTGTTACCAGGAGGGCTAATAGTAGATGATAAAAATAACAGCTACCATTATTGAGAACCTAATGTTTGTGGGTGCCACGCAGTGTGCTAGGCAATTAATTCCCATAATTTATTTAGCTCCTAATATAACCCTGCTGAGTGAGTGTGGTGGGGACCGTCAAAAAGCCTGGCCTGTTTTCATAGTCATAGATTGGAGAGAGGCATCCAGTGAAAGACCACTTTTCCCAAACCTCTTCCTGCTGGGTGGGGCCCATTGATAAGGTATGTCTCATGTAGATTCTTCCTTTTCTGCAATGACCCCTCAGCCATGAAGACAAAAATAATCTAGGGAATCACAAAGAAATTTGCTGGAGAGAATCTCCCTTTCTGAAAGAATAAGTGTATACAGCAGAGCTAATTTCCAATTTTGGCTCCTACGTAAGATGAGGATATTTCTATCTGGTTTGAATCATTCTGTTTTGGGGATCTCTTAATTACAGTAGTTTGTTCTTATTCTCTAAATAATATAGGAAGTATTATTATTCCAGCTTATAAACTAAGAAACTGAGGTGCAGGGAAGATGGATCAATTTCTACCAGAGCAATATTGACAGCTGAGTTTGGATCCAGATGTTTCTGCTCCAAAGGTTATTTGAGACTTAGTTTGTCAAGTGGTTTCGGTCCCTAGAAAATGGAACCCAGGAAAGCTAGTTATGATAGGCAAAGGGCCAGAAAAAGGTTTAGATGGAGATGACAATCACAGCGAGATTCTGAGAAGCCAGGTGAGAGGGTGCTATGACCTTGATTACTGAGGGAGGAGGGAGCTACTTCCTGACATTTTATAGGAAGTGAAGCCTATAGGAAACTCTAACACAGTGCTTCTCAAACTCTGCAGTGCACACCAATCACTTGAGGGTCATGTTAAAATGTCAATTCCAATTTAGTAGACTGAGCTGAGGCCCAGAGTCTGCATTTTTCATATGCTCTCAGGCGATGCCCATGCTCCTGGTCTGGGGACCACACATGGAGTAACAAGGATCTGTTAGGCTTTCCATTTCAAGGGTGAGCACCTTAGAATTCTAAGTTCAATTTCCCAAGAGCTCTTCATATTTAAATAAACCAACTCTTGTCTATTTATGCTCTAAATTGCAAACCTCCGATCCCTAGAGTGCCTTCAGAGAAGTGTCTATCCGTCATGACACCTGGATTGAGCCTTCTGTCCAATTTGAATCACTGACTATATGGATTTTGCAGGTACTGGTCTGCAGGTGGTAGAATTTTATAGTCATGAGATGCAGTGGTATGCTATAGATCAAAATATTTTTTACTTGTTTGACCGTAATCTATGGGGAAGGGGTGAAATGGCCAATTGATTATAATGTAGAATATAAAAAGATCAAAGTCTTACAGCACATAGCAACAGTGCTGTCCACAGAAAAGGAGCAAGAACTCATGGGAAAATGTTCATGTAATATATGAGGCATTAAAAATTCTGTTACATTATTCTTGCCACCAAGATTGTAATGAAAATGGGAAACGGCACCAACTTAACCCATTCTCATTACAATAGTTAGATTGTAATCTCATGTTCTCCCCTCAAGAGAATGCTAAATGAGATTTTAAACAAAAGAGAGGACAGAGAAGTATGGAGAATAAAGGAGCAAATAGAAATTGGAAAGTTAAAAAGAGTGATGCATGATAGACTTCCCCGTGTTCGTTTGAGGCTTTCTCTTTACTTTAGAAACGAGAACAGAGAACAGAGCATTGCAAAGACCAATTTAAGCCCACATGGAAAATCCATACCACAGTCCAAACATGTTAACTGTTCAAAACAAAAAAGAAAATGTCAAGCTTAAATTTGTTCTTACTCTTTGATAGCTTAGTTCACTTTAGATTAGAGGGGAAAAAATGAAATTACAAAAAAAGAAAAAAAGAGAAAACACTTAAAGAGACAAAAAACAAGAACAAACATTGAGAGGAAGATTCTTGTTGTAAAGGCCATTGTTTGCACATAGTTCCATTTTGAGCTCTCCCCTCATTTTTTGCCATATCAGGCAGTGAGCATGCTTAAATCATATGAAGATACTAGCTTCCTTTGTTTTCAGGTTGTGTACTGGAATGAAGGCTCTTTGAAGGTAACAGGCAAAAATGTATAGTATGCATGGAAAATACCTTCATGTTATATTTTCCATAAATTTTTTTATGGAAAACCTTGATATACTGGCTATACTGGTGAATTTTTCAGAGAAAACCATACATTCTAATCAACTTAACAAATATTTATTGCACACTTACTAGTTCCAAAGGATTAGGATGGTTACTATGAGGAGTCCAGTTTAAATTCATTAATTACTTGATGCAAAAAATATTTATAGATCATCTACTGTGGGCCAGACACCAGGCAGGAGCTGGAGAGAGTTAAATAAGAGAGAAGCGATCTTTATTATGTCTAGTTGAGTTAGGTAGGGTGAGGCATTGCACAAACAAGTAAATAAGTATATAATTTCAATTTATGATACGAAATGGAAATGAAAGCAACGGTATAATAAGAGGAGGGCAAGAGGGAGATCTAATTAGAGTGGGTGGTAAGGAATGGGACTCTCCAATGCAGTGGCATTTAAGGAGGACCTGGAGCAAGCCAAGTAAAAAGTGGGAGCAAGAGTGTTCCTGATGGAGAAGAGTGACTATTTACCACCCTCTTTTAGTGGTGGAGGAGCTGGCAGGTCTAATTAGGGAAACAGCCCATTCTAGGTGAGGGAAACTGGGTCACTTGCTGTCGATGCTGCCTGAAAGCAGAGAGGGAAATATCCTGGCCTCTCTCTTCTTCCTTTCCTTCAGTTTTCAGCAAGTGCCTCCTATTGACCAAACCTTGCTGGTAGTCAGTTGGCAATGGGAACCAAGCAAATGTTGTTTGCAGAGAGAGGGAGGATGAGGAGAGGATCTGAGAAGCAAAGGCCAAAGCACTAATCAATAGACAACATGTAAACCAATGATAGCTACTATAGAAAAGCAGGTAAAAGGAAATGGACAGGGGCATGGTGGTGTCAGGGTGTGATTTTACATCAGAGAAGTTCACTCTGATGGGTGACATGTATGGAAGAGAACTAAGTGAATGAAGGGAGGGAGGGTCAAGCTTCTATCTGGGGGAAGTTTTCTAGACAGAGAAGCAGATGCAATGGCCGTGAGGTGGGAGCATGATCTGTGTGTTTGAGGAACAGCATGGTCACAGTGTGGCTGAAGCTGTGTGAACAATGGGAAAAGAAGACGAGATCAGAAAAACACAGGGGAGTGTAGGGCTTGTCAGATCAATGTTAGCCATGATAAGAATTTTGTTTTGCAACTGAGAGAAATGGAAAGCCATTGGAGGTTTTTGAGCAGAGGAGTGGCTTGACCTGATTCAAGTTTTTGCAGTGGTTCCCAACCTTTCTGGCACCAGAGACTAGTGCTCCTATGAGAATCTAATGCCTCATGATTGGAAGTGGAGCTGAGGTGGTAATGTTAATGCTGAGGAGCAACTGCAAATACAGATGAAGCTTCGTTCGCTTGCCTGCCGCTCACCTCTTAATGTGCAGCTCACTTCCTAACAGGCAATGACTGGTATAGGTCAGTGGCCTGGGGGTTAGGAACTCCTGTTTTAAAGGATCAATTCAGCTGCGATTTGAAGAGGAAAGGGGAAGTAGGAAGAACAATTAGGAGCAGTGGTGTGTTGGCAAATGTTTAACAACTGGTTCTCCAAAGGAAAATAAATAAATACATGTATAATTACAAGTTGTTCCAAGAGAAGGAAAGGAAAATAACAGAGTAAAAAAAAAAAAAACAGGACAAAGAGGGGAAATCTAATTAGGATAGTTGGGAGGTGACTTTTAAAAAGAGACCTGAGTGAGCCACATCAAAGATCATCAAGTCTGTTTCCCTGGGTTCACGCAGGATATGTTAGCAAGCCCAGATGTTGCAGAAAAACACGTAAAAAATTAAACAAACATCTACTAGGGAAAATATGTTTTTCTGTTTCCTTTGGTAACATAGTCCAGTGTTTATCGTGTTCTCAGAGGATTTATCTTTGTGTCTAACTTGAATCCACCCAACCACACTTGAAGCCTTTTCTTTTATTCTGAGTAGAGAATGGAGAGTAGCTTGCTAAGCTCTAAATTTGGTTTCATTAAGTTATCTGCATGCTGGTGCTTGGAGGTTAAACTTCGTGTAGCTGCACCACCCTCTCTGCCACGTTAGCTTTGATGGCTGATCCCTTAGTCTGGAGAATTAAGGAGAATATTGACAAATTTGAATGATGTTATGAATCACCTGAGCTGTTGCACAGGCCTGTTCGAAATTACTTATAGCCTCTAGATAGTCGCACTAAATAAGATGCAGAATGAGCCACAAAGGGACCTGCCCTGAGGGTTTTGCAATTCCCACTGTAGAAGCCCAGGGATCCCTGAAGCGAGTGGAAGGAAATGAGAAGAAAAAGCAGCTGAAACAGTTCATTGAACCTGTTCTGAGTTTATATGTCGTATTGTTTTGACAGCTTTTATAAGCATGTTGCATAGATATGGTAATAGAGAAATAAGATGGAAATTGAACAGGCACATAAATACAGAGAAATTACAAACATTTTATATGTATAATTATATAATTATATCAAAGCAATATTGTATTTTAGGAACACCTCTGTTCTATTTACTGTTTTTTAGGTAAAGAATTTGGTTTTAAATGAGAGAGACTTTGATGGAATAATGAATAAATCTAAGAGGAAAGTGTTAATATTGAGAGCATGTGGTGGTAATTCATAAGAAGAGAGAAAAGAGATTACCGATAGGTCTAGGCTAGTAATATAAATGTGTAACACTGGTAATGTGAGTATGGCACTAGGCCAAAAAGGAAAAAAAAGAATATGAAAAGAGAGAACAGCCCTAGGAAATGATCAAGGTTATGATTAGAGAAGCAATAATGCTTTGTGGTGCTAGATGGCTTTACTATAAGGATATTTTATAGATGGCAGTTGGTTTGTGCTCTTTTTACAGGTCAAAATGTAAACTCATTGTTTATTAACAATCTCATTGTCTTATTTTTTGGTCCTGTGTCATGTGTGTGTGTGTGTGTGTGTGTGTGTGTGTGTGTGTGTGTGTGTGTGTTTGTGTGTATTTGAATGCTGATTTCCTAGTAATAAAGACTGGTACAGAAACTGGGCAAATAAATACTCCATAATAACTTTTTACACTCATGATGAACTCTTATATGATATGTCCTAGAGAAGAGAGAAGGAAAATTTGCTAACAGTTTTTAAAATTATACCACAGACTTTTATGCAAAGACTAGTGATTACATTTTATTATATAATTATGTGTATACGAAGACACCTATTAAAGACACACACCAGAAAAACTTAATAAATGTACTATGAAGAAACATTGGCACTGATGGTAATTCAGTATTGAAGCTCACCACTACAGAAGGCTATAGAAAGAGTTTTTGGAGAACTTTACATATGATTTTAAATTTAAGCATGAAAATAAAGCAGATATCTAGATGAAGGCAGGTATTTTACTATTCAGAGTAAGTTTTTCGACCTTGTCAACAAACCAGATGCTTCAGCTTCATCAGAATCATTCCCATCTCATCAGTATATTTTTTTGCTAGAATATCACCAAACATTCATTTTATTTTTACAAACAAAGCAGCTTTTTGAAAATGTAAATCTCCATTTGTATGTGCAGGTTTTTCCATATGCCAACCCCATTTTAATGCCAGTATGATTGGTAGTTAGTATGTGTCTTAATTAAGTGTCCACTACTAACTTCTTTTCCCTTAGGTCTCGGATCAACTGTCACTTCCTTGGGGGAAGTCTTTCCCTTAATTAGATGCCCCCTCTACCCACATCCTGATTATACTCTCAAAAACAAAACAAAACAAAACACTTTTTTTAAAAAAAATGCTATTATATGTTTATTTTTTGTGTTTACTTGCTTATCGCCAATTTTCCTCATAGGCTGTGAACTCCATTAGGTCAGGGGCCATGTTCATTACATCCCTGCTGTATACTTCACACTTAAGAATGGGGCCTGACTCATAACAGGCATTCAACAAATATTTGTTGAATGTTGAATATAACTATTTAAAAAATTGCTAATATTAATGAGAATAATTGGTGTTATAAGAAAGACCAAAAATAAAAGTGTTGACTCATGCCCTAGAACTCTTTACACACAAGAGCAAGGACTCTCACATATTTTCCAGCAAAAGAAAACAAAACTATAAAAGCTTTTTTTAAAATAGAAAATTACTTATCCAAAAGTTATGTTCAGAAGCAATGTGAAGACTGAAAACATATCTTTAAGGCAGTGAATTTTTCTCATATCAGCTTTTCTCTCTCTTTTTCTTTCAATTTGGTTGGCTAAGGCTCTGATATAACTGAAAAACTCAATCTGATCCAGTAATTTACAATGTCTTTTTCTTACTCTGTATTTTCCATTCATTTTATTGCCAAAGATGAATTGTTATATGTTCTTTTATTTGGGCAGCTCAAAGTGAGTTCCTTACTAGTTCCTGAAGATTACTTAATGTAGCCATTTTATACCATCTTATTACCCTATGGAGTCTTTGGTTTACCTTCCATTCTTCAAGGTTAATGAGCAGCACGTGGGCGTAGAATGCCCATAGCCTTGGTTAGTGGTTTCTTTTCTAGTTATTGAGTAACAGGAACCTCTCTGCTCTCAGATACTCTTTATTTAGCTGAGTGAGTACAGGAGGCTGCATTCAGGTCTGGTGCTAGATGAGAAATTCAAAGAATATTTTGACTCCAAGGGCCAAGGCCAATAAGGTTCTGTGTGAGGATTGAAGGAGGGAGGAGCACACCTCAGACCTCATGCTTCTGAAAACACCTTATAAATCCCTTCATATTTCTCTGTAGTGCTGAATAAAACAAATGACAAAGAAAAACAGAAAACAGGAATGGTTTTGTGTATGTTTGTGAGATGTGGGGGTAGAAGAAGATTGGAAATGAAGAAGGATTTTGTGGTATCCACAATGTCTTCATATTATCTTTAGAAGACTATGAATAAGCTTATTATAGAATCTGCTATATAAATTGCTGCTCTAAAAATTATTATTGAAAGAATAGGTGACAATAAATATATGATCATGAATGTCATAGAACTCAAAACATTAGGACTGAGGATATCACAAATAGTTTAAACTGGATCTCACTCTGATGAACATAAAGAGATTTATTCTCAGAGGGATTAAATACTTGGCCAGGGTCAAAGTAAGTCATGTGCAGAACTGGAATTAAATAAGAGAGCTAGAATTTTTTAGGAGAAATATGAGAAATCATTCAGCAAATTTGACCAATATAGGCTGGAGGATTCTGATCAAATGAATTTTCTTCTTCCCAGCCTCCCTCTGCCCACACTTGTGAGATATTCATTCTGAATTTAGAAATTGTCTCAATATCCATCTCACATGTTTGTGTAGACATATCCATAAAGAGTTATATAAGCAATATTATTATCGTAATTATTATTATCATTAGCTGCTTCATTTCTTATCATTTTCCTTGTGGTTCACCTAGAGTCTTCTGAGGGCTGTTAAGGAGCTTGAAAAAATAAGAATTGTACTTGTAGATGTTTATTTTCATTGTATTATTTAGAACTCTATCTTAGGGAACCCTGTGAATTCCTAGTTCACTAATCCACAAAAACCTTAAATTCTCACCTTGTTCCTCTGTAAGTTCAAACAGCAGCAAGATGGAGGGAAGGCTCTCATTACCAAAACTTCATTACTCATGCAAAATATTCGTGAGCACTCCTAAGCTGTGGTGTATGATAAATAATTAAAGCAGAACTACACTTGTCAGAAGAACTGAAGCAAAGATATACAGACAATGACTTCCTCATTAATGCAGTCATTTGCTAAGGGTTGCTATAGTTAATGGGAATTAGCAAAGTGCTAGCATGTTCATATTCATCTTCTGAGAGGCTATCCAATATTCAAAGTGATAGGCTTTTTGAATGATATTTATGGAAAGGATCTCATTCTGAAGGTCCTTTCCAAATGACCTTCTCAGGAGTCACATTTTCAAAGGTACTGCTATGTGACTTCCTATAGGAGCTAAACAATTTTAGAGAGTTTTTGAGTCCAATTTTCCTTGGATTCTTTGCCTTCTTTCACTCTCAGGAAGACTGGCAACCTTTATAAAATTATGTCAGGCTTATGCTCTATAGACCAAGATGCTGCTTATAGGTTCACATAATTGTACTCTGCTAAAAACTCAATATATATATTTGTTGAATATTTAATCTTACTAAATAGAGTAGGCAAACACTTGTACAACAGAAGAAAATTATCAATATTAAAAAGAGAATTGTTGTAACTTCAAATCAGGTTAATTAAAATAATGATACATTTCTAGAAAACGTAGCTAATTATTCATTCATTCATTCACTCAAGAACTATCCATTGACTATTTACCATGTGACAGGAACTGTATAAGACAGTGTACGAGATAGGCCAGGTTTCTACCCTTTGGGATTTTACAGTTTAGCACATATAAAGATTAGCTTCAACTATATAAACTTTCTTTTATTTGACTTATAAGTTACTGACTTACACAACAAGGCAATTTCATGTGATTTGACCTAATACAAACAAAAGTGTGTTATAGGGGTACATAGGAAGAAAACTAACATAGTTTCCAGATCAGAAAATGACTCCTTGAGGAAAGGATATTTGGGCCAGTAGGAGTAAGATGAATACGAGTAAGCTATATAAAGCAGGAAATGTACTGGCAGTGGTGATCAGATGTTTTAAAAGCTCAAAAAGGAAGTGAGCCTGACTGTGTTGGGGAACACCTGTATAAAGTACAAAAGTGAAGAGGAAAAAGAGAAAGTGAAGAGGGAGGCAGGGCCAGATGATGGAGGGACATGTAGGTCATATTATTTGAACTGCATTTAAAAGTCAGGGAACAGTTTGAAGCAGAAAAATAAACTGATCAGATTTACACTATTGGAAATCACTGTTGCTGAAATATTAAAAGGGATAAGAGAGGCAAGTCTGGAAGAAGAGCGACTGGTTAAGAGACTGGGAGATGGTGCTGATTAGGCAAGATCAGTCACGGTAGAGATGGAGAGAAAAGGATATTTGGGAGATAGAACTGGCAGAACTTGGTGACTCAATGGATGTGAAGAGTCAAGGAAGAACCATGGGTTTCTGGTTTAACCATGGTGCCCTTTATGTTGATAGGGAACACTGAAGGAAGAGTAGATTGGGGCATTGTTGAGATGTTGAGATGTTGAATACAGATTTGTACATGTTGAATTTTAGTCAATTCTTGGGAGTTCTTGGGAGACATTTAAGTAGAGATTCTCAGTAGTAGTCAGTTACACAGGTTTGGACCTCAGGAAAAAGTGAGGTCTGGACAGGAGGCGAAGATTTAAGAGTTAGTTACAACTAAATGGCAATTGAAGCTTAGAGAACCAGATTTCCCAGGGGGTATATAATATGTGAGAAGAGAAGGAACAAGTGGAAGAAAATAGGTTATAATGTGGAGCAGAGGAGTGGGGCGGGAATTTGGTAATGGAAAACAGGAGAAATTCAGTAGTTTGAAATAAAATGAATGGTCATTCATTTCTAAAGCTGCTGACAGGTTGAGAAAATAAGGACTGATATTAATTGTAAAATTAATTTAATTAAAATAGAATTTAATTGTAAAATAAAATTTAATTGTAAGATTATTTAAAAATAGAATCCAATAATGAAATGTGTGACTGAATTAGAGAAAAAGGCATTTATTAAAACCCACTTCTGACTACAGGTCAACAAAAACATTTTGGTCGATTTAACTTACTCAAATTTAAAATTTTCTTTTCCATGTTCTTGATGAGCTCTTAAGTACTGAGTCATGTAATTAAAGGAGTGACAATGACTCATGTAATGAGAAATCAGTCACTACATATATTTGGATTCAAATCAATGTTGTTTTCAGTTTGGTGGGTCAGAGGATAACTATATGATGTCTACTTTGCCTGGTACAATCTCATTATGCTTGTTATCCCATTGTATTTATTTCCTTTTACTCTCAAAAATGTTCTGGTTGGGACAATAAATTAAATGGCTTTCTAAGCCATAAATATATTGTTTCTACGTCTTTCCAAAATTCAGCTCTCACTGCTTAGATGAGAAGGTGTTCAATTCACATAAGTCTGATTTTATTATGTACTCCATGGCTAATTATAAGAAAATCATAGGAGACACGTTTATTGATCTTTCTTTATGAAAAAAAACAGTCATAAGAAATATATAAAGGAAAATACTATTTTTATGCTTTGAATGAATAATGTTCAATTATGAATAATCAATATTTATTTAACATCTATTATAGGTTAGTCACCATGTTCAGGTTCTCAAACTTCTTGCTCTTATTGCCACTTACTTTTTAGTACCCTGTTTCAGTCTGTGATACTTGTCCAGATTTTTATTGGTCTCTATATTTTTTAGACTTCCCTCCCCTCTTTTGATTATTAGAAATAGAATCTTCCTTAATATATATGTACATCATTATTCTACTTAGATTCTATTTGTACTACCTAGCAGAAGACAAGTTGGTGTCTGGTCCATGACATATCATAACAAAGATATTGACATCTATAAAACTTACAGAAGAGGGAGCTTTTATAATAGCGGAAGAGCTATTCTCCTGAGAAAGTTGTCATAGTATTTTCCCCTACAGCATCTTGGAAGCAATAAATGAACCAATAAAATCAGTGGAGGAGTTAGGGGGAAGCTAGTAGGAGCACAGAAAAGTGAGGGCAGATCTGTGGTCCTCAATATCCTTTCCCTCTATGTCCATCCAGCCACAGATGATGATCCATCAGAGGCCAAGCCCCAAGGGAGAGCTGGTAGGTCATTGTAGTCATAGAAGAACACTGATATCCAAAGGCCTTTCAGTAAGGGAAGAGACAAGAGCTTTAATAATAGAGGGAAATGGTTGTGTGCCAGACAAAGGAAGGAATTTGGTCTAGAACCGAGATAAAGATAAACAAAAAGAAAGTGATAAATGGAGCTGTCAGGAGAAAGTCAGATGTTCCTGGGCCACCTGGGGTAGGAGGAACAGGACAAAGCTCATTTCAAACCTAGGAAATCGAGGCATAGGTTTCAGGCCTGTTGGATCTTGCCCCGTCAGTAAAATTGTTTGAATATGCTTTGCTAATATATGTGTATTTACTTATTTTTAAGTTATATATCTGTACCATAGTAATAATACAACATATAAAATATAAAGCATATATAAATATAGACTTAAAAAAATGAGATAAACTAAGTATAAAAAGAAGTTCTAATATTTTCTTCTTGTATCTCAATGAATTACTTTGGAGACAACCAGTGTCCTAGGAGGAGCAGAGAGACCAGGTCAGAAGAGGGGCCAGGAAAATGCCCTGGGCAGCCCTTCTGCTTTCAGGAGAATCCTTATTAGAATTGGCCCTTGAAAGGGGAACAGTAATTTCTATTTTCGATTCCTGCTGATTTCTTATTAGGCTGGCCAGCTGATTCTAATATACTCTTTCCATGTGACAATTTTTAGAAGCTATCAAGGAGAGGTTAGTTAATGGGGAGAGCAACACTCTAAGTGGTATGTGTTGGCAAACACTTGAAAGGGGTGTATGCTTGTTCACTCCATTCATTTGTTTATATATTTATTAACATTATTTATCACTCAACGTTTATACAATACCTACTATATTCTAGGAACTGGGGATACCCATGAGTGTCTCAGTAGGTAGGAAGCTGTATAAAGCCTTGTGGGGTGTCTTTCTAACTGCAGAGAATTCTTCTAGAGTACTCCACTAACCAACCTGACTTCCTTTCTCTATTGGATTTTGAATTTCAAACTTACATAAAAGCAAATTTTCACCAAATTGTTTACATATTTACTATTGTTGTTCTCATTTTGGACCTCAGGTGCAAAGTGTTGAGTTAATCTTTAGTTCATGCAAGACCCTCTTTGTTTTATTTATTTTTCACCTTTATTTCTTTATCCAATTTCCATTCCCTTGCCCCTCTTTGCTGTAGACACTCATTCTAATGTGTTTGACACATGCCCTTGAATGTGTGAATATGTATATTGTAAAACATGCTGTGTAGCTTGTGTTTTTCATTTACATAAATGTTATACAATAGACTTTGCTCTTTTTAAAATATTTTTTACTCAGTCCTTTGTTGTTGCTTTATTTGGCTACATATTTTTATGTTTCTGTATGTATATCTAGTTTGTTGCTTCTAAAATAGAGAAAATTAAGATGACTTCAAGAGTGTAGGGTGTAGCGTTTGATCTGCTATTAAATTCTTTTTCACTTCAATCAGAAAGGAGGATCAGAAACAGTTTGCATTCACTTGGAACAGAAAACAATTAATTTACAGTTTATGAATGACAGATGTTAATACTTCATCCCTTTTTCATAATGTAGATGGAAGAGACCTGGGCTGTCTGGATATCCTGCAGAATATACTTTTTAATTATATCAATGATATTATGCTGACTTGACTGACTAGTTGAAGCAAGAAGTAGCAAGTATGTTGGAAGCCATGGTAAGACAAGTGCTTAAGAGAGTATGAGTTGAACACTATAAAGATTCAAGAACTAACCATATTGGTGAAATTTCAGAAATCCAGTGATCTGGAGCACACCAGGATTTTCCATCCCAAAGTAACAACAACAACAACAACAACAACAACAACAATTATTGCATCTCACATTTACCATCACAAAGAAAGAAATACACTGGTCTTTCTTTGAGTTTTGATGACAGTATATGCCACATAAAAGACTGTCAGCTTTGCATGAGGCCCAGAACAGAAAAAAGCTTTGTAGCAGGTCTGGAATGCTAGGCTAGCAGTCCTGCCAATTGGGATATGTAGCTCGGCATCTCTTGTAATATTAGAGGTATCCGATGTGGGAAAAGATGCTGTGTGGATTTTATAGCAAGCCCTAGAGTTCTGAAGCAAGATCATGTCATCTATGGTGAATTATTATATGCCACTCAAAAATTAGCTCTTGGCCAACTATTGGGCCCTGGTTGAGATGGAGCACCTGACCATGAGTCATCAAGTGATCATGTAGTCAGAATTTCTCATTATAAGATAGGCTCTATTAGACCCACCAAGTCAAAAAGTTGGACAAGCCCAGCAGCTATCCATTGTAAGATGGAAATGATACATCTAGGATCCAGCCCAAGTAGGACCAGAAGGCAAACTAAGTTGCACAAGCAGGTGGTGCAGACTGCCATGTCATCCACACAGTTGCACTAGTACCTCTATTTTGTCTGACACTCACGATTAGCTAAAAAGGAAGGAAAAAGATGAGCTTGGTTCACAAATGGATTGGCTTGGTATGTGTGTAAGCTGTAGTGGTTTTAAAACATGTTTGAAAATTCTTTAACATTCTATGGCATTCTTTTGATCCTATCAAAAGATAAAGTCCAATTCTCTTCCCCTTGAATACAGGCTGGCCTTAGTAACTCACTTTTAACCAATAGAATATGGCAGAAGTGACACTAATGATTTCCGAAGCTAGATCATAAAAGATGCTATTTTTCTCTTCTGGATTTTTCTTCTTCTTAAGATGCTTTCTCTTGGAACCTAGCCACCATGATTTGAGAAAGCTAAGTAGTTAAATTAAAAGGCCACGTGTTAATCTTCTAGCCACAGCAGCAGCTGAGGTCCCAGCCAACAGCCTGCGTCAACCAGCATACATGTGAGTAAGAAACCTTCTCATGATTCAATTCCCAAATTTTCAGCTGCTTTACTTGTTCTCACCAAGTCCTGCCCAAATTTCAGATATGCGAGAGAAACAAATGTTATTTTAAGTCACTACATTTTGGGTAACTTAGCAATAAATAACAGGAATGGAAGCTACAACACAACTCAATCATGGATGGCCTTAAAATGTAGTCACGAGGGGAAATCTCCTAATAGGCTATGCAGGAAGAGAAGTGACCCAAGGTTTGAGCATATGTCAACTTGTGTGCAGTAGCCAATGACTTGGCCAGCTCACAAGGGACCCGAAAGAGAGTGATCGGAGAACTGAGAACAAGATCTGGGGTAGAGGCATATGGATTAGCACGTGAGAATGAGCATGAAATGTGAAAATCTTACAATA
>NW_011888836.1:2744735-2746788 GCF_000151845.1 Pteropus vampyrus
CCAGAACAGAAAAAAGCTTTGTAGCAGGTCTGGAATGCTAGGCTAGCAGTCCTGCCAATTGGGATATGTAGCTCGGCATCTCTTGTAATATTAGAGGTATCCGATGTGGGAAAAGATGCTGTGTGGATTTTATAGCAAGCCCTAGAGTTCTGAAGCAAGATCATGTCATCTATGGTGAATTATTATATGCCACTCAAAAATTAGCTCTTGGCCAACTATTGGGCCCTGGTTGAGATGGAGCACCTGACCATGAGTCATCAAGTGACCATGTAGTCAGAATTTCTCATTATAAGATAGGCTCTATTAGACCCACCAAGTCAAAAAGTTGGACAAGCCCAGCAGCTATCCATTGTAAGATGGAAATGATACATCTAGGATCCAGCCCAAGTAGGACCAGAAGGCAAACTAAGTTGCACAAGCAGGTGGTGCAGACTGCCATGTTATCCACACAGTTGCACTAGTACCTCTATTTTGTCTGACACTCATGATTAGCTAAAAAGGAAGGAAAAAGATGAGCTTGGTTCACAAATGGATTGGCTTGGTATGTGTGTAAGCTGTAGTGGTTTTAAAACATGTTTGAAAATTCTTTAACATTCTATGGCATTCTTTTGATCCTATCAAAAGATAAAGTCCAATTCTCTTCCCCTTGAATACAGGCTGGCCTTAGTAACTCACTTTTAACCAATAGAATATGGCAGAAGTGACACTAATGATTTCCGAAGCTAGATCATAAAAGATGCTATTTTTCTCTTCTGGATTTTTCTTCTTCTTAAGATGCTTTCTCTTGGAACCTAGCCACCATGATTTGAGAAAGCTAAGTAGTTAAATTAAAAGGCCACGTGTTAATCTTCTAGCCACAGCAGCAGCTGAGGTCCCAGCCAACAGCCTGCGTCAACCAGCATACATGTGAGTAAGAAACCTTCTCATGATTCAATTCCCAAATTTTCAGCTGCTTTACTTGTTCTCACCAAGTCCTGCCCAAATTTCAGCTATGCGAGAGAAACAAATGTTATTTTAAGTCACTACATTTTGGGTAACTTAGCAATAAATAACAGGAATGGAAGCTACAACACAACTCAATCATGGATGGCCTTAAAATGTAGTCATGAGGGGAAATCTCCTAATAGGCTATGCAGGAAGAGAAGTGACCCAAGGTTTGAGTATATGTCAACTTGTGTGCAGTAGCCAATGACTTGGCCAGCTCACAAGGGACCCGAAAGAGAGTGATCGGAGAACTGAGAACAAGATCTGGGGTAGAGGCATATGGATTAGCACGTGAGAATGAGCATGAAATGTGAAAATCTTACAATACGCTAATGCCCACCAGAGAGCATCCACCATGGAAGAAGCACTAAATAATCAAGTTGACACAGTAATTTGGCCAGGTGATGTAAACTAGCCTCTGTCATTGGCTATCCTAGTGCTGGCACAATGGATACATGAATGAAATAGACATGGTGATAGGGATGGAAGCTATGCATTGGCTCAGCAATTTGGGCTCCTATACATTAAGGTTGATCTAGCTGCTGTCATCACTGAAAGTCTGAGCTCCCAGCAACAGAAACCAACACTGAGCCCTCTCCCTAATTTGGCACCATCTCTTGAGGAACTGCTTGATGGCAAGTTGAATATCTTGAACTTCTCCACCCTGGAAAGGGTGTCAATTCCTTTTCACTAGAATATGACATATTCTTCTATCATAGCCTCTGTCAGCACCACTATCTTAGGTGATATATTATTTTCTAAACTGCATGAGGGTTTGCAGAGTGTTTGATCCACTAACATAGGATTTCACATGATTTCACATTAGACCAATGTACTCTGATTCAGAAGGAGGTAGAGCTTCTGTTACAGAATACAATGAGGAAGAAGGTATTTGGCATCTAGAAGATTCACTTGGATAGGTCTTAGTACTCCCTTACCCAACTTTGATATAAATGGATACTTATAGCTCCCATGGAAAGACATGACCAGAAGTTTCAACCCCTCAGCAATGAATATCTGGGCCACCCCATCAGGTAAGTCACCAGATCATGGGAGGTTCTAACTGAAA
>NW_011888836.1:2747888-2758925 GCF_000151845.1 Pteropus vampyrus
AAAAAAAAACTCACCCGATTTCAAGGACAAAGGATATATAGACCCTTCTTTTTTATGGAAGGAGTGTCATGGTCACAGTGTAAGAGGAATATGTAGCATAGGAGATATTATTGCAGGCATTTTGGGGAAATAGAAGCTGCCACGCTATTCTAGCTTTGGAGCTCTGATTAGTTGGTGCTATGGACTAAATTGTGTTCCCCCAAATTCATATATTGAAGTGTTACTCTCCAAAGTGTCTGTACTTGGAGACAGGATTTTAAAGAAATTATTAAGGTTAAATGAGGTCCTAAGTGTGGGGTACTATTTCTATACGACTGGTGGCCTTAAAAGAAGAGGAAGAGAGAGAGATGTCTATCTGTACATACTCAGAGAAAAGGCCATAAGAGGACACAGCAAGAAAGAAGCTGTCAGCAAGCCTAGAAGAGAGGTCTCACCAGAAAACAACTCTGCTGGACCTTGACTGAAGATATCTAGCCTCCAGAACTATGAGAAAAAAAAATTCTGTTGTTTAGGCCACCAGTCCGTGGCACTTGGTTATGGAAACCCTAACTGTCTGAGATAGATGGCCTGAATTCCTTTGTTGAGACTGCACCACAGACCTACTTCTGTTCTGCTCAATCCTTCTCTGTTCCCTTCACTCACAGATGTTGATTCTGGAAGCATTTACTAATAAACTTTCTTTATGATAATCTTCATTTTCTAGTCTGCCTTCTGGAAAACCTGACCTACAACAACCCGGTAGCCTTTAAGGTTTTCCTTTCTGCAAGCTGCTTGTTTTTCTATTGTCTTTCCTTATTAATTTCCAGGAGTTCATAGCATATCCTAAATATTAATCCTGTCTCAGTTTTAAAAGTTGCAAATATCTTCTCTCAAACAGTCATCTGTCCATTAACTTTGTTTATAATATTCTTTATTTATAGACACCTAGACATTTTATGTTTTGGTCATCTATTTTAAGAAATTCCTCCTTACCCGTAAGTTTCAAGCATTAGCTTTATAATTTTACCTTCTTTACTTAGGTCTTTGTTCTATTTGACATATATTTTAAATATTGTATATGTAGAAATTCAAAATTATTTTTTTCTGTAGAGTGCATGAATTTTTCCTATGTTATTTTAAAAATAATATGTTATTTTTTCTTTTTTTCCTGGGAATTTTTATGTTCTATTGATCAATTTTTCTTTTACAATTATCTGAAAGATTTTTAGGTATATTATTTTATAATAGAGCATGCTTCTTTTTCTTTGATTTTCTGTTTCAAAATTGACTTGGCTACTTGTATACTTTTATTCTTTCACAAACATTTTAGAATAAATTTGTAGAATTCCTAAAAAACAATTCTGCTAGAAATTTTTATTAGAACTGCAGTGTATATGGAGATTAATTGGGGGAAGATTGTCATCTTTACCACTAAGTCGGTCCATCAATAAATATGGTATATATCTTTATTTATTCAGATTATTAAAATGTTTTTTAATTGTGGTAGAACTGAGACTTCTTATCTAGTGATGCTTCCATTATTACCTGTTATACGTTTATCAAATCAGACTAAGGAGACCTAAGCAGACTTAGAAGTCTACATTATTCATCTGATATTTGTTCTGGAAATAAATACCATCTTATAGTTACAGTAGTACCCCTCACGCTTAATTTCGCTTTTTACAGTTTCTGTTACCTGCTGTCAAGCGTGATCTGAAATAGTAAATGGAAAATTCCAGAAATAAACAATAATTTTAATCTGAGCACCATTCTGAGTAGTGTGATGAAATCTCATATCCACCTGCTCCATCAGACCTGGGAGGTAGCAAATCATCTCTTTGTCCAGAGTATCCATTCTAAACATACTACTCACCCATTAGACACATAGTAGCCTTCTCAGTTATCTGTAAGAAAATAAATTTCTGTTGTTTAAGCCACCTCATCTGTGGTATTTTGTTACGGCAGCCCTAGCAAACTAATACAATATGATAATAACTCAAAGCAATCTATATAATGGAAAAAAATCAATGACACCAAATACTTAATAGATGAAGTCATCTAGAGTGTTGGGTTTGTAATGTTTCAAATGGACTGACCTGGACAGTCCTTAGGGAACTTTGTCAGAGGATCGGGGATCTCCTCCAATAATTAACTTTTTGAATCCGAATGAGACAATAGCAGAGAGGAAGTCAATGTTGGTGTAATCAGGTAGAAATGGATGTTGTGAATATGGGTGTGTTCTCTAAATCCAAGATTGTTGCAATTTGGGGAATCTCTGTGATCTTGCAAGTGATGCTTTAAGACAGATAACAGAAGAGATTAATTTACACATTAGGCAGATGGCTAAGCACAAGTGGAACTCTTTCTCTCCTGCAAGTTATCACGGAAAACATTTTTTAAAAATAAAATATTCATAGCCTTTTCTAAAAACAAGAATGAGAACTCTCTGTGGACTAGAAAAAAGAGGCACTCTGCAAAGGTGGAAGTAGAAGGGCAGCCCTCACTGCCCAGCCAAACTGGGTGCTGTTGCTCAAAGTCTGGGGCTGATGTCACTGCTCAAAGGCCATTCCTACAGAAATGTCACTCTATCAGGAACTACCTCAACCCAGGATACATGATGGAGAATTCTTCCACATACGAGTGCATGCAGAAGATCCTTGCGGCCACCTCTAATTTTACCTGCAGCAGTTTTCTACAGTTTCATGCATGTCTGGACACACTGAGCTGGTCCGACCTTAAGTGCTTGTCTTTTCTGCTTTATATCCCAGGGTCTACTCTAAAACTAACAGAACTCCTTTGGCCCATAGGCGAACACTGTCCAAAAGTGTGAGACAGTCAGTACTCCCAGAGGCAGCCCTCAGCTAATGGGGGATGGGAGTCCTTCTGCAAGTTCTGAGAGGATTCTGTATGCCTTCCTGAGGTCCTGGGTGAACTGAGCACCCTCTAATTTCTGTCTTATATTGGCTTTTCCTGCTTACCTAGCTTGCTCTCATTACCCCTTGGCTTATGCTTATTGAGACTTCTTTTAAATAAACTACTTATGCCATGTTCTCAGGCTTTGTTTAGATAACCAAGAATTATCCAATATCTGTGGATGGTCCAACACGATGAAAGAGAGGCTACTAATGCCACAAGTAGAAAAATTTTGCACCCCAAGAATGAGAATATAAACAACTCAGAAATGATTTTAAGAATATATAATATCAACAGAGAGATAAAAGAGTATTTCTGCAAACATGATATATGAACAGGAGATTGATAATCTACAAGAGGTACTTAGGAAACAAGATCTGGCAGTTACAACTTCTTACAAATGAAAAACGTGATTGTTGGAATAAAAAATTCATTAAGTGGGTTGAGTAGCATACTGGATACACCTAGAAAGTGAATCGGTGTGTTCAAGTGAAGGAAGTATTCTCTTTGAATGTAGCCCAATGACATTAAAAGATGGAAAACATAAAAATTCAGAGATTTGAAGGAGGTCTGAGAGTTTCGCATTCTTTGAGTAGGATTTCAGAAAAATTAGAATTAGGATAGTGCTGAGGAGTTAACACTGGATGAAATAATTCTAAAGATTTCCATATTTAAAGAAGAAACTTCAAATTGAGAGTCCATTAAGTGCCATGCAGAATGAAAAATAAACAAAAAAATGCATGCATATATGAATGAATATTTCAGGGCAGTTGGTTTGATTCACTATCGTATTATCTTTGTTGTTATGGTTAAGTGGTTTCAGATGATAAAGATTTTGTTTTTATTCTTGAGAAAAGACTCTGTAGATAGCAATGAAAGCAAATTGAAGTGAATGTTTAAGTAATGACCAGGTAAATTGAAGTTTTTAGGGCAATCTGATTAATTCTGGCCACTAAAAGTCCCCATCTTATCCTCTTGATTAAAGGATTGGGCAATAAAAAATCCGTATATTAATGTATCTGATCTTTTGAATGGAGGAAAAACAACTTTCAGAAGCATCACTGTTGGTCATCTTACTGATTGATTAGACTATATAAAAATTAATGAAGCCATCTCTATAGACTAGGTCATTGGAATCTGTACTGTTGGTGATATATATTTGCTTCCTACACCAATATCATTTTTCCTCTTCAGTCTGTGAAATGGAGAGTGGTGGTCTATAAAACTGACATTCAGTGGCTCATCTTCAGGTGCCAATTATTTACATGGTAGCCTTGCCTACCTAACACCAAAATAATTATTCATTCCAGTTACAAAGAGAAAACAAACACACCAGTTAGTTTATGTAGACGAAACATTTGTGCATGTGGAATTTTTTCACCCCACAATTGGTTGATTTGATATTGTGCAGACACAACCTGTATTTGGCACTGAGATGCTGTTGTATCCATTGTGCCTGCTCTACAGGCTGCTTTCCCTTTATGTGGAGAAATCTATTTATTTTATTGGTCTTTCGACACCCTGGCAGCATTGTCTCTTTCTCATAGGTAAGTGCTGAAGAAGGGCAAATCCATATGCTCCCCACAGTCTATACCTCTCTTTCTATGTTAAGTATCTCTTGCCTAAATCTGGAGGAAAGCATTCCATGAGCTCTGGAGAGCTGAGACAAAGGTAGTGTACATGCTTTACCATGTCTTAAGGGAAGCAGCAGTTCGTCAGTGATGTTTGATGGCTTTCTTTATCTTAACACAAAAATCTCTGGGGCACACTATGGTCTTTCAACGTGTCCCTATTTAACTACACTCCTTACTTTTAGCTGCTTGGGCTCAGCTAACCAAATGGTGGCAGAGTCGTGTATAGACAATCTTAAATCATTCTGATTTTCCCAAGTCCCTCTGCAGTTTTCGGATGGAACATATGGCAATGTTATGTCTATTTGAAAAAGCCTTTGCATCATATGTTTATACAACTGCTCAGTATCCCAAGACAAAAATTCTTTTCCTGTTATTGCCCATTTGCTGACTAAAGAAATTATCCTCTTTATGTATTCTGGTACTTTACCTTGATATCGTACATGTTTAATTATGTAGCCCTCAGTCCATAATCTATATCTTCATCATCTAAGGCCATTTTGCTTCTGTGAATCCAAAACTTAATGATATGCTGGGAGGTAAAGGAGAGATATTTAAAAAATTCTTATACTATTACTCTTTCTAAGATTTTTTTTTAATTATAAAATCACAAATAACAAAGTCAATAGGGAAAGACCAGTAAATTCTCAGATATTTCTTATACATTCCTCAATTATGTTGTGCTACTAAAAATGATAATAACTTAAACCTCTCACACCAAATAATCCCATTTAAACTTCACTGACTATACACAAGATAATAGAAATAGTTCTACTTACCTTACAAATGCAGTCACTCCAAATGCTGCAGAGTAGAGCATTGTGATCGTTTGGCCCATGTCAGCACTAATCTCCGTGGAGATGAAGGCAAGAAGAGTCTTGGGAAATCCAACTGAACCTAATTTTTAGATAGTAAAACTGGCTGTAGAACAATAGGGAGAATCAACAATCATGGAGATTTCAGAATCTAATATGGATCATAGAATAGGCTATGAGGACTAGTGAAGGTTTTCTTATAAATGAAATTTACAACTTGCCCCTCACCCTAATTTAAAGCCCCTCAACTATTTCCAGAAATAAGTTTTCTTCTTAGAGTTCCTCTGTACCATAGGCCTTTTATCATGTCACAGTTGAGTGAATGATTTTAACTGAATGATTTCCTGATCCTATGGTATGAACTTGCCTTTATTGCACTAATGAAACTGTCAATTTAGGCTCGTGATTTTCATGAGAGTTTATCAGGAGTGTTGGAGTTGGGGCAATGCAACATTTAAATATTTTAAAGTCGAAATTCAACAATTACATGGCCATTTAGCACTTTGTGAATGTTTTGCTGAGGTCTCAAATCAAAGTGTGTTTGAAACGTGGAGGTTAAACTGGTCGACCTGGGAACTTCTTGAAAGAAGTTCTATTACATTTGCTAATGCAGTACAAAGTCTAACCTGAACTGGGCATCATGTTTTGCATGTAAACCAAAGGTATCAGATTTGTGGCTTTTGCTTGCTTTACAGAAAAGGTTTTTTAAAAATACATTTCTTAATAGTGCAAAACTAGCAAAAGCCACAAATGGAATGGGTTTGCTTCTCATGGAAAACCTTTTGCATCCTGGAGCTCTGGTAAGCCTCTACAGTACTTTGCGGTTTGCAGCTCCAATCTCAGAATAGGTCTGTTATCATCTTAGCTTCTTGAGAAGTTGAACAAGTTCCACATAGACCACCAGAGTGGTCTATGGGATATTGCCCATCTCACTGGCAAGCTAATGTTTCTCCATCAGTTTCCAGCTTCATAAGAGTAGGACCAAGAATCATAGTCAGGAAAGCAATTTTGTTGGCCCCAGATGAGTAGACGGTGGGAATGTCAGACATCAGTGTGTCTAAAGATGGATTCTACGGTAAAGTGAAATAGATCAGTCAAGCTAAAGGAGAGAAAGTGGCAGCTATTAGAGGCCTTGGCTATAATATTTAAAATTCATGCAACATCCATTATACTTGGAAAAAGTATAAATGCATAAAGATAACAATATGGGACAATTTATCTTTCAGACTATTTGTCTACTTTCTGTCTTCTTGTCTATTTACCTATCTATCTACCAGGAAAATAAATTAAAGGGTTCTAGATTATCTATGCTCTTATCTAAAAAGGAGAGCTAGAGATAGAAAAAAATAGTTTCCTTCTACTCCATGTTATCAAAAGCCATGTCTAAAATCTGGTGCGTTATCTTTGATAACATTGCATTGCTGGCCTTTAAACTAACAATTGTTATTCACTTTTTATCCCCCATTCTGAGGATCCTATCTTTCTACATTTTGTTGCAAGTGACTATTTCAATATTCATTAGGAGAAATGACACAATAAATTGGGAACAAAGAGAGAAAAGAAACACAGGGGAGTTAGTCCTGTTCCTTTCTATAACTTGTACATTAATAAGAACTAAAATGGGGAGAGGCCTGACTCTTAGTTAACAAACAGTCTTTAAATTATCTGTGGATTTATTCATTTGTGTATGTTACAAAATTAATTGAAAATTGGCCACATGATCAGCATGCAGTCTATTTGTTACATTCTAGTCTCTGTGTACTATTTAGGACATTAATCAAAGGATGACATTCAAATAATATACAATTATTTCTGTGATAGGTGATAACAAGAAGATTATACATGCTTAAAGAGCATGTATAAGGAGCCATGCAACCCTGAAGAAGGCAACCCTGAAGAAGTCATTACTGGGCTGGGATCTGCTAGAAGAGCAGAAGCTAATTGGACGAAGCTGAGAGTTCCAGGCAGAAGGAATAGCATGTGCTATGGACTTGTACTATGTGGGAGCTTGGTGCACTTGAGAAAAATTAAGATACAACCAGCACTTCCAGAAAGTATTTATGCTCCTGGAAAATCGTATTGGTACAGAGAACATGTTTCCCCCCACACCCCGATATTTTGTCCAATTAAATATGTATAGAAAGAAATAGGAATAGAGAGAAGTTGGCAAAGGTTATTTGGTTCACACGGCTAATAGTACCACCATGTTAGAACAAAGACCTAACCTAGAAAATTCAGCATGCTCTGTGTGGACCTCTTCCCATTTGCTCTCATTAGGAATGGCTACAAACAAACAAACAAACAAACAAACACCGAAACATCAGAGTTTCAGTATACAGTAGTCCAGTTCAATATGAAATAGCATAGAATTCCATAGTTTAGTGGAAATGGGCTGTTTTCCAACCAGTTCCCAGAATTGATTTTGAACTCTTATCACCTCAAAAATTGGGAAACTTCTCATTTGTTGCAAGCTCTGGAAGAAGAAATCACACAGTTTCTTTTTTGGAGATTAGAGTTAGATTCAGCTTTCACTCTAGTCTCTAATATACAAATCAAGGAAAGCATAAAGTGGTGCAGGACCCTGTAAATGAGCCGATGCTGCATCCTGAGAAATATGCGAGGTTGGGGCAGCAGAATTGTTACCACCAGAATACGCAGTGTCAAATCATGCTGTGCAAGGAAAGGGAAGTCAGTGAGTGCTATGGAGGCTGTCTCCGTTAGGACGTCAGTGGCCTCTGCCTGACTGGCATTGTCTGGAGAATCTTTTCCAGGCATCCCCTGCAAGTTTTCCAAATTGGGGTCGTCCTTTTGTCACTCTCAGCCAAAGCTTTTTTAGTTGTGGAAGTTTTAATGGAGAGATTACTGCTTAGTATTGGTCACAACTAACACAGAGAATCTCTGAGAACCACCAATCATTTGCATCAGAGTAGTGAGGTTGTCCCTTCTCTGAACATGATGCCTGAATTGTATGCTCACTTGGAGGAAAATGTCTGACTGTGGATATCAAGCTTTTCTTTTTCTCCCACCCTCTCCCAAAGAGTGTATAATTGATGATTCTTCCTGCCAGGATAAGTTTTTGAACACAAAATTCATTTTAATACTGTTTTTGCTTATTAAACAAACCATGGTGGATTTTTTTTTTCCTGTTTACTTCCGCAGCTAGAATCACAGAAGCACAAAACAAATCAGCCTAATTTTGCTGTGAACTTTCCTTTTGACATCTTTCTATTTTTCAAAGAGAACAAATGCGCTGTTACTTGACTGCTCTCTTTCAGACGGAAGAAGCAGAGAGCTATTTTTGAAGCTCCTTAAATCAGAAGCTATGGCTTTTTACAAAAGCAGCCCCACAGGACATCAAGACTGTGTTTGGAAACATATGTGATAAAAAAAAAAAAAGAAACAAACCGTAAAAATGAACTGGGATCACCTTGTAATTGGGCAGAGAGGGCTTCCTGCTGCTGTTTTTTTTTTTTTTTTTTTACCATTGCTTCTGCATTTCTCACCTTTTGCTGTAAGAGATTGTACACAAAATCTCCAATTGCCAAGCAAATCACAGCCGAGAGTCAGACCCCCTGTTTGGAAGAGACCTTTCTCTCTTCGATATTCTCTTTTATTGTTGTTATGAAAAGAAATTAGAGATATGCAAAGAATCAATGTAGTTATAGTGAAAATGCAAAGAACCCTGAGTGAGGTCTTACAATATGCCAGCATCCACATGGGGATGACATTAGACGGCTCAATAAAGTTTAATTGTTTCACTGCTGTGCTTAAAGGCAGACACCTTACATGCCAATGGAGGATAAGCATCTTGTAAATAAAGTGCATTATTAATATTTTACTTAATATCGCTAAATAGCTGTTATCACCAAGCCAGGGTAGGAGCAGGAAAGACTGGGGTACAATGTGTCATGGTAATGATGAGTCCCTGATCTCACCCCAGAATCTACCCTCTACTCTTAAGGCGGTAACTTCAATAAGTGTTCCTCTTCAGGTTCTCCTTCTCTGAAGTGGGATCAAAAAGTAATTACTACACCTACATTTCAGAGCTCAGCACTGCAGGAATCATTGAATATCATATGATTATTAACCACAAATAATATTTATTGGCTGCCCGCTCTTTTAATGGTTATGATCTAGGAACAATATAAGGATTTTTTTTTAATATAAAGAGAGCATGATTAATTTTTAAGGTGTTTGCAAATCTTTGAGTTATATTTCCAGAACAATTTTTACTGAAGTCCAATATTGCAGGTATGCAGACACAATTATTAGCATGAAAATCTGTGATTGTGATAGTCTTAGACTCCTCAGGAGTGAATATTATGTGAGAAGACTCAGTTAGTAAAGACAATTTCTGATTATGCTAGGATGGTGTCTCCAGTTATAATTTCTTGTCTCACACATATACTAGCTAAAAAGTAAAGAAGTCATATGGAAATTTTCTCATTAATTTTTCTTTTTGAGAATTTGTGTACAAAGCCATGCACAAGGATAAGCAGTATGAAAAAACAAAACAGACATAGAAGTATGAAAAAACATGGCAATTTATACACCTATAAGATATTCCTTCTACTAACATGATACATTTATAAAGTTTTACTCTCTTTCTATGAGACTAACAGTTTTTGCCTGAGCATAAGCTTAAAGACTGAACGTTTTACATTAAGTGTTCCATATGTATGTTACAATGAATGAGAAATAAGTTGCAAAATTATGAGGCAAGAAGATTATATCCTACTTTCTTTTAGCAAGGTTTTAAATTTACTGTATTTTTCCCACACTTAAAAAAAACCCCACCTTCTCATGATGCTAGTGAATTACTGTTTTCATCCATATGTTTATGGCATGTAAACTTCCCCGTATGGATGGATAGACAGGAACATTATTCTTGGAATTTGTTGACAACATGGGTACAATTTTTCACTTCACCTATTCTCAGGGAATTCTGCAAAGCCATAAATTCAATGTTAGCTAGCTAGAATGTTTCTAGAAAAAAAAAGAAAACCAAACTTTAACGTAGTTAACTATTTGATTCCAAAGAAATCATAGTGGCATATTGGAAAACGAATGCATTTTGGCTGCCCCGTTGAAGACTGATCTGCTTGCTGATGGTGGAAAGAGAATCGGCAAGACTTGAATTCAGCTTCTGAGCCTCTGGTGATGACTTCTCTATTGTTTTGTAGTTTTGTGTGCCTAAATGTGTAGTGAACAAGGCAAGACTGTAGAATACGATGAAAAATAATATTCTGGACACAAAAAAATAGATGTAGGTAGAAAAAAGAGATTTTGCTCGAAAATGAGGCTAATGGCTCTCGTCTGTATTTTCACTAAAGGAGTTTTCCAGGCAAGGGTGTTAATGTTTTATGGTCCAATTCAATAGCCTCTGGCCTCGTTCACCAGCTATCTGTCACAGAACATTTTTTCTTCATTTTTTCCTACTGACTTCATGTTTGATTAATACTGAGTTCTGCTCCTGTAAGTTATCCCCACCATCTTGGATAACTTCAGGAGTTCTTTTCTCCTTCCTTCTTACATATGCAGAATTGTTTCTGAGGTAACTTATGGCAAATGATTTTTGGCTCCAGGGCTCTTTATAATGCTCTGTGCTTACTCTTCTGATAATTAGATTGATCTCTTTTTAGGTATCTATAAATCCCTTTTATTTGTTGTAAATACAAGAATGAAAGAAACCCAGGGAT
>NW_011888836.1:2759370-2818494 GCF_000151845.1 Pteropus vampyrus
TGAGAAATAAGTTGCAAAATTATGAGGCAAGAAGATTATATCCTACTTTCTTTTAGCAAGGTTTTAAATTTACTGTATTTTTCCCACACTTAAAAAAAACCCCACCTTCTCATGATGCTAGTGAATTACTGTTTTCATCCATATGTTTATGGCATGTAAACTTCCCCGTATGGATGGATAGACAGGAACATTATTCTTGGAATTTGTTGACAACATGGGTACAATTTTTCACTTCACCTATTCTCAGGGAATTCTGCAAAGCCATAAATTCAATGTTAGCTAGCTAGAATGTTTCTAGGAAAAAAAAGAAAACCAAACTTTAACGTAGTTAACTATTTGATTCCAAAGAAATCATAGTGGCATATTGGAAAACGAATGCATTTTGGCTGCCCCGTTGAAGACTGATCTGCTTGCTGATGGTGGAAAGAGAATCGGCAAGACTTGAATTCAGCTTCTGAGCCTCTGGTGATGACTTCTCTATTGTTTTGTAGTTTTGTGTGCCTAAATGTGTAGTGAACAAGGCAAGACTGTAGAATACGATGAAAAATAATATTCTGGACACAAAAAAATAGATGTAGGTAGAAAAAAGAGATTTTGCTCGAAAATGAGGCTAATGGCTCTCGTCTGTATTTTCACTAAAGGAGTTTTCCAGGCAAGGGTGTTAATGTTTTATGGTCCAATTCAATAGCCTCTGGCCTTGTTCACCAGCTATCTGTCACAGAACATTTTTTCTTCATTTTTTCCTACTGACTTCATGTTTGATTAATACTGAGTTCTGCTCCTGTAAGTTATCCCCACCATCTTGGATAACTTCAGGAGTTCTTTTCTCCTTCCTTCTTACATATGCAGAATTGTTTCTGAGGTAACTTATGGCAAATGATTTTTGGCTCCAGGGCTCTTTATAATGCTCTGTGCTTACTCTTCTGATAATTAGATTGATCTCTTTTTAGGTATCTATAAATCCCTTTTATTTGTTGTAAATACAAGAATGAAAGAAACCCAGGGATCCTGCCCTTGAGTTCACAGTTCAGCTGAAGACATCCTCACACAGCACGTTGTTGTTACACCATATGCTGTAAACTGAAGTGCTCTGGGGACATGGAGGACAGGGTGACTGAATGCCTGGGAAGCCTGGGAAGGCTGAGAAGGCTTCACTGAGGAGAAAGCACTTGAGTTGGGTTTTTACTAGAGTTTCAAAGTCTGGCTTGATGACTGAATGCCAACACTCACACTTTCTACTATTCTGGCTGTTAAGATTTGCACACAAAAAAAATTGAGCCAAATGCAGCAAAAGTTCTTTGTAATATAAAATGTCTGAAATGGAAAGGCAATGAAAGAAAAGAGATGTCTCTGTTTTGGGAGACATCAAAATGTGTCTCGTTTGAAACAAAATAGCTCCATTCACTAACAAAAAGAGGCCTTGTGGAAATTAGGTTCTCCCTGTCAGATTAGCCGATGCCACCCTTTCTCTTTGAGGAAGAGAAAGCCAAGAATGAAAAGAAAGGTGTGATGCATCCCAAAAATATCTCTGTGAGTGTCATGAACATTTACTTCTTTATGGGAAGGTGCAGGAAGTGTGGAGAGAAAGAGAATTCTCCCTTACACATGTGAAGGATGATAAGGGTTTGTCAGGAGAAGTAGAAGGGAAAGAATAATCTGTGCAATGATATGGCTGAATGAAAAACATGAGGTATTTGGGAAAGAACAAACTTTGGTTTGTGAAAGGAGTAGAAGAGAAATTGTAAGAAAAAGAACAGAGAGTGCAGGTTCGAAAAACATTTTCAAGAGTTTGAATATTATGCTAAATATTGTGAACGTAATTCTATTGGCAAAGTGAGGCCATTGCAACAGAGAAGGGACACCATCATATTTGTGTATAATAACTTTTATTCTGAAATAAATATCGAAGAGTGTGATTGCTGGATCATATGGTAAATTTGTATAACCTTATAAGAAACTGACAAACTCTTTCCAGAGTAGCTGTACTGTTTTACATTCCCACTGACAAAGTATGAGACATACATTTTCTTTATATCATTGTCATCATTTGGTATTGAAAGGGGGGGCCCTTTCACTGAGCAACACTAATGGAGCAGCATGGATACATATGGCAGACAGGCTGGCCACACAGACTCCTGTGACCTAGCCACAGGAGTGGAGTTCTAGTATTACTAATCTCCCATTCAAAGTCTATGTCTATGTGGTTCCAAGGTTCCAAGGTGACAGATAATATTAGACCCCTACTTCTGTGGCTAAGTCACTTGCTTGGGTGTGGCCAATATGTCTGCCATGTGTCTCCATGCTGCTCCATCAGTGTTGCTTATTGTAAATGGTCCCCACCATCCACCCCACCAACTTGGGGAGGGCATTAAGTGACTGCTGGAGTCACAGAACCGGTGGGTGTGGTCCTGAGCCCATGGTCCATGCCATCTTGCTGGTTCCAAGATTGATAACAATCTCCCATTCAAAATGTGTGTGGTTTTAAGATTCTGAGGTAGACAGGAATACAGACTTCCACCTCTGTTGCAAGTTACAGGAGTGGGTGTAACCAACATGTCTGTCATCTGTTTCTACATGGCTAGGTCAGCGTTGCTCAACCTGGGGGCATGCATACTGAGCAACACTGACTGAGCAGCATGGAGCAGCATGGCAGACATGTTGGTCATGTTCATTCCTTTGACCTAGCAACAGAGGTCTGTATTACTCTTCACCTTGGAACCTAGAAACTACATAGAGTTTGAGTAGGAGATTGTTATCAACCTTGAGAAGACCAAACATTTTTTAATTTTAGCTGTTTGAATAGGCATGTAATATTATCTCAATGTCAGTTTAATTTATGATTCCCTAATGGAGAATGATGTTGAAATCTTCTTATGTGTTTATTTGCCATGTATAGATTTTCTTTGGTAAATTGTTTAAGAATTTTGCCGATTTTATAATTGAATTATTTTTTTAAAAAAATTGAGTTACAGTGTTCTTTATATATTCTGGATATGAGTCATTTGTCAAATACGTGATTTTAAATTAATTTCTCTTAATTTGTGGCTTGTCTTTTTATCTTCTTATGAGGCTATTTCACAGGGCAAAAAGTGTTTAATTTTCATGAAACACAAGTTATTAATTTGGTTATTATGAATTCTGCCTTTAGTGTTATGTCTAAGAACTAGTTGCCTAACCCTCGTTCACAGTTTTTTTCTCTGTGTTTTCTTCTAAAATTTTTATAGTTCTATGCTTTACATTTAGATCTATAAAATATTTTGAATGAATTTTTATATTAGGTTTGAGGCTTAGGTCAATGTTCTTTTTTTCCTTTCTCTTTCCCACCTATGATTGCCCAAATAGTTTAAAACCATTTGTTGAATTAATTATCTTTCCTCCATTGAGATGCTTTTACATCTTCATCAATAATTAGCTGGCTATACTTGTTTAGATCTATTTCTTAATTCTCTTCTGTTCTATGGATCTGTGTTTCTATCCTACTGCTAATATCACACTGTCTTGATTATTGTAGCTACATATTACATCTCAAATAAGGTAGTGTGATTCCTCTAACTTTATGCTACTTTTTCTAAATTGTTTTGAATAGACTAAATATTCATTTGATGTTTACAATAAATCTTAGAATCATCTTGTCAATGTCTAAAAAAGAATCTTCCTAGAATTTTTATGAGAATTACATCAAACTTACAGATCAATTTGAGTCTTCTAATTCATGAACACGGTGGTTCTATCAATTTATTTAGATTTTTTTTTTTCATTTTTTACTGGCATTTTATAGTTTCAACATACAGATCCTGTGCATGTTTGTTAATTTTATACCTGTGTTTCATTTTTCTTGAAGTGATTGCCAAGATATTTTCAATTTCAGTTTTCAATTGTTCATTCTTAACATAAGTCACATTCCTCACAAATGTGACTTTTTATGCAACCTTGCTAATGTGACTTGTTAGTTTTTTTGTTTTTGTTTTTTTTTGTCTTTTGGTAGATTCTTTGGGATCTTCTATGTTGTGTGCAAATAACAGTTTCAGTTTTGCCTTTCTTATTATAATTTTTATTACACTGGCTAAATCTTCTATAATACTATGTTGAATAAGAGTGGCGAGAGCAGACATGTTGCCTTGTTCCCAATCTTAGGGGAAGCATTTAGTTATTCTCCATTAAATATGATGTAAGCTGTGAATTTTTTTTTAGTAGATATTCTTTATCAGTTGGAGGAAGTCCCCTTTTATTCCTAGTTTGCTAGGAAGTTTTATCATGAAAGTTATATTTGAATTTTGTCAGAGTTTGAAAAAGCTGGCAGTGAGGATTATTTTAGAGACATTGATCTGGATGTTACATGCCCCCTGTAAGGAAGGAGAAGGAAGGTGCCGTGTTCCCACCTCAAGCCATGTAAGGAGGACTTCAAGAGGACCATTTAGAGAGCATGATAACTATGTCACTATGGAATTTTTGAGATGTAAAATCTAGAATGCTTAAGGGAAACGAAGTCAAGCTAAATAAGTCTGCTGGTTGCAAAGCAAAAAATTAAAGACTTACGGCATTTCTAATCTCTGTGGTGTTTTCTATAATTTACAATAAACTAAGTATAAAGTATATATATACATATGTTGTCATAATGGGCAAGTGACTCCCCATTGGGAGTATGATATATGTGCACAGCCACTGGAAGTCAGAGGTGGAGGGAAATCATAAGCAGCACACTGAGAGAAGTGTTTCCCATGTCGAGAGAACTGAGGTAATTGATCCATAGAAATGGTGGAGGGTCTCCACAGAATCCAAAAAGCACCCACCAACGCTAGATAAAACTGTTCTTACTTCTCACTCTCTCCTGTCCACTGCTCCACTGTGGAGTCAGAGACAGTGCAATGAAAGGGAAACCCATGAAAAAGCAAGGTGGGTAAATGGGGAGAAGGTAAAGTCACCCATGCTCCCTCTCCCAATTCAAGTTCTTTGGCTTACATCAAATCTAGCTAGAGGAGGGGTGATGCTGTAAATTGGATTTGAGTTTGTAGTTTTGAAATTAGACTGAATTGGATGATTTATTTTTTGAAAATTAAGATTATTTGATAATATCTGAGAGTGATGGAAAAAGCTATATTACTTGTCCCAGATTTCAAAATGTTGGGGAGAGAGAGTTGGTTGAGTGGATTTGTAGCAGTGGTGCAATGAAAGAATAAGATTGATTTTTGTTCGCATCTTAGTGAGTCAAGCTATTTCAGTCAACTAGAGATAATCATTTAAGTCACAAGATATCTAGGTGACCAGTGTAAATGTGGATCAGGAGAAGGTCAGGGAAGGAGACATCAGTTTTGGAGTCCATCCAAATTCTCTCACTCCATTTCGAATTAGTTCAATCTATAATACTTCCTGAGTGATATTGCAATACACAATTTATTTCTAAATAATTTCAGTCAAAGTACACCACTAAACACACACACACACACACACACACACACACACACACACACACACACACACATGTCAGCAAGATTGTATAATAGGAAGTCCCAGCACTCTTTCCCCAACAGAAACACTAATTTAAAAACTATAGATGGATCAAAAGATAGTTATGAGATTTCCAGAATATAGTTAAGAAGTTACAGCACCCTGAGTGAGTACAAAGCTAAGAATAGTAACATTGAAACAGGTAAGAAGAGCAATTTCATTTTATTCATATCAGTCCGTCCCCAAAGCAAGCACAGATCTGTACTGGGAAGAAACGTATTTTGTGACTTCTTCCTTAGAGGAACGAGAATAGTGGAATAAGCACCCAATGTTCTGGCATTTTAGAGGACTGCACAAGGGACTGGAATCTGTCTTGCCTAACTCAGAGTGCTGACATGGAGTTGGCAGCTGTCATGAGAGAGGTGGGCAGCTTACTGAGAACTTGCAGTGCCACAGATAGACACAAGAGGGAGCAAAAGTTTATGAGCTTCTGAATAAGAAAATGGCAAACTTCCCTAATTGAGAAATTGGAGACACATGCCCAGAAAAAAATGCATCATCCTGCAAAAAGTTTCAGAGGTCCTCAGAATCTCTATCTAGGTCAATTTGTGAAGGTCTTCCCTTGTAGGATTCCAGTCCATAAAGACAGAAAAGAGGCTGTTTTTCAAATGTGTGAATTACAGCACAAAGTTATGAATCACATGAAGAAACAGGGAAACATGGCCCCAAAAAGGCATAAAATCAATCTGCCGAAAACAGTCCTAAAGAAATGGAAGTATATGAATCATCTGACAAAGAATTGAAAAGAAAATACTCTAAAACTCAAGAAAACGATGCATGAACAAAATGAAATATTAACAAAGATATAGAAAGGATAAAAATGAACCAAGCAGAAATTTTGGACCTGAAGAATACAGTAACTCAATTGAAAAATTCATTAGAGGAGTTCAACATCAGACTTGATCTAGCATAAGAAAAATCAGTGAACTCAAAAACACATCGTTTGAAGTTATTTGGTCAGAAAAACAAAAGAGAAAAAAGAGTGCAGAAAGCTTAAGGGACTTATGGGACACATAAAGAGGTCCAATATACACATGATGGGAATCTTAGGAGAAGAGAAAGAGAAAGGGACAGAAAGCTTTTTCAAAGACATAATGGCCAGAAACTCTCAACATCTGGAGAAGAAAATGAACATTCAGCTTCCTGAAGCCCAATGGATTACAACAAATATGTACCCAAAGAAATTCATAGTAAGACGCATTATAATCAAATTGTCAAGTCAAAGGCAGAAATTTGAAAGAATCAAGAGAAATGTGACTTGTCACATACAAAGGGAATCATTATAAGATTATCAGCAGATTCCTCAGCAGAAATCTTGCAAGCCAGAAGGGAATACCATAATTTATTCAAATCACTGAAAGAAAAAAACTTATCAACCATGAATACTATATCTGGCAAAACTTTCTTTTAAAAATGAAAGAGAAAAAATATTTTTGAGATTAACAAAACCTGAAGTTCATTATCACTAGACTTGTCTTATAAGAAATGCTAAGGGAAGTCTTCCAAGTTGAAATAAAAGGACAATAAACGGCAATATGAAAACACATGAAAGTATAAAGTTACTGGTAAAGATAAATATATAAACAAATGTAGAATACTCTATACTGTATTACTGTGTCAGTGGTGAATAAATCATTTAATTTTTGTATAGAAGTTAAGTGAGAAAAGTATATAAATAACTATAACTATTAAAATGTTAATGGATACACAAAATAAAAAGAAGTAATTTGTGAGATCTGTAACAAAAAGTGTCTGTAGGGGGAAAGTAAAAGTGTAGAGTATTTGTATGCATTTAAAATCAAGTTGTTGACTTCAAACAGCTTAAAATAGATTATTATAACTGTAAGACATTTCATGTAACTTCCATTAAAACTACAAAGAATATACCTATAGAAGATATACAAAAGAAAATGAGAAAGGAATTAAAGCATGTCTACAAAACACAAAGGAAAAGAGAAGAAGGTGGCCATACTTATATTAAGTAGACTCTAAGTTGAAAACTGTCAAAGGAGACAAAAAAAGAACATTATTTAAGGGTAACAGAGTCAATTCACTAGGAAGATATAAAAATTATAATTATACATGCATAACACAGCACAGTACCCAAATGTATTAAATAAACATTGACAGAACAAACTGAAGATAGAAATAGACAGTAATTCAGTAATGGTAAGGGATTTCAATATTTTGCTTTCAATAATGGATAGAATTTCCAGACAGAAAATCAACATGGAAAAAGAAGACTTGAGCAACATTATAGATTGGAGAGATCTAACAGATATATACAGAACATTCTACTCAACAGCAGTGGAATGCACACTCTTCTCAACAACACATGGAACATTCTCGAGGACACATCACATGTTAGGTCACAAAACAAGTCTTAAAAAAATTAAGATTAAAATCATACCAAATATATCCCTACCACCATGCAAGAAAAATAAAAGTTAATAACAGAAGGAAAATCAGAAAATTTACAAACAACACACTATTGAACAACTATGGGTCGAAAGAGTAACTGAAAGGGAAATTAGAAAATGCCTTGAGATAAACAAAAATAAAAACACGACCATACCAAAACTTATTAGCAAAAGCAGTTCTAAGGGGGAAATTTATAGCTATTAATGCCTACATTTGAAAAAAAAAGAGCTCAGAAAAAAGGGGGGAAAAATCAACAAAATGAAGGGTTTTTTTAAAGGGATTGAAAAACCTTTAGCTAGACTAAGGAAAAGAGAGACAAATAACAAAAACCAGAAATAAGAAAAAAGATATAATAACTGATGCCATAAATAAAAAAAAAAAGATCATAAGAGGCTACTATGAACAACTTATACATCAACAAATTAGGTTACCTAGAACAAGTGAATACATTTCTAGAAACATACAACCCATCAAAACTGAATCTTGAAGAAATAGAAAGTCTGAACAGACCTAAAATGACTAAAAGGATAGAATCAGTAATCAAAAACCTCCCAATAAAGAAAAGTCCTGGACCAGATAACTTCTACCAAATTTTAAAGAATTAATGCTAATCCTTCTCAAACTCTTCCAAAATATTAAAGTGGAGAGAACATCTCCAAATTCATTTTATGAAGCTAGTATTATCCTGATACCAAAGCCAAAGACACCACAAGTAAAGAAAATTACAGGCCAATATTCCTGATGAATATGGATACAAAAATCTTCAACAAAATACTAAAAAACTGAGTTCAAACAGCACATTACAAGAATAATACACATGGGTTCTTCTCTTGCTTTATAATTGTTACAAGTTGTTCCACCTGCACTGGATCAGAACTGCTCAAAAGAGGAAGCTCATCAGGAGGAAAATCTGATTTTTTAGCTTCAATTTTATTTCTTATTATGAGTTTAAAAAGCTGGTTTCAGCCTCCATGCATAGCAGGAACTCAACAAGTTAAGTGACAGATGAATATCCCAGTTTTGCTCAGACCATGTTTTAAAGAATGCATGGATGAATCAGCTCAAGTTGCTCATCAAAATATGGATCAGATAACCACAAAACGACCAGACCATAAATTAGAATAGCTGTTTGTCAGCTTCATAACCAAATATACTTGCTATTGAGATTTACTGTTTAGCAGTTGATTGTAATACAAAACTAAAATTAATAAGCTAGGTTTTAATCTCCACAAGGGCAGAGTCTGTGCCAGTTTTGTTCATCACTTTTCCCCAGCACCTATCACAGTGCCTGTCACGTAGTTGGTACATGTGGTAGCTTGTCATTAAAATGACGGCCTCAGATCTTTCCTTCCTGAAATGCACAAGGTGGATTTCTCCACCTCCTGGAGTCTTGATTGGCTGGTGACTGTTTCTCCAACTCCTGGAGTCTTGATTGGCTGGTGACTGTTTCTCCAACTCCTGGAGTCTTGATTGGCTGGTGACTATTTCTCCAACTCCTGGAGTCTTGATTGGCTGGTAACTGTTCTGACAAACAGAAGATAAAAGTGATCTGTATGACTTCTAAGATTAGGTCATAAGGGACTTTGCAACTCCTAACTGAATTTCTTATAACACTTGTGCTGGAGGAAGCTGGTCACAGTGTAAGAAGGCTGATTACCAAGAGACCAACAAGCGATCCTACTTCTGAGTATTTCTCCAAAAGAATTACATAATTCCACTTATATGATGTATTTCAAGTAGTGAAATTCATAGAGTCAGAAAGTAGAATGGTGGTTGCCAGAGGTTGGAAGGGAGAAAATGGGGAGTTGTTGTTCAGTGGATACAAAGTTTCAGTCACGAAGATGAAAAAGTTTTAGAGGTCTGCTGTACAACACTGCTTATAGTTAACAATTCTATACTGTACACGTCAAGAGGATAGATAACATTTTATATATTTTTAAATTTATTTATTTTAATTAGTTTCAAGTATACAGTACATTGGTTAGACATCTATATAGTTCATAAGACGATCCCCCCAATTGCTCCCTCCCTCCCCGACCTTCCACCTAGCCAACGTATTAATACTAACCGCATTCCCTATGCTGTGCTCCTCATCTTTGTGACAATTCATCAGCTACTAATTTGTACTTCTTCAACTCTTTACTCCATTCTCCAGCCCCCTCAAACCTCCCACCCCTCTGTCCATCACCAAATTGTCCACTATATTTGTGAGTCTGTTTTTAATTAGTTTGTTCTTTTTATTCCTTAGATTCCACATATAAGTGAAATCATATAGTGTTTATCTTTCTCTGTCTGACTTAAATATCTTCTAGGACTATCAAAGCAATATCTCTTTCCATTCCCATCCTTTTCATATGTAGAGGTCTTGTTTTCTTATCCTTTCAGCTACTCTATCTTTTGGTTGGAGCACTTAATTCTTTTCCATTTAAGGTACTTATTGATAGGAACGTGGTTGTTACCATTCTTTATTCCTGTTTTTGATACCTTTTCTTTCTTCTTAAAGAAGTCCCTCCAACATTTCCTGTAATACTGACTTGGTGATAAATTCCTTTAGCTTATTTTTGTCTGGGAAGCTCTTTATCTGTCCTTCAACTCTAAATGATAGCTTTGCTGGATAAAATATTCTTGGTTGTAGATCTTGGGTTTTCATCACATCAAATATTTTTTGCCAAGCCCCTCTGTCCTGCATAGTTTCTTTTGAGAAATCTGCTGCAAGTCTTATAGGCGTTCCCCTATAAGCAACTATTTGTTTTTCTCACTGCTTTTAAGATTCTTTCTCTGTATTTAACCTTTGGCATTTTAATTATGATGTGTCTTGGTGTGGGCCTCTTTGGATCCCTGGTTTTTGGGATTCTCTGAGCTTCCTGGGGTTGTATGTCCATTTCCTTCACCAGGTTAGGAAAGTTTTCCATCATTATTTCTTGATCTTATTCAGTTATGCCAATCCAACAGACATTTGTCCCATATGCTCCTTAAGTTATTTTTATAGTCTTAGCATCTTATCTCTTGCCATTCTGATTGTGTGTCCTTGGCTTTTCTGTCCTCTAGATAGGGCATTTGATCCTTTTCTTTATTCAGTTTGTTTATTCCTTTGTTTATTCCATTTAATATATATTTTTTTATCTCAGATACTGTGTTCTTCATTTCAATCTGGTTCCCTTTTATAATTTCCATTTCCATTTTTATGTTTTTTATCTCTTTGTTGAAGTTCTCACTAAATTTATCTACACTTGCCACAAGTTCATTGAGCATCTTTATAACCAGTGTTTTGAACTCTGCATCTATTAGATTACTTGACTCCATTACATCTAGATCTCTGTTCTGTTCTATCATATGGTTTCTGCTTTTTGTCTTCCCATTTTCGTTGCCTTTCTGTGTCTGTTTCTATGTAGTAAGCAAAGCTCCTAAGTCTCCCGGTCTTATTAATGTGGATTTGTGAAATAGGTGTCCAGTGGCACAGTCCTGAGAGGGATTCAGCTGCAGGTCACATTTAGCCCAAGCCTCTGTCCCTCCGAGGCAACCTGTTAAGATTCAGCAAGCAATCCACAGATGCTGTGCACATAGTTGCCTCAAAAGGCCACACCAGGAGGCCAGCTGCCTCCAGTGTGAGTCTAGGCGCTGCTCATTGAAGAGCACCTGACTCACTAAGGATATACCCGGATGTGGCTTGGGTGGGGCCATGAGTTGGGGGAGGCTGGGTTTCAGAGAATCCTCTGGGCAGAGAGATCTCTGTTATCCAGTTTGATGACCTCACAGCAATGGCCACGCTGTGTCTAGTGCACCAGGAGCGGGGAGGGCTCAACAGGAAACAATGGATACCAGGAGCACTTCTGTTTAGAGTGAGTCTTGCTTAGGCCCTCACTCCGACAATGTGTCCCTGTAAGTCCCTGGTGCCCACTGTGTGCAGCCGAATGGGCAGTGGTGCTAAGAGCAGCAGATCCATCACCACGAAAATCCGCTCGTGGTCACGGCCCCTTTAAAGGGCTACTGCTGCTGCCGCTGCCTCCATCTCACTCAGCCGCTTGGGACTGGGCAGCCTCACATCCTCGCCCCACCCTACTTTCTGCCATTGCAGAGTGATTTCTTAGATTTCTCGAATTTCTCCTTAGTTGTATGGCTTGTTCCTCTAGATCCCAGGAAATTTTTCCTTGCGGCCGCTCCTTGTTTCCTTTACAACTTTGATTTGGTCACCAGAGGGAAGAACAGAGCCTCTATCATCTACGCCATTTTATTTTCTTCCCAGATTATATTTTTTTCCACAACAAAAAGCACATATGATGCCATATTTAGATTTTCTCATAGATAAATTCACATCTGACTCCTCCCCAGTAATGTGGTTGGCATACTTATAAAAAGCAGTCTTTGGATTTAGGTGGTCCTGAGTTCCAATCTCAAATAGGGATTATAGAATCAGGCAAATTACCCTTTCTGATGCTTGGTTTTCTCTTTTGTAAAATCACATAATGGTACTTGCCAATGTACTTAGTTCTAAATAATAGCTAGTTAATTACTTTATCTTGTCACCAGAAATACATAATATTTGATAGGCAATATTTCATTGCATGTATTACATGGTCCTCTGTCTTTACCTTCTTGTTACCAGAAATACATAATATTTGAGAGATGATATTTCATTGCATGTATTACATGGTTCTCTGTCTTTACCTTCATCCTCTCCAGAAACTACATTTATTCTTATATGTTTTTTTCTTATATCTCATTACTTCTCTAGAAAGACAGGTCTATATATGAGTATACTGATTGTCATTAAATAATTTATAAAGCACCTATTAAGTTTAACGATTGGTTAAAAGAAATATAAAACATTTCTTTCCTTTAAAGGATTTAAGATCTAGCGGGGGAAAATGTGTTAATATTATTCATTAATATACAAGTAATATATTAATTTAATATAATTTATTAATATTTAATATTAATATGTTAATATTAAAACTTCTACTAACCAGTTAAGTTCATCAGCTAACAACTTAAAGAGAGTAACAGACAGAAAGTGGTTCAGAGAGTCAGGGGACAAAGCCATCAATGAAGGGAAGATTCACCACAAAGATGGAATTTGAGGACAGCTGGTTTGAGGTGGCACATGCTATGGTCTTTGGTTGTGTGTGAATATGGTTTCACATGGCATTGAGTCCTGCTCTCACACAGGCAGTGTGGAGTGGTGTTGAGACAACTCCAGTGAAAATGCACGGGTTTTAGCTGTATGACCTTGAGCAAATTACATAACCTCTTTGTGCTCATTTTCCTCATTTGTAAAATGGGACTAACGATAGTACTACTTCACATGGATGTTATGAGAATCAGATGAGTTAGTGGTTGTAAATTAATTAGAACAAGTCTGGTACCTGATGAGTGCTATGTATTTATTTGTTAACCAAGAATCAACCAATCAATCAATCAATCAATCAATCAATCAATCATGTTGGGTGGAAGCTATTTTATTTTCAGTTCTCTCAATTGCTATGATGAAGTCAAGAAGAAAGTCTCTGTCTGTTACTGGAATAACTTTAAGCCCTCTCTAGCCTTTGCCAAACTTTCCTTGCAACAAAAAGAAAATACCTCAGGCTCCAAGTTTTGCCAGAAAATAGTATTGTAACAGGACTTAACAACACGGTTTATTGTCATAGTATTTCTTTTTATAGTTACCTTCTATTTGTTTCAAGTGATTCTGATTTTCCACTTATGATAGTTTTATGTAACTTTTAATAAATTTTAGCATAAATTTTCGATCAATTTAAAGATAGATTATAATTCATTTTTAAAGAAAGTAAATAAATAGATAACAACGACAAGCTGTAGATTCTTAAACTAAAGTTTAGGAAATTTTGAATGAAAGCAAAGGCAGAAAACTAGTAATTCAAAGAAGAGACAATTCTATTCTTCAACATTCTGCCTTTTACATGGTTTTCATACATCTAGCCTCAAGCTCCTCCTTTATCCATCCAAAGAGCATGGTTTTTGTCTGCCTTCCAGAATCACCACTTGCCTTGTCTAAAACACACTGTCAAATAGAAGTGGGCAGAAAGTGTAAGCACTTTGCATTGTTGCTTGAGTGGACCTCTCCTGTCTGCCGAAAAGTGTTTGGTCCAGCTATCTGAGGAGTTCTACTAATTGCCTCATTAGGCAATCGCAAAGCAGAAACAATATTTAAGTACATCAGTGTAACTCCTGGGTATATGTAAGATTTAATAGCAGATGAAGCCAAATGAGCTAAAATGGAAAATTTGTTTTTTTTAATAAACATTCTTAAATTCTCATTAAAAAACAGACAGTAGACAATTCATGTTTTTCAGCAAAATGTAGTCTTTCCTAAGTTATAAATACTTCTGAGCTATTTAGAAAAGTTTTGAAATACTTCCTGCTAATTATTATAACATTTTCAAATATGGAATATTTAAAAAGAGTTTTATTTCCTCCAAAGTTAGATGTACAATATATGACTCAATATCGAAATGCACAATAGCATGTAAATTTATATGTTAAATGTACAAAGAAAGACTTAATAAATGAGTGAGTGAAGCACTGAATTTGATTTTCTGTTCTTGGTCTGCTCCTTAGGCTACCTTATACATAAGACTTCTCTATTTTATGACCTCAAAGTTGATCATAAAATGATGTAATCTTCTTTCTTATGTTTATTGTTTGTGATTATAGCAATCATCAGATCCAGGACCATATCTGTATTTATAGAAAAATATTTGATTAATAAAACATGTTAAATCTATCTTCATCACCATTGCAAGCTAACTAATAAAAAATCTTTATGATTATATTGCTGGGATTATTACTATCCACCAGAAATTTGTATTGGGGTGAGAAAAATCCAATTACCTTTTTTTGGATTCAATCTGCTATTTGACTCTTAATTTGAAGATATATGTATGCCCACTACTGGCAGAAGAGTAAATTCACAGATGTTTCCAGGATATTAATTTACCAACATAAAATAGTCAACTTTAAAAGGTTGAATCCTTTGATTTTATAATTATATTTAATAGAATCAGAAAATAATTACAAATTTACAAAAGATTTAGCTTTGAGAATGTTCACCTTGGCATTGTTTTCAAATACAAATAATTGGAACCAACACAAATGTCTGATCATAAATTGGACAAATTGGGTAAATAATATTAGATGTTCCCCCCAAAATGGAACATATGCTTTCATTATAAATAGTATTTAAGATTTTACATAAGAATTAATGAAATAGAAGGAGATCCATGAAAACCTATATTGTTAATGAAGGAAAAAGCATGTGATGGAACATCATACAGATGATGATTCGTTTTAATACAGCTAACTACATATATAATAATAATGAATGTATAGACCCCAAAAAGTTTAAGAATAGTTATGCCTGGTAAGTGGAATTATGTGAGAATTTTCTTCTTTTTTGTATATATCTGTATAGTCTAAATTTTTAGAATAGCTACGAAAGTTCAAATACACATGTGGAAAAAATAAAAAAATATGGATGTTTATTTAATGTCTTATTATCAAGCTACATTTTATGTATTATTTTGGCTTATTATGTTGTAAAATGTCATATTACCAAGCAAAAAATGTTCTAAGACAAAGACAATGACAATGCCTGCTACTACTAGTAGTAAAAAATATTATTGCCCTCAAAGAGCTTCAAGTTTTTAGCAATCTTGTGTGGATTTCAGTAGTCAAATTTAGGAGATAAAAAATAAAATTTAAGCACACAAAAGTTTATTTTTTATAACATGTTCTTTTATTGTACCTTTGCAAAAGATAGAGATACATAGATCCTTAAAATATAATTCCAGGGAGAGAATTCTGATACTTGTAACAAATACATTCTAAAATAGAGTTTACTGTAGTTGATAAAAGCCAAGGATCGGCTTCCTCTGGGAGGCAGATGGTGACTGTTTTCAACTACCTGGAGGGGCTTTGAGACATGGGGGATTCAATTTTTGTAACTCAGAAATTTCAAATGCAGTCAGGACAAATAAAAAATACTATACATGTCACTTGCTCTTTCTTCTTTTCATGTCTCTTCCTCTGTGTCTTTTTTTCTTTGGAGGGGGGCATCTCTCTCCTTTCATTCTCTGCCTTTTTCATCCTCTGGACTGCTAGAAATGACTGAGTTAATACCCAACAGAGTGAAGTACTCATGCATGATTAAAAAAAATAATTACCTTCCTTTTCTAACTTCCCGTCTTGCTGACATTTCTTATCAAGGTTTAGGTTTGTGGAGCCCAGTTTTCCCAGAGTGAAGTCCCACCCCGATTGTAAGTTAGGCACTTTGGGAGGTACATTCACTCTTTCCTGCCGCTAGGAGACCATTTTGTATAATGCTTCAATGGACTCATTATCATTTATTTACACTGAACCCAATTCTTCCCAGTCTATGGGGTGAGCAGGCTGTCAGAAGAGAACGTATGTAAACGCACCTTGGGCAGCTTTACTGGAGGGTGAAATGGAGGTGAAAATGAATTACCCTCGTCCCTCTATTTTTTTCCCAGCTTTATTGAGATATAATTGACACAATATTGTTAAGCTTTAAGGTATACAGTGGGATGATTGGGTACACATATATATTGCAAATGTTTATCAAAATAAGGTTAGTTAACACATCCTTCACCTCACATAACTAGCCTTTTGTTGGTGTTGCTGTTGTGGGAACAGTTAAGATTTACTCTCGTAACAGTTGTCAAGTACGCAAAACAGTATTGCTATCTTCTTTCTTCCTCATGCTTTGCTAGTGTGGTCCCCTCTTTGCTGAGAGCACAGACTCCACCAGTTTATTTTTCCCTTTGGTAGAATTTTCCCTAAATTTGGTAGAATTTTTTTTCAGTAGAGAGACTTCAAAATATGGTAGGTAGTAGGGGCAAAACAGTCAGAAAAACTGAGAAACAACAGGTTATAGTTGAATCTTTACTAAGTCACTGAAATCATTTATATGATCACTTTGTAAATGGCCATCGAGGGCAGAGACAGGTAGATGAATAAGAGGGACTGATAGAAGAAGCCTGTGAGGGCACACTCCTGGGAATTCCATTTATATGAGAAATGGAACAGTCAGAAATATGAAACTGTGGAAGCCACATGAACAAGTGACGAAGTGTAGCAAATACCTTTAAAAGGGAGTGTCTTGCTATTAACACTAGGAATAGCATTCCAATAAGAAAACCCACAAACATATTGGGGTAATTTCTCTTAGTAAATTGAATCCATTTGACTCAACACCACTTAACAATCCATCTGGATCCTTGCACTCTGGCTGACATTGTGTGCCCTCTCCAGTCAGTGGTTGAACCTGGAGTGCACAGAATCCAAGCTCACTGGTAGAACAAGGTGCTCTACTTCTACAGAGGTCTGTATAGGCTTCTTTTAGCATCCCATTGCATTTCCACGAAACTTAGGGTTAACGTCTTTTGCATTGAGAATGGTGTCACTTAGTCTCTTAGTTCCATCTATTTACACAGCAGGCAGCTTTGCATTTGGTTGTAAAGAGGAAATGCCCCAGTAGGTTTTCCTTCTATGCAGAGAAAGCATGCTTCTGGCCCTTTGTGGGTCAGACAGAAAGTGGAGGGTGAGCTGAGGGAAGAAAGTGCCTCGCTGTGTCCTTGACCTTAGCCCCTAAGTCAGGAGAAGCCAGAATTCACCAGCATCTACAAAAAATATTAAATCATGCTTTGTTCTAAATCAAACTGATAAACATTGATGTATTCTTTATGTTTATTTAAAAATCTGTTTACTCTGCTGGGTTTTTTTTTCCCCCTTTAGAATTTGGAGGCATGAATAACTGTTTTTCTTAGTTGCTTTAGTCCCAGTACGCTCTACAGGACTATCTGTTTTCTAAGACCCCTGCATGTTCATTGGGGCTGAATTGGAAAAGTATTTGAGGAAGGAGAATAATCTAAAAGAAGTAATTAGAAAAGAATAGAGGTCAGCAGTATAACATCTATGCTTAGAGATGAGTTGGAGAGAGTTCAGAAAAAGCAAAATGGAAGCCAGCCCTGTGATATTATTTTGACTTTCTCAGACATAGCATTGAGGTTAAATCAAAGCCCTGCTTGCTTATGGATGGCACTACTGGACCTGATGGCATTAAGCAGTCCATATGATTTTGGGGAATGATAAATTGAAAGGTTCATTGCTGTTGCACAAAACCATCCTTGTTATTTTAAGCTTAAGTTTCATTTGGGCTGGAAGCACTGCCCATTTTCTGGAAATAACTGCTGTAACCATGGTCGGCACCCGTCAGCAGGAATATCTGCCAACTGCTTTCCTTGGGGAGCAATTCTGTGTCTGGGGATAAGTACAAATTTTATTTTATTATTTTAGCTGGCCAGAGTCCTTGTTTAAAGGGGGCATGTATAGACGGGAGAGGTTTGTTTTGTTTAGAATGGTGGTTCACAAATTTCAGTGTGCATACGGATTGCCTGGGGAGCTTGTTAAAATGCAGATTCTGGGCCCCACCCTAGAGATTCTGATTCAGTGGGACTACAGAGAGACCAACGGATCTGCATTTTTAACTAGTTCCCCCAAGTGATGTTTGTCAAAATGATGTGCAGAGCACACTTTGAGAAATACTGATTTTTGAATTTTAAATCAGGATCATTTTATGAAAGAAATTCTCCTCTTATGATCAAAAATCCAATAATACAGTTAGATTTCTCCAGCTACACCCCATTCTAAGCCTGGCACAACAGTGATATTTGCAATACAGCTCTTATGAAGAGATGTCTCAGTGAAATGCTTCAGATTACTGCAATGAAAGCAAATAAGTGTTCAGTCTGGGCATCGCTCCCCCCTCTCCCTCCGGAAGTCAGTGTTCCACTTGATACAGCACTTACCTGGACATTACCGCCTTAAGCTTTAGACACAGCTCTGTCCTGGCCTGTGGACCACCTTTTAAACACAATCTCTTAGCAGTGGGAAGTGGAAAGGCAAAGTGATTGTCTGAGAAATACAGAATTACCCCCTCCCCCGCCGAATTACTTGCTGTAGTTTTTTGTTTTGTTTTGTTTTGTTTTGTCCCCCACCCCCCAAAATAACCCAAGTGATAGTCTCGTCTCTTCTTGTTTCTTTGGTACTGGAGTTCTGTTTAATGGAGAGTTACACGGTGGCAAAGTGAATCAGAATGATTACAAACATGTTAGTGTAAAAAGTGATTTTTAGGTGGATACCGTGGAGTTTTGGTGATGCAATGGGTTTTGGTGGAGAGCCTTAGACTTAGAAGCCGAAGCCCCAGGTTTATATCTTTATTTGACAGAGAAAGAAACAAAGGCTTGAGGATTGAAAAGGATGTGCTTGAAGACTTAGCAGGCAGGGTCTGGAATTCAGCTTCATCGCTCCCAGTCCAGCACTCCTTTCCCCCACAGTCAGCCTTTTAGCTTCTTAAAAGACTTTCATTCCAGTGAGAACACCCATATCCTACCACATCTTAAGCCCCAGGCTGATTTGCCTGACTCTGAGTAAGTCACGCTCCCTCTCAGAGCTTCCATTTCTCAACTCCAAGTCACGGGCGATAATACCTACTGTGCAGGTAATTAAAAGGATACAAGAAAATGGGTGTGTGATACTTGGTGAGTATTGGCACTTAAAAAAAAACAGAATAATTATTTTATTGAAAAAAACTTAGGTTCCAACTTTGCCACTTATCAACTATGTGGCAATGAGCAAGTCATGTTGTCACCCTGGACCCAGAAATGGGAATAACGGTGCCCATTAATAAATAGTTCAGGTAGTAAAGAGGGGTAAAAGAGGTAATACATGTGGGGGTGCTTTGCAGAAGAATACTACTACCCAAACCTTATAATTTTTTATGAAATTCTCCAAGACATTTAATATTGGATTATGGAGTCGTTGGTCTTCTGTACACAGTTATAACCATAGGGTACTCTTGAGCCCTATACCTAAAGGTGTTTTTGGAAGGTCGCATTTATTCATGTTTTTTAGTATTCCTCAAAATAGGGAGAGAGGTATCATAAGAGAATGGACTGTGTAAATGAATGATTTATTCTAAAATCCAGTCTGCAGATTATCTATAAAAAATGTTAGACTACATTCTCTGGGTGATGATCACTAACGCCAGGCTCTCGTTTTCCACCCTGGGACGAAACCAATGCCCATGAACAAAGCAGACCAAGTCGATGCGAATGTAGCTAGGAAGTCTTAGTTCTGAAATTCCCCATTAAGTGATCTATACTCTGGAAAATACAGTCATAACTCTTCACTCATGTGTCGAATTACTCCCTAGTACTATTCTCAGCTGTCCAAGGAGAGCATAAACCTCAGGAAGAACAGGGCGTGGTATGATTTTCCTAGTTATAGCATATATCTCAGTTATTATTGTTTTGTGATATCGTCCATCGTCGATCATAGTATTTTATGGTAGTGGTGTACCTGAGAACATCATGGTCTTAAGCTCCTTAAAGGAGAATCTCATGTCTTCTGTATCCTCGTTTCCCCTGTGTCTGGGCCAGTGCCTGGCACATAATAGGTGCTCAGCTATGGAACTGGAGTTTCTGTCTCTGGGATTTGGCTCTGTGGTTGTCCCCTGCCAACCCTCCTACTCAAATTGCACTCCTCCTGGCTCTGTCCCTCCCCTGCTGTAGGGCCTTGGGCAAGTTAGGAAAACTTTTTGGGCCTCAGTTTACTATTCTAAACAACCACTTAACTAAGTGGCTTGACAAACAGAAGCTCAACAAATCCTTATTCCTGTCCTTAGTGCAGGGGCCCTAACCCTGGGCTACGGACTGGTACCTGCTCATGGCCTGTTAGAAACTGAACCACACAGGAGGAAGTGAGCAGCAGGCGAGCTGGTGAAGCTTCATCTGTATCTGCAGCCACTCCCCAGTGCTAGCATCACTGCCTCAGCTCCACCTCAGATCATCAGGCATTAGATTCTCATAGGAGCACTGGTCCCTGTTGCCAGGAGGGTTGGGGACCACTGCTTTAGTGAATCCTTTTCTGATCCTTCAGCTGTTAAGGGATACTCTTCCTCTAAACTCTTGGCAGTTAGTTCTGTGTATGCACCACAAACATCACAAATCCTTGACATTTAACATACATCATATTAGGGAGCATAAAACATGTTTTATACATTTTCACATATATGCTGTTCCTTCACAAACTAGTTTATTTAATCTCATACAAATAGAAATGGTATGACTGGGGTCTTGCTTCTGTATTCTCAAGGCTGTGACCGCACTCCGTCCTTCAGCCGTCAACACTAGCTATCCCAAAGGGAAACAATCCTCAGACTCTCCCTGCCATTTTCCCCTGAATCTCATTTATTCCATTCTCTGTGCAGTCTTTCTCTCTCTACACCCAAGTCACCAAAACCCAGATGTTTAATAACATGTGTTTTAGAAGCTATTGATAAGAGACAGGGGTTTTGAGAAATTATGGAAAGGAAAGCCTCTTTCTTTCAGCCCTATTCTTATTCAACACTCAGCCTGCAACCCCCCACCACAGTTCATTTTTATCTGCAATGGTAAACGTGCTGGGGATACCTGTGGACAGACACCCAGGCCAGGAAAAGGCTGTATTTGTGTAGTTGTCTTCTAATAAGGTCAAAGGCTCAATGTATTATACAGCTCTGCAGGCAGCCAGACTCATTAGAGCAGGAGCGGGCCGTGGGACCTGTGTGGGATATTCAGAGGCAGGGGTTTCATTTCAGGTCTGTGCCTAGTGGGTGTCCTGGACTCTCTGCAGAACCCGATTTGGGGGTGGGGGTGCTGAGGAAACCACAGCTCTGAGCATCTGGGAGCCCACAGGGCCTTTTGCCCTTCTGAATCTGAGGTTTGATTGCTACCGGGTGCTAACTAAAGCTGGAAGCAAAGCAAAATGCAAAAACCTGGGTGCTGTTTGCAAACCCGGGTGGCTTCCCTTTACCAAATCCTGCTGTCACTGCCTCCCAGGTTGAAGGTGGCTTTTCCTGCAGAGTGCAGGCTGCTGAGGGAAGGTGAGCAAGGGCATTGAGCAAGAGGAAAGCCATGCTGGCTGTATCTGGTGCAGTTAATGAATAGTGTGAGGCAAGGTGTTGAAGGCGGAAGCCTGACAGGCTGGCAGGCCTGATTGCCATTTGCATGAAGGCTCCCTGCAAGTGGAAGTGACTGAGCGGGTGATTGATTTGTTTTCCTGGGGCTCCTTTGTGGTCTTCTGGGTGGATTTCTGGACCCACCTCTCAGCCTCAAAGCCCCTGCTTTGCCTGCTGTTGCTTTTTGATTTGGGGGTAATGAAAATTTGTTATAAGCCTTCCCTTTCATCTGTATACTGCAGGCTGTCACACAGAAACAAGCCATTCTGCAGCCTCACTCCTGTCCAAATTGCTAAATGTTTTTTTTTTTTTTTCCAATTGCTTCCCTAATGGGCCGGGATAATGGGAGCGGCATGCTCTCTGCCCACGCCGGAGATGCCAGCGCATTTGTCCAGCGCACATGTGTGGTGGGCACTCGGCCCCTTCCGTCCAGGGCGGGCCAGCCCCTCGCAGCTGAGCGCTTGCTGGTGCACCTGTCCCTTTGCCCTCGAAGCCGCCAAGGGTTCAGTACACTGGAAGGTGGTCCCCTGGTCCGGCCCTCTCACCGCGGCTGCCCTTGCAGGTGAGGTTGTGCTAAGGGGTGGGTGATCCAGGCCAAAGCCCCAGATCCGGAATCACTAATGGACAGGCCGGTCCAGCTTTTTATGGACTCCAGTTGCTGCTGGTTTTCCGAGGGGTGGGCTCCAGGGCTCCCCACGGCAGGCTGTTCCGTGGGCTGGATGCTCAACTGTGGCTGACCCAGGGCTTTATGAGCCTAAGTGCTTATCCAGGAACAGAAGTGAGGAAGTTGTGTGTGATAAGAAAATAATTTGCCAAAACTGCAACAATAAAGAGGGCCTGGTGGGATCTCTTATGGTATGAATAGCCCCGAGCAGCTGCAGATTTCTCTCTGCTTTCACAATTATTTTCATTTTTATAACAACTAAAAGCTAACTGCCTTGTACAAGCCTGGTGAATCTGGCTTCAGTTTCCAGCCCCACGTTTCTTTCTCTTTCTGGGAATCTTAACATCCATAGAGCCTGGACAGAATGTTCCTTGGCATCGTGGCTTCAGCTGGTCTGCTCCTTGGCAGGGTGACAACTGCTGCACTGCTCTGCTCTAATGTCACAGTCCCGCAAACAATCCCCTTCACACCGAAAGCTCCAGATGCACCCTCTGGAGCTTCGGAACAGGTGCTCCTATACTGAGTTCTGGAGGCAGGGCAGTCTTCTTCAGAAACTAGTGCCCTGCATGTCACAGAAGTTGCTCCACTGACAGGAGACATGCATTTGACTTGAGAACGAATGAGGCAGACACATTCCTGCTTCTTCACACACTTCGCTGGATACTGAAGACACCTCTAGCACTTATTGAGTGTCCCCTATCTTTGTATTTATGGTACCGAGTGTTAATCATCATTCGCATTTATTAAGCATCCTATACAAGTGAGTACTGTACTGGGCACCTAGGCTGAATCATGTAGAAGGCCAGCCTTAAGGTGAGACGGAACAGGTCCAGATCTTGGCTCCTTCAGTAAATAGCTGTGTGACCTAAATCTCTATTTCTTCTGTGCAAAGGGGATCAAGTAGCACTCCCCTCACTGTACTGTAGGTGCTATTATTAATTCAGTGAGAAAAAAAAGAAAACATAGGCAGGGTGCTTGGTACCTTATTAACACTCAATTCGTGTTAGCTATAAGTATTACATCTGCTCCTTTCTGAGTGTTTTCCATCTAGTTCAGAATACTCATGTACAATGCAGAAGGATAGCACAAGAGAGTGTGCATTTAAGGAATGCATTAAATGAGTGGTGAAAACAACAAATGCTCTGGTAGAGGTAGGGGACATCTCTTTGAGCAGGCTTCCCAAATTTGCCTAAAGGTTAGAATCTCCTAGGGCATTTATTAAAGATACCAACCCTGGAGGCTTCTCCTAGAGATTATGATTCATTCAGTCTGGGGCTGGGCCTTGTAATCAGTATGAGAGTCTTTATGGCTATGAGGACATTTAACAAAGATGATACTTAGAAGACCTCTGTCCAAAAGAAATATTATACATGTAAATTTAAAATTTTCTAGTAGTGATATTACAAAAAGTAAAACAAAAGAAGTAAAGTTAATATTAATATGTTTTATTTAACTCAATCTATTCAAAATAGTATACTACTTTCAACATATAATTGAAATAAAAATTCTTAATGAGATATTTTACATGTTTTTCAAATTAAGTTTTCAAACTCTGGTATGAGCTGTACACTTATATCACACCTCAATTTGGCCCCTGAAATTTTATCACAAATACTTGATTTGTATTTAGATCTCATAAAATTTACAGTAAAAAAAGTAGATTTGCTTATTTAAGTTGTTCCAAATATGCTTTAAAATTTTTTAGTAACTGAACTGAGTATTAATTTTTAAATTAAATTAAAATAAAGAATTCAGTTCTTCACTCTCAATAGCTACATTTCAAGTGCTCAGAAGCCACATGTGGCTATTGGACATATGTCCAATGTGACTATATGTCCACATATTGGACAGCACAGATTAAGTCAGTTAATATTTTATAGTAGTCAAGATCCTTTCCCTTTTATTTTGTCAAAACTTTAAAGAGGAGGGAGAACATATCAAGGAAGGATAGCAGTCAGGGAGCAGAAGAATTCAGTAGGAACAAGGGTTTCATGTTGGAAGTAGTGGGAAATAATGTTAGTGAAGGAGAAAAGACCAGATTTTAGGTAAGCATTGTCCTAAGCCAAGGAGTTTAGACTTTACTGAATAGTCAGTGGGAGTCAAAGATGGTTTTTGAGCAATACAGTGGTATGGGCAAAGCGTGTTTCAAGATTAACTTGACTGGATTTACTGGAGCAGATAAGAGAATGTAAATGAGGGAGTAATTGGTAGTAATAATAAGAGGAGGGGACTTAAATAAAAATATGATAAAATTAAAATCGAATGTTTCTAGTGGAAGAGGTTAGGAAAAGAAGAAGAAATCCAAGATGCTTTTTAAGGTTTTTTCCCCCTTAAGTGAATGAATAAATAAAATGCTGGAAATAGGGAAATCTGGAAAGAAAGCTGGTTCTGGAGAAAAGATTATCTCAATTTGCAGATTTGGACTCAATTTTGGGTTATCCAAATAGATGACTTCCCTCTATAATTAGCATGTGTATAATACAGAATAGACAGATTAAAGCAGAAGGCTAAGATGTAAACCATGGAGAATGTCAAGGATGCAGATTCAGCACAGAAGAACAGAGAATCTATAGCAGAAGAAGGAGAATGAGAAATTCGATGCCATGAAAATCACAGAAACAAAGAAGGAAATGGTCATCAATGGATGATGATGATAGGGACAAAGAAAAGACTGAGAATTGGAGTTGAGGATTTAGATACCAACAGAAATATCAAAAGATCAATTTCAGTAGAATGGTAGGGAGTAGAAGTAATATTGTCAGGTTTTGGGGAATGAGAAAGTGATAAAAAAAAGAAAGAGAAACTTCATTAAGAGTTTGAGAAGCTATAAGGAGCCTCTGTATTCAAGGGACCACTGGGAACACGTTCCACCCGAAGTCACCAGTCCGATAGCAGGGATATTAGGCAGAGAGGGAAAGCATATTATCTAGGGAATAAATAGCCTTTCTATAGTCTTTGATAACTTATACTATTGGCTTTGTCTCTGCCTGAGGCAGTTCTTCCCTAGTATTTTCAGTGGTCCTACACAACCTTCCAAAGTCCCCAGGAGCTTTTGTAAATCTTTCTCTGTTGTGAAATTTACCTTTCCAATTCAGAAAAGTAGCTATTATCAATAAGATTCTCACAATAAGATTCTAAAGCTCCTTTTTTATTGTATTCATTTATTCTTTCTTTAATTCTTTCAACACATTTTTGTAGAGTTCCCATCACATACTCTTTTCCAGAAACTCAAGATATACTGGTGAACCAGACAGAAAAGGTCTCTTCTTTTATAGAGCTCTTATTATAGTGGGTGGAAAGATATTAAATGAGCCGTATAAGATAATTTCATAAGTAATAAGGTCTTGGGGCTAGGGAGCCAGTTTAATTCAGGTGATAAGTTAGCTTTCTCCAGGAGGTGATATTTGGGCTGATTCCTGGATGACAGGAAGGAGTTAACAGTGAAGATCTAGGAGATAGGGGGTGGAAAACAAGCACAAAGGCCCTGAGGTGGATGGAGCATGGTTTCACATGTTCAAGGAGCTGAAGGAAAGCTAGTGCAGCTGGAGTATAGTGAGCAAAATGAGGTTAGATAGGAAATTTACTCCCGAAAAGGAGGCAAGGTAAACCTGGGGTTAATGAATAGTGTGAGGCAAGGTGTTGAAGGCTGAAGCCTGAGAGGCTGGCAGGCCTGATTGCCATTTGCATACAGTTGGAACACCACCAAGGAGTCTGAACTTCAGATGCAATAAGAAGCCATTGGAGGGGTTTCAAAAATGAAATGACTTGGTCTGTTTATATTTGTGAAAGATCAACTGGCCACATGGATTAATGGAAGAGGTAGTAGTTGACAAAAGTAAAAGCCACTGGAGGGTTGCAGACAGGGAGATGACATGATTGCTTGAAATGCCTAGTGGGGAATGGATCATGGTAGAGCTGGGAGACAAGAGTAGAAGCAGAGAGGACATTAAATCATAATAATCATTGTGCAATAATCCTGATTATATTGCAGGAAAGATGAAGATTTACATTTGCAGGAAAGTGAACAGATATGAGATATACTTTGGAGGAAAAACCAACAGGACTGACTGGAGAACTGGATGTAGGGAATCAATAAGAACTCTAGGATGTTTTATTTTAGCAAATTGAACGGATGGCTGTATCTCGTACTGAGATGAGGAAAACCCCATTAGGAATGCTCTTAACGTTCTGAACTTCGTACTGCCATTACCAAGAAGGGCCCACTGTTTCCAGAAAAATCAACAAGGATCTTTAAAACTAAAGGCATAAGGAAAAAAGTTAAAAATGAATAATAGGCCTATAGAGATTTATTATATTATCTCAATATTTGCAAATCGTCAAAAATATCTAAAATCTAAAGTTTTTTTTTTAAAAAATGGAGTGGCATGAAGTCTTCCCTTAAGCCAATAAATACCAAATAGAGAAATAGTTTTTTTCTTATCTTTGAAATGAATACCTAAGAAAATTGAAGTACTAGGTGAAAATGGTCCCCCTTCTTCAACCCACTGAGGCAACTTCAAGGGCAAACTACAGCTGTGGTTTAACAGATTCACACACTGTACCCCAGCTCATGTGTAGAAGGGAAAAAATTAATAGCAGGGGAATTAAATGGCTACCAATTTGTGAGCACCCAGGCCTAATACGTTTATTGATTTGGGGTTCCAGTTTAGTCCTTGAGCTGTCTCTATCCATCAGACTTTCCACAAAAGGGCATAGATCATCCTGGAAGGAGGAGAGTAGCTTGACTGCCAGAGCTGGATTTAGAAATGTGAAGACTGTGAGTTCAAATCCACACACCATGCAGATGTGTGTGGGACCTTGAATAGCAATCTATCCACTGATGTACTGTCCTTGATAAAGTTAATATTAATCATAGAGGGAGTGCCTAGTAGTGTTTACATAGAAGATGGATTTTTAAACCACAAAATCAAGGGACAAAATGACATCCCGCTGCTAGCATTAAGCACACAAACACGGACACACACACACATGCACAGTAAAGTGTTTTTCCTAATTTTCAAATTACTTTGTATCTTAAGGGAGAATTTAGGGTTGATGGATGAGAGTTGGAAGACTATATTGTCAACTGAAAGATACTACAGTTTCTCAGGTGGGTTCAGAATACTTTGTACATTAAGATGAACAAGGAAATTTCCTAAGTCCTTCTAATAAAATTGTTTGCTCTTGTAAAAGGTCCTGACAGTGAGGGGATTCAGGAAATTATAACATTAAGAGGTAATTAGTGGAGATGTATCTCTAAATGAGAGTGATTAAAAATGCAATGTAAAACATTAATGCCATTTTTCAGGGATTGAGGCTGTGATTAAAGCAGTCATTCTAAGATCTTGGCTGATCAGTGTAGTGTTATGATCATCAGCTAGAAAATAGTTCCATTTCGGTTTACTTCTAGTAGACTACATATACCTCATGAAGTTATGAAAAATTATGAAGATACATTCTTTGTACAAAATAGGCCCTGTTGCAATATGCCTTGATATTTAACCAGAAACATTTCTTATCCCCAGCGAACAAATTTGTTCTGGGTAAAGTGTTTGGCAATATGTATTAAGAGTCTTAAAAATGTTTTAATGGATTACTCTTTGATGCAGTAATTCAAGTAATTACTGACACAGCCAAAGATTTAAAATAAGGATGGTGAATCAAGCATTGTCACAGAAAAAAAAAACTGGCAACTTTTTTTTTATATTTATACTAGTAGACGATTTATTGAATAAATTATGGTGTGTACGCATAATGGAATAGTATGCAGTCATTAAAAATGTTCAGTGAGTATGTATAACTAATGATTAATAACATGAGAAATTGTTTCTTTTATAATATTAACTAACAAAGGAAAGATACAAAAGTATGCATATATGTATACAAATGTATCACTCAATTATGTAAAAAGAGAAATATATGTTTATAATAGATATATAGAGATACTATAAATACCTATAATGTAATAATATATTTATTTTATACATATTTACAGAATTATATCTATATACAGAATATATATATGTTTATGTATACATGTATATATGTATATAAGTGTGTGTCTATTTATATACATATATGTTTTATAGATGTACATGTGTGTATATATATATAATAAATACATATATACAGACATACATGCAGAAAAAAGACTGGAAGAAAATATACCAAAGAGTTATTGTAGTGATCTTTGGATGGTAAAATTATGGGTGAATTTTTATTTATGTTTCAAATTTTCAAGAATGAGCATATGTTTCTTTTACAATAAAATATTATTATTAATTCTTGAAACATTACTGACACCACCATGAAAAACAATTTTGTAAAGTCAAGCTTTGGGTGCAACTACCTCGGACTTGCACTTTCATCATGTGAGCATTTGTATATATATCCATTTGTGTTTCTTTTTAATGTCAGCATTTAGTAAGACAGATTAGAGCACCATATCTGCAAAGCCAGTTCCACTTGCTCAAGGAGAATATTCCTTGTTTATGCCGCAGGCAAAACAACTAGTTTTTTTAAACTTTGAGTCTATTGTGAAAATGAGCCATCTGTGGCAGCTGTGGTGTTTTTCCCACCTAATAGCACCTTTCGTACTGAACTCTTGGGCTTTTCCAGGCACTTCTGACAGCTGCAGGATGATTATGTATATTTTTTTAATATTAACTGGTATAAGATGGTATACTGGAACACCTTGCATATGTATGTAGTGTGGGGAATAAAAAATGAGGGTAAAGTGAACCCTGTGGTTTGATTTGTAGAGGGCCAATGGAAAACCACCTCTGCTGAGTAATGCTTGGTTGTGGTAACATGGCTTTATGATAGAACTTCATCACTCAGGTGTGGGAGGAAGGTCCTCCTGGTCAACATTTTCTGGAAATATGTTAGAGTGTTGGGCTCATAGTGGGTCTGCAGGAAATTTTTACTTTAACAAATAAAGGAATGAATGAATATTCAGTTAAGGTAATTTCTTCTTCCAGGTGACTGGAAGACCCACCTTCCTACCTACACACCTGCATTGGTGAGTAGCAATGCAGATGCACCTGCTCAAAAGAAGGAGCAGGGCACCTGCATCCTTATAATCAGAGGATAGGCACATTGTGATGTCATAGAAATTTTGAGCCACCCAAAGACTTTTAGTTCCTCCCCATCTATGAAAGCAAACATTTGCCATCACTGGTGTTATTTTATTAATATCAATCGCATCCTTATGGTTTCCCTCACTAGACCTGGTCTTTCTAAAAGTTATGAGGGAAGGTTTGCCACAGTCTGCTACCTATAGCAAGAAAGAAACTTGGTGAAAATTTTGTGGCAAAGCAGGTTCTAGACTGTCCACCTTGTATGGCCCAGGGGCTTCTCCTGCTGGAGCCATTTTCCTGATACTGTATTTCCCTACTCTCCCTATATTCTCAGAATTTCGAATTTTGGCAGACTTCCCTTTGATGGAAGAAAGCTGGAAGTGAGCCCTGCTCATTTTGCTTGGCTTGTCAGTGTCACTGTATATATCATCTGGCAGTTGAGATCGTTGATCATATGGATCCTCCCCCTCCAGGGCAGCTGGAGATATGTAAGACGGCCTAAAGCTTTAACCCAGAGCTCCTCAGCTAGCACAGCACTTCCACTTAATAGTGAAACATATCTTTGACAGTCCACAAAAGTATCCCTTCTGGGCCTTCTTTGTCTAAACTTAATATTTCCTGTATTAAGTCTTATAACAATCATCATGAGGAAGGTTGAATGCTAAAGAATTCAGAATCAATTAAGACTCCAGCAGGAAATCAAAACCTTCTGTTAAACTGTAAAATGCTCTGGGATGAATTGGTGTCACCTGATAATATTGCACCAGAAAGGTATTGTAAAGCCTGATACTCAAGGCTAAGTGTCTTTTTCTACAAAAGCTACAATCCCCTCAGCACATGAAGTTTATCAGTGCTAGAAGAATAGAAATAATGAGTGATTATACAGCACCTTTAATGATGGTTCTTTACACTAATATTGATAGAAAAGACTCTTCATCCTTGTCACTACTCTTTGAAAAAAATTCTGCAGTCACAATGAAAAGGCAGGGCTGTCCTGTGTTAAATCATGAGTGTCTAATAGTGAGATTTTTAAAAAGTGTAATCCCGAGATTAGTAGTCACAGATTAAAGTAACTATAGAATCTCAAATGGTGAATACCAGGGGAACTCAGTGGTTGAACACAAGGTCAAGCCTTAATGGACAATCAAAATATCTAGGTCCCAGGTAAAGAGAAAATATTTACCTTTAAATCAAAAGGGAAGCAGAACCAAGACATTTTCACAGAAATATAAAAATTTTCCAGCAAAATTTCTGATAAGCCATAACAGTTACACTAAAAAGAAGAGGCCCAGATTACATGTACTTCCTCATCTAGAAAGTTCCAGAAGAGACAAGATGAGGGGCAATGATGAAGCAGGTAACATAATTCTGAGTGTTCCAAGATTTAGGAATTCTGATACATAAATAGATAACGTCATGAGAAAACCCACTTTTATTTCAGAAAGAACAGTCAATACTTCTTCATTCATGAATTGTTAATGACAGTTTTTGTGTTCTTATGTGATGTTTAGAAATGGGGGCACCAGACCCCATCCACATACTAGACTGAAGAATATGAGACATGTATTAACAGCTCAGAGGCTGTGATTACTAAATGCTTGCCTGTGTTGTTTTGTGCTGAGGCCCTTTGTTAGCCTGGCTTGACAGTTTTGGGGGTGAGGGGTGGTGAGGGACCTGCTTTTCCTTTAATGGGCCAGGTCTCATTTTTATTCCCACTTCTGAGAAGGACTATTTGGCTCCCATGAAACTTTGCTGGGCTTTGTTAATGGGGCAGGCACGTAGTTTGCGGCTGGTAGGTAATTTTAGTGGTATATAGTGGTTAATTCCATTGCCAGGGATGTTGAACTCTCTACATGGTCAGTTTGCTGTGTGCTCACTCAGTGTATATACACAGAGCACGCTGCAGAAATACTTACCTACTCTCAACGCAGCATGCAAGCTGTTAGCAATCTTCTTTATATTACCTGAGGCCTACTCCATCACCCCTTTCACTTAACATGATAGATTGCAGGACATAATATAGAAAAATGTAGTGTGTGTGGCATATAAACTCACAGTGCATATCGAATTTAATATATAATGCACAGAAGCCACTCTATAATACATAGTCAAAAAGGCTGCAAGCTGCTGTATTGATGCAGTGCCCAGTTCGAGAGAATAAGGCAGGTTTCCATTGCCAGAAAAGAGCACAGTATTCAATTTCTCATCCAGTATGGAGTATAAATAAAACATGGTGTACGGTAATACCAAACTGCATGAAATGATTTCCCTCAGTACATAAACTTATAGCACCCCAGTCTTTGCTTCAAGTTGAATTTCCCCAGTTCTCTCAGATGGCAATAGGGAATTAAATGACCTTCTACAGCAAGAACTTCCCACTTAACAGATTCTAGGACTCCGCTGGGCCTCACGCTAATGGACAGCCATTAACCATCTTGGAGCTCCCTAGAATTCCCTGGAGCTTTGCGAGCTCAGTTCCTGGATCTCTCCAGTCATAAGTTGACAGGCAGCTGTCAGTCAATTGGAAGTTTCTTAAAGCTATACTCTGTAGCAAACAAAAGTGCTCTGTGTTTATAATAAGAAAAGATTATTGTTCCAACATTAATATGACTTAATAAAAACATTAACCCAGTAGATGTAGCCTTCAAGTCTAGTTATCTACACATAAATGCATCTATAGTATGCATTTCCTCTTATTTATGGAGAGCTATTCATTAACTTTGTTTTGTAGCTCTTGAGGAGAGTCAGTCAATTCTGCTTCTATAATTTTACTTTGAAATGGGTAGCTGTTGACTTTAGAAGTCTCAATTTCTGTAAAATTCTGTGAAAATTTGACAATGAAAGAAAATATTTTCTAAAGCAAATTTTAAAATGTATTAATATTTCTGCTTTCGTAGGGTTATGTAGTCTAAAGTTACAAAAGAGAACTAATGATAGAAACTTCTGATAGTAGTCTTATCTTTGTTCTTCCTTCGATGTCTTGGGTAACTTACTGTTGCTTGTATTTACCTTATTCTCCCTATAATAAATGTGGTTAGTAAACTGAGGCCTATTCTTCATTATCCATTGGTTCAAGTTTGGATACTACTTAAGACTGAGAATACAGTAATTTGTTTAGGAGGAAAACAGGAATGCTTTCCTTAGGGTTTATGTAAAGACAAAGGTCAATCATTCTTTTGTGAATAGCTCTTAAACTGATCAAAACTGGTAATGAGATTTTAGTGAATCACTGGTTGTGATGGTTAAGAGGGAAAATTAAGTGGCTACTGCTGTCACTCTTTAATCTAGGTATTTAGAGTACAATGTTTTTCACCTTTCATATCACAAACCTTTTGTCATTCTTGACTCTGAAATATAGGAAACAGATACTGGCTTGGAGCAAAAGAATTAAGAGCTGTCCTCTGAAATCTGTGACTTTCACTGACAGAACAGATAAAGGACATAAATGATCACTGAGACCCTGAGTGTTGTTCTGATTTGATGCGGAAAACACCAGGCAACAGATCTACTTAATTAAAGTCATAGCCTTTTTATGGTCAATTCTTAAATTCCAAATGTCTCTTTGAAAAAAAAAACAAATAATTTCAGACTTACAGAATGTTGCAAGACTAATACAAATAATTCCTGAATGTCTTTCACCCAAATTATGTTAGCTTTTTTACAGTATTTGACTTACGATTCTCTCTCTTCTTTTATGCTGTTATTATTATCATTATTAACTATATAGACATATTTTTAAAAATTATTCATTTGAGAGTAGATTCCAGACATAAAGGTCTTTCACTCTTAGATACTTTTATGTGCATAAAGAAAAATTACTTTTTATATATAAGCATAATATGATTATCAAAATCAAGAAATAAACGTTAATAAAATGCTATTATGTAATCTACAGATCTTATTCAAAAATTTTTAATTATCCTAATGAAAATATTCTTAAAGCAAAAGAAAAAAAAATTATGGTCCAGGATCCAATCTTAAATCAGATGCTACATGTAGTTATTTTGTCTCTTTAGTCTTTTAATGTAGAACTGCTCCTTACTTTTTCTTTATTTTTCATGACCTTGCCACTTTTGTAGAATGTCCCTCAACATGGATTTTCCCAGTGTTTCTCCATCATTCGCTAAATACCTGTTAGGTGAAATTTCAAAGGAGTTTGAAGAAGTTCTCATTTTTCATCAAGCACGTGATATTGTCAAGAGTCTAGTATGGAAAGGTATTGAAACCAAAGCACGAACAGTACAAACTACAATGTAAGACAGAACTAGGGTCACCCAGAGAATTATCCTCATAACTGAGTCTAAGATGGTTCCTGCTACATATTCCTTCACACACAAACCTTTAAAACACTGCGTCGAATTTATTATTGTGTCCACATAGTAGGTGAAAAAGAGAAAGCTCCTGAGCATGGGTACCCGAACTTAGAATTTGGTATGAAAATGCATAACTCACAAATGAAGGGCCATGTATGTGCTTTTGGTTTCTTGCATCACCTTTCATTATCTTAAGACTGGAAAGTTAATAACCCAGTGTGTAATCATGCCATTATCAGTTTACATTGTAGTAAAGCCCATTCAAATGATGATTACATATGTTAATGAGTGTCGTTATAATGCACTACACAGTACATTACCTTCAATAAATATAATTGTTTATGCACTTTAATGAGGGTGTATAATGCCCCAAAACTAATGATATTGACTGAATTGTGATTTATTGCTCTAAAACTTTGCCATTAGGAAAGGAAATCTTACGAAACCTTTTATGTTTACCTAACTTTCTTTCGCCCCCTAAAAGCTGCCACTCATCTCTCCCTCCCTCTGTTACAAGAAGAAAATAGCTCTGAGACGCTTCTACAATGTTCCCTGTCAATGCTTTTCTCAACCTGAAGAAGCAGGAGGTGGGTTCATTTAAAGGGTTTAATGAAGATCATTATGTTTACCCCTTAGTAAGGTTTAATGCATTATCTGGCAACAAAACTGATGCCACGTCAGAATTTTGGCTTCAAATCAAATAACAAGGAATAAAAACATTGTGTGTTAAACTACACACTAGGAATAAAAAATAAGGCCAAGAATAGCATTTGGCCCTAGGTCTTACAGCAGGCCAGGGAAGGGACGGAGCATGATTAAATTGTATCTGAATCTACAGATCTCCAGCTGGGGGCAGTGAGACAATGGATGGGTCCCACATAGTTAATTCTAATCCCAGGAGCTCTTTCCTCTTTGCCTTGGAATCTTTCTGTAAGGAAAATTTACCTCATCTTGACAATGAAGCTAAAAAAATTCTCTTATCTGATAAATAAAAAATACGTAAAACATAGTTATTGTGGATGATGGATATTCTGTTTTTCAAATTAATATCACGCTAAAAACAAGGACTAGAGCCTCCAAATGAACTTCATATGGCCAGATATTTTGGCTTCAGTTGTCTTCATGTTTCTAAGCAGACAACATCCTGTAGCTAATGTCCTCTGCAAAGATTTCATTAATTAGAGTTTTAGGAATTACTAGCTAATATGTACAAACACTAAAGTCACTGCTCCTATGCTGAACCTGATCCAAAACTTGATATGACTCACTTATGCCAGTTATAACCATAATTCTTTCTTCTCCACCCGAGGAATAAAATTTTCTTTGGGGTATTATCTAGTCTGTGGTTTTAGTGTACATATTAACTAGCTAGCTTCCAGCTTATCTATTATCTGGTTCTTAACCACAGAGTGTGCATCTGAACAGTAGCTGGGCTATGACCCATCACTGTCTGTTAACAGATCCTTCAGCTCATAGATGACACAGACGTCTTGGTGAAAAGCAAGCTTGCAGGAGGAACTTCACCGAAATCACTGGAAATGGATTTCTGTCACCTTTGGAGGAAAATTTGCATATAAAGTCTCCTGTTTTTTGTTTTTTTTTTTTCCCCCTATCTCCATGGCATAGTATCTGAAAGGATTTTCAGGAGTCTTTATGAATAAATAAAGCTGCAACTTAAAGAAGAAGATTAATTCATCTAGAAATTCTAAATGCCTGGTAGAAATGACAACAGGGGATCCGTACTGGCATCTTAAAAAGATTTTTTGAACAGTAGCAGTTTCTTAAAACAGATTCCCAGGATGGAAAGTAATCACTTGAGAAACTTTCCAAGGTTTGCAATGGTGTTCCAAGTAGTTTGAAAGTCAGTAGTTTTGAAAAAAAAAAAATCGACATTGAGATGCAATTTGTGGTAAGATCTAATTAATTTTTTTGCTCCTAAGAATAATTTATTATTTACACTTCTTATTATATATGTATTTTAGCTTCATTAGTCTGCAATGCTGGAAAAAATTATACCTTCAAGTCCTATTTATCAAATTAATGGTGCAATTTCATAGTGACACATTCCAACATTCATTAAACCAAGTACAGTAAAAATGCATTTAAATTAGATTAGTGTGATGTAATAAAGATTCCAGTGTAGGGGGTGATATTCTAGCTGAAGAGAAACACCCAGATCGAGTTGAAAGCAACTTTGAGATAATGCTGCAAAATTGATTTTGGCACTGGTTAAGTGAAAGAATAAGCGACGATGAGTCTCTCCTTTAACTGCCTCTGCTTAACTATTGTTGTGCTTTACCATGACAAGGATAAAAAGACCCAAAGACATAGCACAGCCCTTCAGCTGAATGCCCAAACTTTGCTCAGCCAGACTGTGGTAGTAACTTCTTCAAAGCTTCTGGATTGTGAGAGATTTGCACATAATACAAACAAATACTATACCCATCCTAGTCATTTAGTAGCTAATATCTGTGAATGAAAAGCACCATGTACCTCGGAAGTATTGTGCTACTATGCACACTACCTCATTTGCAATGATCGAGAGGGGGTTGTAACCTGTACTATCTCTCAAATTGGGCAACATATATTTCGATGTTAACTGTTGTGGCGCCCACATTTAGAATGTTTACATAATAGAAATTAAACACACATAATAGAAATACTTAAGTAATACTCTAAAAGATGTGTGTGCTTCCATAGATATGCCTGTGCTATTTTTGTTGCAAGGCCCTAGGAGGCTCTGAAATGGCCATTGCCCTGAGTTTAGTAATAGCACATAATGCAAATTAGTGCTTAACAAATACTTTCAAGATGATGGGAATTCTTGGAGATTAAGTGAGATAATGTAAGTGAAACAGCTGACATGTAAAAGGCATTTATAGTGTCAGCTAAATTGGAATCTGAATCTGTAAGACTAGCAGGCTTTGTACAGAAACCCTGGCACAACTATTGAGCTAGAGACATGGGTGGTGATGCTCTGTAAAATATACCAAATAAGTTTTATTGCTTGTTCATGTCGGCAGTTCTTACTAACAGATATGTCATTAGAAGTGGGGAGAAAGCAATGAGGGGTACAAGTGGGCAGTTCATGGTGGTCTGCTTGGCCCCAGCTGGCTGGTCTCAGAGCTAGGGCTAAGGGAAAGAGTTGCTGGAGCACACAGGCCGTTAGTGGGTTTCTTGGAATCTTAGTGATGGGGTGAATTGGGAGAAATTGAGCAGAAAACAGACCACAATCTTCTTTTGGCCCAGGCTGATACCAGATAACTAGCCATCTTAATGTATACTTACCCACTCAAAGAGAAGGCTTTATAAGGAGGTCTCAGGAAAGAAATGAAGGTTAAAGAAATAAGGGGTGATATGGAGCTGACATAAAATAGGTTTCCAATTTTAGTACATGCACATGGGTCAAAGAGACCAAAAAAAAAAAAAAAAGCACAGATTTCAGAAGGCAGAAAGAGCAAACAATGATATTATAACAAATTGAATCATGATCAATAATCAGTCTGTAAAATACTTAGAAATGTGATAACTTGATAACTCCCTGGGGAATTTGAGGCAGTGTAGACAACCAATTTGAATAATTGACAGACAAATATTTTTGGTAAACCAGAATTATACAGATAGTCCATTTACAGCTGTCAAATCATCTAAAGAATTGCCAGTCTGTCAATTCTGCTTTTACAGGGCTCAGAAACCCTGACTCTGGTGACAGGATTCACTGGTAGCATGATACTAGTCTGCAGTTATTACATGCCTCTGGTTTTTGGACTTGAAATACGCTTTTAAATTAAGTTGAAGATAAAATTCCTTTCAGTTCACTTTTGTATCTCTTTTTGAAAAAAATATTTTATAAATTACCAGGCTAAAATGGATGGTTTTAAGATGTACAGTTTTATTAATTTTAACACATATATAGATTTATGCAGCTGCCACTATAATCCAGATATAGAACAGTTTCTTGTTCCCTCAGAACTCCTTCGCTATTTCTTTATGGTACCCCCTTCCCTCACTCCACCCTAGCAACCACTGATACGATCTCTATGACTACGGATTTATTTTATTGAAAATGTCACATAAATGTAGTCATACAGTATGCAATGTTGGAAACTGCCTTCTTTTAGAATAATGCTTCTCATAGAATCTCAATGCTTTGAGATTCATCCAAGTTGCTGCATCTATCAAAATTTTGTTCCTTTTTATTATTAAGTAGTATTCCATTATATAGATATACCACCATTTACTTATTCAACCGTTGAAGGACATTCCAGTTTGTGGCAATTATGAATAGAGCTAATATACACATTCATGAACAGGTTTTTTAAGAATACACATGTTCACTTTTCTGAGGTAGATATTCAGAAATGGAATTATTAGATTAAGATTAATTGCTAGTTAAGTGCATGTTTAAACTGCCAAATCATTTTCACAGTGGAAGCAACGTTAGAGAGCTCTGTTGTACTAATGTCAGTATTTTTTATTTTAGCCATTCTAATAAGTGTGTAGTAGTATCTCATTATAGTTTTAATTTGCATTTCCTTAGTGACTAATGATGATGAATATATTTTCATTGCTTGTTTGCCTTCCTTATATCTTTATGGATTAATGGCCTGTTCAAGTCTTTTGCTCAATTTTAACGCATTTTTTTCTTATTTGTTGTTTTGAGAGTTTTTTCTATGTTCTGGATATAAGTCCATTGTCAGATTTGTTATTCACAAATATTTTCTTTCAATCTGTAGCATGTTGTTTTGATCTCTTAATATTGATATTCACAGGTCAAAAAAATTTTAATTTATGATTTTTTTCTTTTATAAATTGTGTTTTTGGTGTCACATCAAAGATCTCTTTGCCTAATACAAGTCAGGAAGATTTCCTTCTATATTATTTTTTTAATAAATATAGAATCTAAATTGTAAATCTAAATGTTTTACATTTAGATCCGTGATCTATTGAAGTAATTTTAAAATAAGATGTGAAGTTTAGGTTGAGGTTTAATTTTTACATTTAGATATGTGATCCACTGTAATTTTAAAATAAGATATGAGATTGAGCTTTATTTTTTATATATAGATGAACCAATTACTGGTCATTACTAGTCTCTGCCACTATCTTAGTGAGTTGTCTTGGGGCTGCTACATGAGAGAATGGAGAAAAGAGAGGAGAGAAAAAAATAACCATAATAATAGAAGATTTCTACACTCTCTCTGAGCATTTTTCACTCCTTTTTTCACTCTTCCAGCCAGTGCCAGAGGGCGTCTGAACATCACTGTCTTCTCCTGAGGCTCACTCCTGGTTTCAGCTGCATTTAGTTCAGGCCAAGTGATACTACCACTGGTCTCGTAGTACTTCAAATCTCGTCTTCTTCCCTGATTAGCCTGTTGCAATTTACTCCTCAGTGTTCTCAAATATAAGCACCATGCATTTGGTTCGGGTTCTATGGTTGCTTATTCTATCTTACCTGGAACTCTTCGATCTTTCTCTTATTGCCTCTCTCTAGTACATTTATATCTTCCTCTCCTACTTCTTTTCTCACCACTTGGCCTCAAAACTAATCATTAAAATTCAGGTTGGGTTGTTCCAATTATTTTATTTGTCTGATAGGTTGATGATTTCTCATGAGAGATTAGGTCTTTTGACTCATTATTTTATTCACCATCTTTGACCCATAAGTAAAACAACACTTAAGTATTAGTTTAGGTTTGCAAGACGCATAGCATATGTTAGCTCTTACTGAATGGGATGAGGAAGTATGGTAGTAAGCAGAGGTAAGCTTGTGAGCATGGAACACTTAAATCTTTAGCAAACTATTTTCTACAACTTTCATCAAAATTAGAATGTAATCAGAGTAAGTCTTGGATGTACTAACATTCCACTGAGAATATAATGAAAGAATTATATTCATTTTTTGCACCTTGATATTTTCTTCTTAATATCAACTCAAATGTATTTAGCTATTGAAAGTACAGATGGTTTCATATGGAAGGGTCTTATGGTAGTCCAGTGGCCATCTTTGCTTGTATAAGAAATTTGCTTCCAGGTTGTCATAAGAAAGTGAGACCTTAGCATGGCTTCTAAAATTTGGGCTCAGATTCATTTAGCTCTGTCACCTCGTGCCCTTGTCATGACCATTGATGTTATATCTCCCTATTGTGTATTTTGCTCAAATTTATACACTCAATAGTCATTATTTATTGACTTGCAGCATAGACAATAACAGATTAATGAAAAGAGAATAAAGCCTCAGATCTTAGTTTTAGCTCTTGTTTTTCTTTGGTTTAAAACCAAAAGATTTTTTAAAAAATAAAAGAAAAGAGAATGGTTGATATTAGGGTTGCTGATAAATATGATTTCCTACTTTTGTTTTCATCAAGCTCAAAGATCTAATATTAGTTTTCTGTGCTGTGGTCTGAACATGCTGTTAGAGGGACTCTGATAAATGGGAGAAAAAGAGCTCCAACTAAGACTAACAATTGGTAACTTCAGGACCTGGAACCAAAGGCAGTTCACAAGAGAGCTGTGAGAACACAGGTGCCCTGATTACAGGGAAGGTCATGTTTGGGTACAAGAGACTCTCCCAGGTAAAATGAAGAAAACTGTTTTCAGCCCAACGTAGAACTATAATCCTTCCCTGCTAGCCCTATTTGCATTCCTTCTTTATCTGTTGACCCATTCCTACTAGGATCTAAAGTGATAGGAAATTAAAATTGTGTTTTCTCTACCACAGCTTGCCGTGCACTCAGGACAATAGCATAGTAAAGATCTAGCAAAGTTCTCTGGAAATCACGAAGATCATTTATCTATGCTGAGTTTAAATTTAATGTTCAAAAAACATAAAAATTTACTATTGTATCTACTCTAATGAGGCTTAATTTCTCCCTATGGTTCTGGGTAAGAATTTTCTGACAGTTTTGACCCAGCGAAATGTCTAAGCAGATGCCTAAAATAACTAACACATTAACTTTTGAAGTTTAAGGTGGCTCTGCTCTAAACCTAGATAAATAACTACATATATCTGTGTTTCAAATCCTTCATCAGAATAAGGGCAGGGGCTGCCCATTTGCTCCACGTGATTGTTATAGAGAAAAGTATTTAAATGATTCTAAAGTACTTTATAACTGCAAAATGCTAGAAAACACCAATTAATGGCAATATATTTTTACCTATAGAAAGAAAAATATTGGTGTAACAGATAAAGGAACATAATACTACTAGAAAAAAATAGGGGAAGAATCCTAAAATAATTTTAACCTGAAGCTAAATATTTTCCCTGGGGGAAAAAATATTAAAACCCAGCTATTTCTAGTTTCTGTTTAAGATGTAGAGAGTTAGAAAGAGTACCACTCATGGTCTTAACAACAAAAACAACACAAAAAAGGTTGGACAGACCTCAAGTTCATAACTTTTTTGAACGCATAAGGGAGCTGAGGTCATGTGGCTAACAACTAGCCACAAACTTAAGGAAACACAGTTTTCTTTAGGGAAAGACAGGACCTGAGCACTTGGTTACCAGAGGCAGATGTAGCTACACACAAACAGGAAATTTACATCAAGACTTGTTAATGAGTTGGTAGAGATCAAGTGTGGCTGGTGAGAGACTATGTAGCTCCTTGGAACCACAAATGTAGGAAGAATTTGCACCAACTTTTAGTCTCTTCCTTATGGACCTCACCAGGCACTCACAAAAAAGACTAGAGATATTCCCTAAACCCTGCTTGTGGTGTAAATCTGAGGGACTTTATCAAATTAAAAATTGTCTCTCTGCAAAGAATCATGTTAAGAAAATGGAAATGCATCCTGGAGACTGAATATTTATTTTTTTGCAAGTCAAGTATCTCACAGAAGACTTGCATCCAGAATATATTTTCAAAGCTCTTAAGGCTCAAGAAAAAAACAAACAACTCAATAAAAATGGGCAAAAGATTTGAAAACTTAACCAGAAAAGGTATACAGTTGGCACATAGCATATAAAAAATCTCAACATCATTAATCACTAGAGAAATGTAAACTAAAATCACAACGAACTACCACCCTATGCCAATTAGAATGGTTAACACAAAAATAAACAAAACAAAAAACCTGGTAATGTATAATACCAAGTGCTGGCAAGGAATTTGAGCAATTAGAGCTCATGTACAGCACTGGTGTGAATGCAAACGTGGCATTATAACTCTGGAATATAATTTGGTAGTTTCTTATAAAGTAAAATATATACTCTGTGATATGGCAATGCTACTTTAATGCCATTTACCCACAAGAAATGAACACTTATGGCCTCATAAACACTTATATTGAAAGCTTACGGCAACTTTATTAATAGTTGCTATAAGCTGGAAATAACTCAAATATTCTTCAAGCAGTGAATGGATACACTATAATAAATCCATTCAATGGAATATTACTCAGCCAGTGAAAAAGAATCAATTATTGAAATACATAGCAGCATTGATAATTCTCAAATAATCTTATTATATGAGAGACACTCAATCTAAAAAGCTAGATAATATATATTTCCATTTATATGACATTCTGGAAAAAACAAAACTATAGACACAGAGAACAGATCAGTGGTTTCCAAAGATTAGGGAGAGAGGTGGGGCCGACTACAAAGGTGCAATGGTAGGGAGCATTTTGGGATAATAGGACCGTTTTCCATCATGATGGTGATGATTGCTATACAACTTGATATATTTGTCAACACCCATAGAATTGTATACTATGAAGAATGGATTTTAGTGTGTATATAATTAAAAACAAAGAAACGATTTCCAACAAATTTCCTAATAAGTGCACAGACTATATCCGAAGGCATACAAACAGGAGAGGCTGAGCAAATTTTCACAACAGTAGGATATTAGGTAGAATTCAGGGAGTGAGCTACCAATTCTTTCCTGTAATGCTTTTGATAATAAGACTAAGGGCAATTACCCCCAAAGACCATTAGCAACAGGTATAGTTATATTTGAGCAGGAGGAAAAAGGGAAAAGAAATAACATTTACCAAGCAATTTTTATATTTTATGCTTTTTGCTGGAGTGATTCATCTACCTTTTTACATAGAGTAAGTGGTTCATTTCTCACCGTGACCTCAAGATATTAGTATTCCCATCATTCCGATGAAGAAATTAAGTGTTGAATAAACTCAAAAAGAGTCTGGAAGCTTAAGCTAATAATAAATGATAAAGATTTATTCAAGAGTCTTGGAGTTTCAAAACTGGGAACACAGCTAGGCAAAACCCGAGAAGTATTCCAAAGTAGAAAAAAGAGTTAAAAGTTCTTATAGTAAAAGGTACATTCTTGAGAATTATCAGTCTTGCATTCTTAGCCCTAGGATTGGTGCAGGTTGGTTATCAGTCAGATGTCAGGCAGTCTGGATGATGGATGCCAGGTGGTCCAGAAAACGGGTTCTAGGAGGTCTGGTCATGTCTAGTGGTCTGGTTAATGGATGTCAGTTGGATGTATATGTGAGTCCTTCAGGGGTAATCGGAGGATTATTTGGAGGTCCAGATGCATATCCATGCACTGATGCAGGACTGGAAAGTTCAAAAAAGTTTAAATTCCCGGGCTAGTTAGAACAAGAATGGAATCTTTCCTCATGCCTCGACCTTCATAAAGTTAATAATTTCAGCAGCTTGGCTAAAAAGACTTCATTTTATATATTCCCTATCTTCATTTTTTCTTCATTGGCATGGAGAGATTAAATAACTTACTCAAAATTCTGCAACTAGCAAGCAGAAGAATTTGGATTTCTCCTGAAGGTTGTCCATTTTGTTCTTCTTCCTGTATCAGGTGGTACTATTATCTACATGTAAATGGAATGAAGAAAGCGATATGTTGATCTTTCTCATTGATTGTCATTGTTCCTTTGTAAGAGAGCTATATAGGGTCACAGTGACTTTTTAAAATAGAAAATTATAGGGAATAGAGACTTCTCATTCTATTGCAGTTTATTGCTCCTTATTCTTAATATTAAATATCATTTATTAAGAATTTAAGTTTTTCACTTAAATGTTCATAAGTGAAAAAAGTAGTATTCGACTAAGAATTATAAGATTTACAAAATTTACCACTCATGATTTATTCCTGTAAGTGTTCAGAGACTTAGAAATGTCTTACTTATAATTCCAGACTAGCATTAAGAATTCACATGAGGAAGAAAAGTATCACTTTCTTAAAATGAAGAAAAGAGCTCAATGTCAGAATAGGAAAGGTTAGGAATATTTAATTAAAATTGGTTTCACAGGGCTAAGGTATAGCATTCATATATTTCCCTTTTATAATAACTATTTTAATATATATCTGGTGTTTGACCATATTATACTACCCTTAATTAAAGAGAACTTCCTAGCACAAAATTTATCAAGTATTTGAAATCATCAAATATTTAAAATACAGAGGGATATTATAATCCTAAATGCAAAGATAATATTTTTGTTTGTTTCCCTTTTTGATCCAGTTTTATTGAAGTGTTATTGACATATAACATTGTATAAGTTTCAGGTATATGGCAGATGACTTGATACATGTATATATTGCAAAATGATTATTACAATAACTTTAGTTAATATTCCAACATCTTACATAGTTACAAATTTTTTTCTTGTGATGAGAACTTCAAAATCTATTCTTAGCAATTTGGGAATATACAATACAGAATTATAATCACTGAGTTTATGACTCAGCAAAAAACAAGAACAAATAATCCCATGCACAACAAAGACAATACTTTAAAGTGTACAAAAAATTAATACATAATAAAAGATATTCCCAAATACTCCATGAATGACTAATTGCTCAGTAACTGGTGAGTAATTAATTTTTGACACCAATTTGGGAAAAAAAATCAGATCTCTACCCCACATGCAAAATAAATTCCAAAAGAATTAAATATTTAACTTTAAAAAAGTGAAACAAAAATGAACTAAAAATTATTTTTTGACAGATGGCAACAAATTAGAAATAATTTATTGATTCATCTTATCAATAAATTATTGATAAAAATTTATAATATACTATAAAAATATAAGTATAAATTAAAGAAAACTCGCTAGTTCAGAATGAGGAATGCCTTTCTAAGTAAGATATAAAGGCAGAAATCCAAAGGGAAAACCTGATAGTGCCAACTACACATAATTGCCATACTTCTGTAAGTCAAAACCTTTGTAAATTAAATTTAAAAAAATGCCTGAGAGATAGAAATACTTGTAAAATATATGGCAGTAAAACAATTGATATCTCAAAGTTAACATCTTAAATAATGGTATGGAGATAAACAACCTTCTAGAAAAAGAAAAGGCCAAATTTTTACAAGAGAATGTATTAGCGAAAAGACGTACGAAAAATGATATCTTAATCTAAAATAATCACATAATGAAAATTTAAAAATAACAAGATGCCGTTTGAAGATTATCACATTGGTGAATAATTATTTCAAATATCCAGTTCTGGCAAGGATTTCAGAAAAATTAACATTCACGTTTGTTACTACAGAGAAGTTTTACATGAATATTTGAAAATACATTTTAAAAGCCTTAAATGATGTGTAGTTTTGACCTAGAAACTCCAGTTTTAGAAAACTGTGTGAAGGAAAACAATAATCTGGATAAAGACTTACCTATGTTTGTTGCATTATTATTACTAATAAAAAAAAAGTGAAATAGCCTAAATGTCCAAAAATGGGGGATTGGTTGAATAATTTATTATATGCACGTGGGATACTCCATCTGATTTGCTGGAGCTGGGTCATACTGGCTTGCAAGTGTTGATTGTTAAGACTTCAGGAATTTTAAAGGTCAGTTGTTGATGCGTTGGTAGTTTGAAATCAACCATGGTGTGAGTATTTACACCATGGAAATCAGAATATGTTATAAATCCAGGCTGGTTTTATCCCTCCGAGAGCCAGTTGATAAACATCTACCAGCATTTACTGCCTTGCATCTATTATTAATGATATTTGTATAATATAAAATGACAGGAGAAATGTTTACTGTTTTTTCTTATGTGAGGATGGTAGCTTCTAAAGCAATATGTGTAATCCTAATTATTAAAAAAAAAAAAAAAAAAAAAGACTGAAATATGAGCTATGTTTTATTTTCTGGTTTAGATAAAAATATTTATTTTCTTTTACGTATCTGAATTTTCTACTTGGAACATGTAATACCTTTGTAATAAAAAGCTATTGTCTGAATGAGAAATTTTTGATGTTCTTTATTATTGCATTACTCCTAAATATCACTAAGAGAATTCCTATACAGGTATCCCCTGGTTTTTGAAAGTTCGTATTACAGCACTTCACTTTTATGAAAGACCCACATTCATACCTCTTTACGCTAAGTGAGAGAAATCCAAAGAGGAGAAAAACCAAAAAATAGTGCTCAGCATTTGTTTGTTTGTTTGTTTGTTTGTTGCAGCAGCCTTCATAGAGGCAGCACTCAGAGCAGAGAGAGTGGCCCCGCCACTCTCCTTCCCTGGGAACTACACTCGGCAATAAGCGCCATAGCTTTGAACTTCCTATGAGTGTCTGTGCTTTATCGACATTTATGCTGTGCATTCATTGGCAAGATGTGTCCTAAGGTATCTAGAAAGCGTAAGAGTTCATAAGCGTGTTACACTTAACAAAACTAGACATAATTAAGCGTTTTGATTGTGGTGAACAAAATAAAAGCCTTGTGCGTATGTTGAATTTTGGGTCTGGGAACGCTCAAAAATTAATGGTAATTGCTTCTTCAGTTTACGGCATTTGAGTTTACAAAGAGTTTAGTAGGAAACTCTACCTTCAGATAGCAGAGACAACCTGTAATAAACATAGAGCAGGGATCAGCAAATTATAGCCCGTGGGCCAAATCTAGCCTGCCGTCTGTTATTATGAGTAAAGTTTTATTGAAACACAACCATGCTTATTTTTTTTTCGTATTGTTTATGGCTGCTTTTGCACCACAATGGCTGAATTTAGTTGTTGAGACAGAGACAGTATGGCTCACAAAACCTAAAATATTTGTTGTTTGGCCCTTAGCACAAGTCTGCCAACTCCTGCTGTAGAGATACTTTGGACTGTCTTCACAGCTTTATTTCTGCCCGCGTCTTAAGGAATCTTTTCATATTCACAGAGCTTCCTCAGTGAGTTTACCCAAGCTCTGTCCTTCCTTCCAGGTCACAACTGATTGGACGAAAAGTAGGAACTAGACTCCAGGACTGACTCCTAAAACTGGCTTTTGTACTGCAATTTATGTGGCAGTCAGGTTCCTCTTCAGGGAATTTTGTGTTGGGAAACCAGCGAATAATTGGAATTGGTCTTAGATGCTGCAGCTAGAACTCACAAGAAATCTTAAGTCTAAGTTACATGCAAACTGTCCTTACGCAGCTGTTAGTTGGGTTTGAGGAGGAACTCTAAGTTGTAGCCCAGATGGAAACCATGAGATGAGAAAAAACACATGGTGTGAGAGGAGAGAGATTTTTGGTTATTGCCTTCATGGTTCTTTGGTTTTGTCCCTATGCAGCCAGGATTACACTTCGGTTCTTGCGTGCAAATATCTGTTGGATTTGTTATTTTTTCATATTTTGAAAATTGTCCTCTTCTTGAGAGTTGAATGCAATCAGACAGCAAGTGAACAAGAGAATGTATTCTTAAAAATATTTAGGAACTCATTGAAAAAGTTTATTGTTTCTGAATGGTAAAATAATTTCTCAATCATGATTAAGAACAGTGGGTAATTTACCTACAGGACAATGATTTTTAGATCATAATGACAACAAAAAAATTCGCAATAAATATAATTTTATTACAGCTAGTGTACCATTTTATACTATTGTATTGAAACCCAATATGCAAATGCTCATGCTGCACAGTGATAGGAAAGGGTATTTGAGGCCATCAAGCATGCACTTCATTAAGATGTCACTGGTACAGGTACATCTGTGTCAAAGAACTTGAAGCTAATCCTTTGTGGAAAGTCAGCAGCCCCCTCCCCCCAAATTCTCCTTTCTTACCTTTAGATATGCTCACCTGGAATATCTAGTCTACTAGTTGAAGTTGGTTGGCCCAAACTTCTGAATCTTTCTTATTTATTCCCTGTTTGGTGCCAAATGCATTCTCTTAATTGACACTACTCATGGGAGCTCCTTCCTCTGGAAAGGGAGGGGTCAAAACAGTTTTTGGATTCGAGAGTGCCAGAGTTCTGCGGTGGAGGAAAAAAAGTCAGGAAAAAATGATTTGTGACAACTTTTGTGACCTTGTTTTTATGACCCCAACAACCCTGTGAAGGAAGAAGTTTGGGGAGTTTTAGTCTTGAGTCACAGATGAAAAAATTAAAATTGGATTTGGACATGTAACTGATAAGGTGATTGGATGGGGGCTCAAACTCAGGTCAGCTTCATAGTCTCATGTTCTTTGTCGTATTTTTCAACATATGCCATGAATAAATAATACCTGGAAATCCACCTTGAAACACAAAGAACCAGTCTATACCCATAATAGGGCCTTCACTGAAGTGGTTAGTCCAGTGGCTTGAGTACAGTGGGTGTTCAACAGCTTTTAAAAAATCTGCTCGTTGGTGTGACCTAGTCAGAGGGGCCAAGGCAGGTGCCTAAATTCTCTTCCTCTATTCAGGGAAGCAAAAGCACCAGGGAGTCTTTGAGGAAACTAATCCCTACCTGGGTTAGTGAGATTCAGTGACAAGCCTCTGTTCCCTGTATCTTTTGAGCCTGACCTTGTGAAGGCCAAGAAGGAATGTAAAGTCATGTGCGTTTTCTATATTGAGTTAGATCACTTTTTAAAAAATAGATCAAGGCATCAATATTATTGCTGGCAAATATAGATTTTTAAAATGGTTGTCAAGTTCAATATGTATTAATTGAGAGTACTCTGATAGCATAGTGGCTTTTCTAAGAATTACCTAGACATTACCAGAAAGTAACATATCTTACTGCTTTTCTGTCTCTCTTCTACTTTATTCAAGTGATAGGAATTAAGCAACATTGGGCTTTAAAAAGAAATCTGAAAGTTGTGGGTGGGAGGCAGATAGGCATCACCTGTTTAATTGTATTCAAACTTGTCTTAATTGGCTCCCAAGGATCTTCATCCTTCTCTCCTCCAAGAAAAAGAAGAAAGCAGCATTTTCTTTTAACCCAATTCTATTTGGGAAGGGTTTTGAAACTAAAAAAAGGTGAATGAGGCAAGAGAAGTCTGATCTATTAGCTTTTGCTTTTGCAATATGTCAGCCATGCTGTATACAAAATAAGGAAGCTTCATTTCAGATTAAGGTTGTGAATGTCACAATAGAGCAGTGTGAGCCCCTGCTTTAAGGCTGAGCATCACATTTTTTGTATCTTTTGTAAGGTGGTCCATATGGCACAGCATAGCACCTAGTCAGAGCTGGGCTAATTCCTTCTGGAATGAGAGGAGATGGTGTGAACCAGCCAGGAGCAGCAGAAGCATTTGATTCCGTAGGTTTATGCCAAGATGAAGACTACTGCCTACTGTGTGATGCTGCTCTGTGCCAGCTCCTCCTAAAGCAAACCAGAGGTACAGGACGACACCAGTTTCTCCCCAGCTTTATAGACACAATCTCCAGTAATTATTAACCATCAGTGCCGCTAATGCTCAGGTGCTTGGTGGCAGTGGGGGAAGGAAGAAAGATGAACTCTGTGACACCCATTGATGTGAGGATTGTTGCTACAGTGATGTTCACAGCCCTTCGCTTTTAGCCCCAGTTGCTGTTCTAGTCCTACTTCCTGTTCAAAAAAACTTAACCCTCAAGAGAGCCAACTGTTAAATGACTCTAATTCAAGTTATTTAAAATCGTGATAATCTGAGAGCTAATTATTGCCTTTTGCACCATCACATGGCTCTTTCCTGCCTTCTCCCTTTCCCTCCCGCTGCTGACCACTTCCCTGTCATTAGCACTTCCACCAGAGACTGTGGAAAGGAAAGCAGAGGAGACCAGGCTCAAATCAGCCACTCGTGCTGGGGCATGGCAATTTAGCATCCCTGTATGTAAGTTCCAGAATGGAAGGGATTAAAGTTCTGAGGTTTGCTCTCCTCCCATGTATCAGAGTTCTCCCTGACATCATTTGCAGAGATAACTGAAATCATGTTGGCAAATGCTTCATGTTTGTAGCTACCCATAACAGTGCTGTCAGACACTTGAATTATGTGGCTTCTCTGGATTAGTTCTGAGTTTTCTGGTGTCGAAACTGCTTCCTGGAAAAAGGCAGTTACTGTGGAAATTGTATCCATTTATAGACTGGCAGGGGTCAGTTTGTGAATGCAGGTCTGAATTCGAATCCAAGTCCACTGCTTACTAGCCATTTGAATTTAGCTCCCGCAATATGGAGACATCTGTGGTTTCTGCCAGTTCACTATTTATTCTCCCTCTGGTCACTGAACCCATGATTGGGTTGGATGGAAAACAGAAATAATCTTCAAGTCTTTCTTTCTAGTGAGGTTAAAAGCTTCAGCCCTTAGAAGGGGATTTGTTGATACGGTAAATTGAGAAAAATAGAGAGAGACATAGAAGGAGAGAGACAGAGATCTTTAGACCTTGAGACACAGAAGAAGAAAGACTTCAGAGAGAAGTAGCTGTGTGGTATGACTTGGCAAGAGAACGTCTGCCCCAAGCATGGTACTGAAGTCACGTAGTCACTGGACCTGAAGCAGCTTTGGGACCAGAAATCATGCTACTTGTCTAAGATGAGAACTGAGGCACAAGAAGGTACACCCCAGCACCCACTTTGATGTGCCTTGTCTCTGCAAACTCCCAGAAGGAATAGGATTCATTTTCCTGCCAGTGGAGAAGAAGAATGGAGACTCAGACACACAAACAAAATTAAGGTATATAAAATTAAGAAAATATATACTTGATCTTATGATTGAAATTCATCCTTGATACACTTACATTAATTATTTAGTAAATATGTATTTTCACAATCCATAAAATAAAATTAGATAAGATAATCTATTTGTTACCTTTATACATTTTTAGTAAATTGCCCCATTTGTATTTGTATAAATAGCAGATGAAACTATGTCAGCTAAAATGCTAATGTCTATTCTCAAACACTTTCATTTGAAGTATAAATGGGAATGTACCTTCCTGGAAGACAATTTGGCAAAATGTAACAAAATCCCTAAAAGTATGTATATCCTTTGGCCCAATATTTTTACTATGAGGAATTTAAGGCAATAATCATGAATATATTCAAAGACTAAATTATAAGGATGTTTATAAGGGTGAAAAAGTTAATTTTTAAATTTTATTTTCTCAGAACATTCCTTAATACTCTTCCCACTCAACATTCTCAGAAGCAACCACTGTTCTAATTTTTTTCACCATAGCTTAATTTTGCTTATTAGAGATACTATGGTGACAATATTAAATGTATAATTTTAAAATTCTTGTCTTCCACAAACCATAATCTCAGCAGCTGCTCTAGGCTTATAACTCTAGAGAAGGAGGAAGCATGAATGCCACCTAAGGAAAGAGGTGGTAGGATACTATCCCAGGCAGAAAAGAAGAGGAATTGAGAAGAAAGTCTGCCCTTCTGCCCTAGAGGATTGTGGGAAAAGATGAGGTAATGGAATCAGGCAGGATGACCCATATTTCTTGATCATCCCAGAATCGAAATTGATGTTAAATAGGAAGAAGTGGGATCCTGCAGCAGACACTTTTCTCTTGTCACCCTCCAACAGAAAGCCTTCCTCCTAGTCAATGTGAAATCAATAGAAATAATGGTCCCCGCTTCTGCTTTTTTATAGAAAGGACAGACATCACGTATGTCACCTCTCAACTGTACTTTTTGTCTAAGAGCATTCTTTCAGCCTGCTGCACATGCAGTGTTTGTAAGAAGAATATGGGTCTTTTATTGCATGTCGTTCTCTGATCTTAAGTCAGAATCACACTTAACCCTTTGAGCTTCTAGCTTGATCTCTCATGATCAGTAAAGAAAAATAAAAATGTTTCAGAATAACTAATGAGTCTGCAGTAAATCACATCATAATCTCCTTCACTTTGGCAAAGATTCCCAACGCTGAATACCTTCTGTGAAACCTCATATAAACATATCCCATTCTTTTTTCCCATACCCACTGTAGAGGTCACTAAATAATCAAAATGCTCAGACTCTTTCTTAACCCAACTTTGCAGGTAGGCACTATTAATTTAACAGATCTGGCATTTTTGGATAAAATCTATTTGCGACTCTTCTATGCTATCACTTTCTCACTTACTCTTCTTCTCAACATTAAAGACATTAAAATAAACTGGATTTCTTTTTTTTAATTTAGAGGAGGAATGGGGTTTAGCATTTCATAACTAGCCTCCTAGTTTTAGGTAGAACTTGAAAAAGGTTTTTAAACATCTGTATTCTCTCAAATTTTAAAAATATGTTTAAACCGAAACTATTGGTTTATATACTATAATTTTAGGGTGATTTCTAATACTCTTCAGTTTATAATTCAAACTGATTTTTATCTTCCTCCTTAAACAAAGTATACTGAGTGCCTAATAGTAAAAGTTTCTGAGCTAAGCATTGCAAAAAAATAGATTATTCAGCAATAGTTGGAGTTCATAATATTTTGAGACGTAAATGACTTTACTCATACATCTACAGGAGTTAGCAGTCTGGTTTATAACTCAAGACATTGTTTTATAAGATGATATTATTTTAGAATTTATTTACTGAGAATTCCAGCAGCAAAGTTTTTTTCCATGATTGCATTTATGGTGGCCAGATACTGCTATGCTTGGAAGCAAAGCTTTGCAATCAACCCAGGATCTATGCAACTGTTTTACTCCCAATTGTACCCTCCACCCCCACCATTTCAGAAAATGTGTCAAGTCGGTGCTCAGCTGCTGGGAAAACTAATGATCAAAACTCAGGAAAATTCTACACTTTAGAGGTTTTTCTGGCAGATACCTATAGTCTGAAGGAAAGTGTTGCACAGTGAAAATGATCATGTTTACTCCTTAGCTAAATTGGCATTCGTCTTTTCCTTATGCCTGTTGCGGTGTACCCTGAAAGTACTAGATGGAGTGAGCATCATGGAATAACTCCCCGCCCTCTCCAGGGAAAGAAACTTCTCATTTTAATGTTCGGATATGCTCTATAATAGTAATGATCTTTATAGCTTTGTAGTATACTCTCAACAAACAGCTTTGGAAATGGTTAAATGATTTTGTTTGCTTTGGCTATTACTCTATCTCAGAAACAGTTTACTGTCTCATATGCAATATACCAATAGTGATTATCCCTTATTCCTAAATAACACTATAAGGGATTCAATGACAATGAGAACAGCAGGGAACTCCAAGTAGCATGATAATAGCTTCCTAAGCAGCTATGTAACTTTCTATTTCTCTGAGGGCTGAGGTAAGTCAGTGGGGCTGGTGGACAGAGAACTTTTTTCTTCTGAGTGCTGTTTTATTCTCCCCCTAAGAACCAATGATTGAGGAGCGTCAGTACAAAAGAACTCGAATCACTAATATAAATTTATTTCATATCTTGGCAGAAGCTCACACACCATCCCAGTCCAATATGACAATGATATTCTTTCATGACTTCACCATGGGAAAACCATAAGGGTCATACAATGTCCAGAAATTAACTCTTGACATACTTGCAGCTTTTCCAGCATGCATCAGGGTTTAATATTATAGATCTAGAAGAGCTGATCTCCCCTGGTGATAGCAATCTGCCTTTCAATTTTGCTGTCTCAAACAGCCAGCTGTGAGCCTTTATATAACATTTCACAGTCCCTTAATTACCACATGACAACCTCAGGGCTGTTAATCCTAATACTGTTCCAAAGTGAGGGACTTATGACATATCAGCAGTTTAATATAGCTCTTTCTGTGGTAATCATGTTTGGTGGAAAATATAGCTCTTCCGAAACACAGTGAATCACTAACCTTAAGATAAACTTTTGTTTACACACACACCCCACATCAATGGAGAGAAATAGCCTCGTGTGTCCTTTCCGATAGGTGTACCGGAATGCCAAATATATAGCAAAAATCCCAATGAGAAAGATTTGTTGAGAAAAAAATGGATGAAAGCTGGCAGGAAAAGATTCATTGTACTGCTCAAGCACAGCTAGTCTTCTTTTTTTTTTTTCTTAATAGAAAACAGTTCATAGATGCAGCACTCCTGGGCCATGCAATGATGCAAGAGAACTAAGTAAGCTATGATGGTCTTGACATGGCATTCAAGACAGTGTTATTTCTTTGGAGGAAGATGACAGCAGGCAAAGGCACCTAGAGGAAACAGAGGGTTTGCCTTTATTGGATAAAACAGAGACTGTAAATGACCAGGCCCAATCATTCAGGACAAACATTGACTGGCACTCAAATAGGCTGGATTTGTTTTCTCAGTCTCTGCATACTTCCTGCTCAAGTTGGTATGCTCCTAACTGCCAGGGAACAATTAATTAAGCCTACATTTCAAATGTAGCAGTGTAATTGAATTCGATGTTGTTTGGTGACTTTTTTAATATCCTCAGACATATGAATCAATCTACGAGTACTTACTAAGCTTCTGTTCTGCCCTGAGTACTTTGCTATGTGCTCTGGGAGACACGAGACATATGTGATGAGGTGGCTTAGAGGGTTTAAATCCTAGCTCATCGACTTACTAGGTTGGTGACCTTGAGCAAAGTAAGCTACATCTTCATGCCTCACCATTATAATAGTTTAAAAATGCCTATATTACAGGGTTAGAATTTCCCTCCCAGGCCTCCTCTTTGAGCTCCATACTTGTGTACTATATCTAACAATTTACTTGCTATCTCCACCCGGATATCTAACAGAATCAGAAAACAAATATGTGCAAAAGGCTTTCTCCTTGCACATTTCACCCCCACCAAGACCCCCACTACAAACTTTTTCTCCAACTTTTCCTTCTCTCAGTAAATGCCATCATAGTCCCAACAAATACTTAAGGAATTTATTTTCTCTTATAATTCATCAACAAGTACTATCAGTCTAGGCTGGAAAATACATCCCTGATCCACCTATATTTCTTTGTTGCTTCCACCTATAATTCGTACAACTATCATTCATTTCCGGAAACAGCTCCCTATCTGGTTTCATAACTTCGGCTCTGACTCCTCCAATACAATCTCCACTCAGTAGAAGTGCTTTTAGAACCTAAATTGGAACTTGCATTTCTAGTTAAGATGCAGAAAGTCATGAGTTTCTATTTTTCAATGGTTTACAATTTATTACTCTACATAATTATTTTGGTGCTCAAATTATCCCAGATTTGACTAGTGGCAGCCTCTTTGTATACTTCCTGCATCTTTGTGAAATACTGCCATTATATTTTCTGAGCTCTTTGCTCCTTGTCATAAGACTTTTCAGGCTCACCTTGTACCTACCTATCCCAGGTCTAGATTCAGCCACTTCTCTGAGATCTCTGGTTCTTTTTATTAGGGGATGGCATTAGAGATCAAATTCTGGGTGCTTGGTGTGTTCATTTTTCCTAGGATGTTGTTGCTTCTTGACTGTTTATAGAGCCGTGCTGAGAAACATATGTATGTTTATACACATACAAATGTACTTACAGCAATGCTTATATATATAAGTGCACATACACATATATAAGCACATATATATTCATATTTTAGAAACCATGAATTCATATTGTTACCTCCAATTCTAATTTATTCCTACAGGGTTTACTTATTTCTATTTCATATTTGCATACCCTTTCTACCACAGTGTGAACTCTGGCCCTTCACAGTATCAACACATTTACTTATTTGCTCATTTCTATAACGCATTTAAATTATGTTCAGAATTGTTTTATCCGTCTTTCTTAAAATACAAACCAAATAAAAGAAGTTCAAGATTTCTTTCCATTTTCTTTCCCACATCACACCTTATCCAACTTAGGGTTTACTAGTTAAATTCTGTGTTCATAAATGACCTGATTGTTTTTTTTCTTTTTGTACTCTCTTAGGTGTGGTTATAGTATTCTTTGAAATAATATTGGGTCCATTCATTTTACTTAGCTTTCCATTTTAGATCCTCCCAAAACTTTCCATCCTGTTTGTATTAATTTTTTTTTAAATATTAAAACTTTAACATAATTCCAAAAGCCAAAATTGCACAAAAAGCAATATTCTGACAAGTGTCATTACCCCCTATCCCTTTTGCCTCATTTCTCTCTCCATCCAACCTTAAAGGAAACAAACCTTGTCATTTCTGGTTTAATTTTTTTCTGTGTTCCTTATGGAAAGGTAAGCAGATATCTAAAAATTCTTATTTTACCTTATATCTTACACAAAAGGCAGTATGCTGTATGTGCTATTATGTACTTTGCTTTTCTTCACTTAGGATCTCCTGGAAATCACTCCATAGCAGTTCATTGAGCCCTCCTTTTCTTTCCCCTCTCCCTCTCCCTTCCCTTGCCCTTCCCTTTCCCATTCTCCTCCTTCTTCTGTATTTTATTCCTCTCCCTCTCTCTCTCCTTCCCCTTCCCCTTCTTCTATATCTTCTTCTTCTCCTTCTCCTTTTTCTTCTTCTTCTAAATGAAAGAAGAACTAAATGAAAGAAGCCAATCAGAAAAGGCCATATACTGTATGATTTCAACTATATGACATTCTGCAAAAGGCAAAAATTTGAAGACAGTAAAAATATCAGTGGTTGCCAGATATAGGAGGTTGGGAGAGAAATGAATAAGCAAAGCACAGATTCTTAGGACAATGAAAATACTCTGTATAATACTACAATACAGTGTGTTATGTTACTATGTCTTATGCATTTTTCCAAACCCATAGGATGTACAACACTAACAGTGAACCTTTGGGTGGACTTTGCTGTGATTATGATGTCAATGTAAGTCCATCATTTGTAACAAAAATACTGCTCTGGTGGAGGATGTTGATAATAGGAGAGGCTATGCATGTGTTGGGGCCAGGGTTATATGGGAAATCTGTATCTTTCTCTCAATTTTTTGAGAGTAAATATTAAACTGCTCTAAAAATAGTCTTACTTTAAAGAAAGATAATTGATACGCCATTCTATTAAACATTGCACTGGAAGTCCTGGCCAGTGAAATAAGACAAGGAAAATAAATAAAAGACATATATATTGAAAAAAGAAGATATAAAACTTACATTATTGTGGACACATATAATTTTATAGAGTTACAAACAAAACAAAAAAAAATACTTAACACTAGTAAGTAGATTTAGTATGGTTGTAAAATACAAGGTTAACATATAAAAATCAATTGTATTTCTATACACTAGCAAAAAATAATTAAAAAATGAAAAGATTTATTGTAGCAGCAAAATATCAAATACCTAGGGGAAAAAAACTATCAAAAGATGTGTGAGATCTCTGAACTTAAAACTGTAAAATATTGCTAAGAGATAATTAAAAAGACATAATTAAAAAGAGAGAGATAACATATTCTTGGATTGGAAGTCTCAATATTATCAACATGTCAGTTCACCACAAATTGATCTGGAGAGTCAACATAATCCCAATCAAAAACCCAGAGGATAATTTAAAAATTTTATGAAAGTGCAAAGAATCTAGAATAACCATAACAACTTTTAAGTAGAATAAACTTTGAGATTTGCAATATCTGCTTCAGGACTTTAAAGCTACAATAATCGGGACAGTGCGGCATTGGTGTAAAGATAGACAAAAGATCAATGGAGCAGAAAAGGGTCCAGAAATAGACCCACAAAATATGGCTTACCGAGTTTTACAAGGCCTTAAGTCAATTCAACAAGGAAAGGAAAGTCTTTTTAACAAATAGTGTTAAAACAGTGGGATATTCATTAAAAAGTCTCTAATATACATACAATTTTTGTATGTGTATGTATGGGAATATGTAACTTAAAAAATTAATTTGAGATGGATCATAAGTCCAAATGTAAAAGCCAGAACAATGAAACTTCTAGGAGAAAACATGTAAGAACGTCATCACCTGAGTATAGGCAAAGATTTCTTATGACATATAAAAGAACGAAATCGATAAACTGATAAATTTGTGAAAATTAAAAAGATACCATTAAGAAAATAAATAAGTGAATAGACAAGCCACAGACTGGGAAACATAATTGCAAAATATGTATTTGACGAAGAATTTACATTTGTATACACAAGCAAATCTTACATTCAAAAACCTAATACGAACATGGGCAAATGACTTGAACAGACAAAAAGGATACATAAATGTCCAAAATGCACAAGAAAAGGTGTTCAATATGATTGATCATGATGAAAATGAAAATTAAAAGCACATGTGATACCATTTCCCTCCCACAAGAATAGCTAAAATCAAAGACTGATGTTGCTAAATGTTAAAAGAGGGTGTGGAGCAAACAAGACTCTCATGTGTGGTTGGTAGGAGTGTAAAATGGTAAAACTATTTTAGGAAACTGGAAGTTTCTTATAAAATTAGACATATACCTTCCTTATGGCCCATCACTTTTACTCCTATGTATTTAACCAAGAGAAATGAAAACAAATGATAACCAAATACTTGAATGAGAATATTGTGAGCAACTTTATTTATACTGGAAACAATACAAATATCCACCAATAGGTAAATGGATAGTCCAATTGAGGTATATGCATACAGTTGAATACTATAGAAATGAATAAACTATTGGTACACACAACAACATGGATGAATCTCAAAAACATGTAAATATACAAACAAGTATATACTGTATAATTCTATATATATGAGGTTCAAGAATAGGCATGATGATAGCAATCTGATTAACATGAGAGAAAAGGGGAGTTGGTATTTGTTGACTGCTAAGGAGAACGGGAGTCAGGGAAGTGTTCTACATCTTTTTACGGGCAGTAGTTACACAGGTTATATAAAACAAAATAGGATCAACTTGTTCTCCCTGTTGATGGCCTCAATTTCCCTTGAATGTAATCCAAATGCCTTTTTGCATTTGCATTTATAGTAGTTTGAAAGTATTTTATTTAGCTATTTGCGGAGAGGTTTTCTATTCTTTGGTTATCGTTCATCTCTATCCCAATAATGCTTAATTCCGAGGGAAGGAATTGTGCCTGTTTTGTTCACTGTTGCATCTCCAGTGCTGGTAGTTTCATGAAAGATCCATCTATTTTTTAGTTCCTTTTTT
>NW_011888836.1:2818544-2825952 GCF_000151845.1 Pteropus vampyrus
CTTATGACATATAAAAGAACGAAATCGATAAACTGATAAATTTGTGAAAATTAAAAAGATACCATTAAGAAAATAAATAAGTGAATAGACAAGCCACAGACTGGGAAACATAATTGCAAAATATGTATTTGACGAAGAATTTACATTTGTATACACAAGCAAATCTTACATTCAAAAACCTAATACGAACATGGGCAAATGACTTGAACAGACAAAAAGGATACATAAATGTCCAAAATGCACAAGAAAAGGTGTTCAATATGATTGATCATGATGAAAATGAAAATTAAAAGCACATGTGATACCATTTCCCTCCCACAAGAATAGCTAAAATCAAAGACTGATGTTGCTAAATGTTAAAAGAGGGTGTGGAGCAAACAAGACTCTCATGTGTGGTTGGTAGGAGTGTAAAATGGTAAAACTATTTTAGGAAACTGGAAGTTTCTTATAAAATTAGACATATACCTTCCTTATGGCCCATCACTTTTACTCCTATGTATTTAACCAAGAGAAATGAAAACAAATGATAACCAAATACTTGAATGAGAATATTGTGAGCAACTTTATTTATACTGGAAACAATACAAATATCCACCAATAGGTAAATGGATAGTCCAATTGAGGTATATGCATACAGTTGAATACTATAGAAATGAATAAACTATTGGTACACACAACAACATGGATGAATCTCAAAAACATGTAAATATACAAACAAGTATATACTGTATAATTCTATATATATGAGGTTCAAGAATAGGCATGATGATAGCAATCTGATTAACATGAGAGGAAAGGGGAGTTGGTATTTGTTGACTGCTAAGGAGAACGGGAGTCAGGGAAGTGTTCTACATCTTTTTACGGGCAGTAGTTACACAGGTTATATAAAACAAAATAGGATCAACTTGTTCTCCCTGTTGATGGCCTCAATTTCCCTTGGATGTAATCCAAATGCCTTTTTGCATTTGCATTTATAGTAGTTTGAAAGTATTTTATTTAGCTATTTGCGGAGAGGTTTTCTATTCTTTGGTTATCGTTCATCTCTATCCCAATAATGCTTAATTCCGAGGGAAGGAATTGTGCCTGTTTTGTTCACTGTTGCATCTCCAGTGCTGGTAGTTTCATGAAAGATCCATCTATTTTTTAGTTCCTTTTTTTTCCCTTCTACTTCTTAAGAAACTGAAATTAATTTCCAAGTCTGAACTAGAACTGGTAATACATATTGTTCTTTCTGTATTTAGTTTAGCAGTATTTTTTTATTTGGCTTTCATCACATACTGTTGTATTCAGGGATGGGATATGATGTCCAGGTGAAGTGGGTTCCTGCCAATGTAGTAGAAGGCATTTTATAGCAATCCTAACACTCATGGTTAGTCAAAATGCAGTGCTCTTATATTGTAAATTCAGAGCTGGATTAGCTTTCTCGTGACAAGAAATTACTGCCTTCCAATGACTATAAAACAACGTTTACAACATGGTAGAGTTGACTGTTTATGTCCTTTAACTGGAGTGAATTAATTTGATCATCTTAGCAATGTGTACCCTATAGGATAACAGTAGATGTATCATAGAGAAAATATCTGCCATCTGTTCTGTGTACGAATTTCTGGACAATCAACCAATTTAACAATGAAGAGAAGCTGTGTCTGACCATGTTTCTAAAATGAAGAACTACATTGCTACAATGATACAGACAAGAAAGGGCAAATCACTACACTTTCCATTCTTTATACAAAATAGGCATTTAGTAACTGTTAAGGAGGAGAATTCTCAAGTATCTTATGTAATAATTTCTTTTGGGAGTAATGGTTCCATTGAAAAATGGAGAGGTTGAAGCCAAGATACACTGAGTTAGGTATTTCCTTCATATAAAAATCAACATTTCAGAGAAGAAGCATTGACACAAAAGCAGTCTTCTCAGTGAGAATGGGCTGGATTATTATGCTATGGGAACAACCCCCAAATATTGGTGGTGTAAAACAACAAAGGTTCATTTTTACTTATGCTACATATCCATCATAGATAAGTGAGGACTGTAAATGCTCCATGTTGTCTTCTCTCTGCAGTCAAAGAAGAAGTAGCCACTAACCGGAACACTACCGATTGCCACAGCAGAAAGAAAAAGAGTGAGTGGCAGATTGTTTAAGGGTTCTTGAAGCTTTCCTCCAAGAAATGACATGATTTCTTGACCAAAGTGAGTCATATAAGCCACATCCATCTCTAGAGTGGACAGGGCATTGCAATCCTACCATGTGCCTGAAATGAGGAGAGCTGAGAATGTTGGGTAAACAGCATTAACTTTTCTTTGATGACCACCATCAACACGGCCACCACCACCCTCAACAACACAATCACTCCTGGAGTACTAATTAAGAGAGAGTGAGTATTGACTGCTCACCAGACACCATGTTTTATTCATTGGCTCCTTTACTCATCACAACTTTATTATGTAGACACAATTGTTTGCATTTTTAGGTGAGAAAATAAAGACGTAAAAAGGAAAGTATTTAGGCTCAGTCATACATTCGGTAAGGAAAAGAGCCAGGATTTGAGCCTAGATACATCTGACTCAAAAGCTTGTGCTCTAAACTACCATGTTATACTGTCATTCTAGCCTTGTCGGAAGGCGTTTAAAATTAATACTGAAGGTCCATATCTTTAAGGCTCTCTTAAGAAGTTCTTAAATTGAACCAAGGATATACAAAAATCAGATATTTGGTATGGGCTTCGTCACATGGACACATCTGCCAGGTTTTTTCTAGTACCATATGTCTCCATTCTCCTTGGTAACTGTTAGTTACTTAGTAACTTAGAGAGTCTGAGAGTTTTCACTTCCACCAGCAGAGGCTGCGTAGAGAGTCAAGCGTGTAGACATCTGTGAAAAGGGAGACATGATGACTGGGAGGGAAGGTCTTAAGCTGGTGAATATTGCATTTTTTTTCATGAGCTCCTTTCTAGTAGTCACAGAATGGTATGCTTCTTTCCAGGTATAATACTCAGAACCCTGTAATCTGGGGTCCAGGTTTTAAGAACTGCATGCTATGACTTCTAAACCTTGGAACCTCATATGGATGTCTGAATATCCTCTTCTTAAAGTGCCTCAACCTAATCATCCTTTAAAAACCATACTAGTTTGAGCCATAAATTCCTATAGATTTAAGCATCTTGTAGAGAGATTTAATTCTAATTTTTAGATATTTGGACTTGTTTGTCCATCACTGACAACTTTTCACTATATTTGGATTGTACAATTTTATCTTTATTGCTTTAGGTATACATGAAATGTCAAGGTAGGTAGTTGAGATATGTCAGATGGTCAGACACTACCTGATCTAATCAGGTAACCCAACACTTTCTCCAGTAATTCCTCAAGGACCTGCTAGCACTCACAAGAGCCACCTCTCTACTGAGTGACACTGTTGGCCTGAAGGACTCTTCTTCATACTTAAAGACAGTACAGCAGAATTTCAAGTTCATGTTTATTCTTTAGAAAGTGCTAAATATTGCCTCCAAAAAAGCTCAGGTGTTCATGAGCAGAGCTACTTCTGCATATGCAGTACTATGAATTTCAGTGAGAAGGATTCCATGTGAAAAGCACTAATCATATGTGATTCATCTATTTGCTCACATTGTCCAGCATCTGCCCTGATAATGAGCAAATTGCTGTACTGGGCAGCAGGATGAATTAAATGAAAGCTCAAGAGCTGAGGTTTGCCCTCAGGGATTTTAATTTCTTAGAACTAAATAGAATTAAGCTACTGTACACACACACACACACACACACACACACACACGCGCGCGCGCACGCACACACACGCACACACACACGCCTAAAATGATTTGTAGAACTATGGTTGTGTTTAGGACTTGGAAGAGAGTAGGGAAGTCTGATGGCCCATACTTGTGAACTAGAATTTGCTAATACTTGGCAATCCTCAAAAGACTAGTACAAAGAGCAGCCAGACACTCTTCTGTTCTGCATCATTAACCTCCTTGGATAAAATATTTTTTTCTAGTCTCTCTGGTTTTTCTCCTCAATACAATGATAAAATGGCATTCTGGATGCTTTCTCTTGTTTCAAGAAGGCTGGAACTGTGAAGAACATATCTTTCCTGGTGGATGTGTGTATGTATCTGTTGTCAGTGACCGTTTAGTCTACCCTGTACTCCAACCTGGGGTGCCCAGTCTGTGGCCAACTTTAGAAGACAGTCTCAGGGTCTTACTCACATTTCTAAGTCCCTAGCATCTCAGTGCACACCTCTGGACCTCCACTGCCAGAAGATGCATTTTTTTTTCTTGAGGACTGTTTTTAAATACTTTGCTACCATATGAGAATTGATAGCTCCCATCTACCCACACACCCACCTTAAGCCCTCACCCATGACTGTTTGGATCTGATGTATATACACCCAGCTCCTTTACTTTTTGAGTGAGATAATTTTGCTTAATTTCTAGTCACCAAAAGTGGCAGCTGACTTGATAATATTCCATTTCTCTGGCTCCCTGCCCTTCCTCACCTCACTCTCTTTCTCCCCTGCAATGTCCCTTCATCTCTCCAATACACTGTTTGCTTACTTTCTTTGTCTCACAGTCTGCTTCTAGAGGAACCCTAACTAAGACATCAATGCATAGTGAGTGAAGACAAGCTCATATTGTGTAATTTCATAAAAGATTTGGGTTTCTGAAGGTTTAGTAGAGTGGAGGAGTTGAGCATTTGGGAAGTTTAAGTTTTCTCCTCTAAAGATACAGGGGTGGCTTGAGAGTCAGAAGCAGAAAACCAGTCTGCAAAGCAGGTCACAGGGCTGCACTTGCTTCTTCCCAAAATTGGAGTGACAGAAACAGAAGGTGTGCTGATTGGAACTTGGGGGAGAAAGGAGAAATAATTTGCACTAAGCACCTTCATTAGGTGTCTCTGTTAAGGCCTTAGGACAATTTTGAAGCTTTTGCTTGTCATTTGTTTCCCCTCTGGTGAGAGAGAAGCCATCACTGTTTTGTTTTGAAGCATTTTGTGCTCTGCACAGGTGCACCTAATTCCACGTATGGCTCTCTGTGTTCTCTGAGCCTGACTGCAAACTCATCTTTCACAACATCCCAACGTATTTGTCACTTACCCAGAGTGTTTACTACCACAGGAGTTTTGCTTGGGGTGTGCTCTTCCAACTCTCCTAGCTCCATCTGCCCAAGGATTTGCTTTAGATTGAAAATATCTTTCTAGGAAATTTGCATTTCCTCCAAATGTCTGGTAAAATATTTTCAGTCTCCATTTTTTATAATCTTTTCCATGTGATAATAGTGTTGTATAATGAGTTGTGTTGTAAATCTCTTACAGTTTGGAGGACAGGATTATCAAGTATCTTCTAGCATCTGAAGTTCAACATGCACACACTTCTCATCACTATAGATAGTTCTTGGTAGTCTTCTCTTCTCTTTGGGGTTTCCCATGTGTCAAACCTAAGAATAAGTCTTAACTTTCCCAATTCCCTCACTGTCCCCATATTTATTCAATCAACAGGTCCCCATCCCCTACTTGACAGTACTTCTCATATCTGTTCATTTCACTTCATCTCATCCCATTACTGGCCTCTTATCTCTGCTCTTCAATCCTTCATCTGTTTCTTCACAAAGTATCACACCAAAATGAAAATATAATCATTTAAACTTCCCTACTAACACTTTTCAATGGCTTCCCATTCCTCTTAGGGCAACTCTCAAACTCTGACCTGACTTTCCAAGCCCTTCCTACTCATCTCTTTTGAGGCCTCCATCTCCATCGTCCCTCTGGACTTCTTTTTCCGCACCCTTTGTCTTTCAGCTTTCTGTTTTTCAGCTCAACAATTCTTCTCTTTTACCCACCTTCCCCATCCCCGCTGTCTTACTCCATTTGTGTACCTCATACTTTAAGCTTCAACTTAACAGTATTCCCTTGGGTGCTTCCCCCTGAGCCATAAACTAGGCTACACCCTACTAGAGGATGTGTCTTCCCAGCTAAACTATAAACTCTTATAAGGACAACAATTGTGTTCACTCTATTTCCAGTGCTCAGAATAGTGTCTGATATATAGGTGATTAACTGAACAGCTTCAAATATGTTTCTATACATTATAAAGAGAAAAAGGCATTACAAGGAATTGTAGTTGACACTTTTGGCCCAGGATCTGTTACTTACCAGCTGTGTTACCTTCACTTAGTCAATATTGGCTGAGGTTTCATCTGTAAAGATGCTGAACTAAGTGATCTCGGGTATCTCTTTCAGCTCCAACATTCTAAGTGTTTTTAGATAGTTTTACATATTTTATGTGGAATTATATAGCCTTACTATGTATAACCCAATGTTGATGAATCTAATAATTATCTCTTATTGGTTTCTTATGTCACGAATGACTTTTGCTTTGTTGATTCTTATCTCTATATGGCTTTTCAACAAAAGATGGAAAATAGTTTAACAGCCATTAAATAATTTTTGACACATTCACAAGGATTTATATATATATTTTTTGGCTCCACAAGGATTTATGGGTTTTTGTTTTGTTTTGTTTTGTTTTGTTTTGTTTTGTTTTGTTTTTTGGCTCCTCGTTCTAAAGTCATTTCGGCAAATTAAACACATCATTCTATATGAAGATTGGTTCTTACAGTTAACCTACACATGAATTAACATCTTTAATTGTCATACAAGTTCCTCCTTGTGTTTCTTCTTTTGTCAGATATGAAATATATATCAGTTACTAGTTTTTTCCTGAAAGACACACACACTTTTCTTGCATTTACATAGTACTGAACAGAGAACCCTAGAATCTAATTAGTACAATGCATATTGTATGCATAACAAAACATTTCTTGTTGCAAACGTGAACAGGTGCTTACAAATATTTACTGAATAACTGATAAATGTTCAGGCACTTTCTATGCATGCATTTAACTTATTCTCACAGCCACACTCCAAGACAGATGTTAATAGTCCCATTTTTCTGCTGGAAAAACTGAGTTTCAGAAAGGTTAATTAGACCATAGTCTCACATGTGCTTAGTAATAGAGCAAGGATTTAGAGTTCAAGTCTAGAGTAAAGAGCTAGACTATGTTGCTGAAGAGCAAGAACTATATTGTTTTGTGTTATCTCTGAATTCCTAATAAATATTTACTAACTGAATGAATGACTGAGTGAATAACTGACATGCAAGTCAATGTTTTCCCTTTCACATAGTGTGAATTCCCCAGCAAGAAGCAGAGTGAAACCACTAGGCTCTGCGTAGATTTCTGCCCTTGGGATTCCAATAGTCAATGTAGCACACAGTCGCATATTAGCAGCCAGACTCAATGTACACCAACACATGTGGTTTCAACTCTGCATTTGCATTAGTCCAGGGGAATCAAAATTGAGTGTAATTAACTAACACCTAAGCTGACATGTATC
>NW_011888836.1:2826002-2830157 GCF_000151845.1 Pteropus vampyrus
GATGTGTCTTCCCAGCTAAACTATAAACTCTTATAAGGACAACAATTGTGTTCACTCTATTTCCAGTGCTCAGAATAGTGTCTGATATATAGGTGATTAACTGAACAGCTTCAAATATGTTTCTATACATTATAAAGAGAAAAAGGCATTACAAGGAATTGTAGTTGACACTTTTGGCCCAGGATCTGTTACTTACCAGCTGTGTTACCTTCACTTAGTCAATATTGGCTGAGGTTTCATCTGTAAAGATGCTGAACTAAGTGATCTCGGGTATCTCTTTCAGCTCCAACATTCTAAGTGTTTTTAGATAGTTTTACATATTTTATGTGGAATTATATAGCCTTACTATGTATAACCCAATGTTGATGAATCTAATAATTATCTCTTATTGGTTTCTTATGTCACGAATGACTTTTGCTTTGTTGATTCTTATCTCTATATGGCTTTTCAACAAAAGATGGAAAATAGTTTAACAGCCATTAAATAATTTTTGACACATTCACAAGGATTTATATATATATTTTTTGGCTCCACAAGGATTTATGGGTTTTTGTTTTGTTTTGTTTTGTTTTGTTTTGTTTTGTTTTGTTTTTTGGCTCCTCGTTCTAAAGTCATTTCGGCAAATTAAACACATCATTCTATATGAAGATTGGTTCTTACAGTTAACCTACACATGAATTAACATCTTTAATTGTCATACAAGTTCCTCCTTGTGTTTCTTCTTTTGTCAGATATGAAATATATATCAGTTACTAGTTTTTTCCTGAAAGACACACACACTTTTCTTGCATTTACATAGTACTGAACAGAGAACCCTAGAATCTAATTAGTACAATGCATATTGTATGCATAACAAAACATTTCTTGTTGCAAACGTGAACAGGTGCTTACAAATATTTACTGAATAACTGATAAATGTTCAGGCACTTTCTATGCATGCATTTAACTTATTCTCACAGCCACACTCCAAGACAGATGTTAATAGTCCCATTTTTCTGCTGGAAAAACTGAGTTTCAGAAAGGTTAATTAGACCATAGTCTCACATGTGCTTAGTAATAGAGCAAGGATTTAGAGTTCAAGTCTAGAGTAAAGAGCTAGACTATGTTGCTGAAGAGCAAGAACTATATTGTTTTGTGTTATCTCTGAATTCCTAATAAATATTTACTAACTGAATGAATGACTGAGTGAATAACTGACATGCAAGTCAATGTTTTCCCTTTCACATAGTGTGAATTCCCCAGCAAGAAGCAGAGTGAAACCACTAGGCTCTGCGTAGATTTCTGCCCTTGGGATTCCAATAGTCAATGTAGCACACAGTCGCATATTAGCAGCCAGACTCAATGTACACCAACACATGTGGTTTCAACTCTGCATTTGCATTAGTCCAGGGGAATCAAAATTGAGTGTAATTAACTAACACCTAAGCTGACATGTATCGTTTAAATGGACATGCCCACTAAAATAGCAAAAGCTAGCTGATCTTCTTTTCTCAGGAGGGTATTGTTCTTACTACTTGCTGATCACTGATGATCAGAGATTCCATTGGCTAGAGCTACAGACGGGTGACAGGAAGGGCAAAGGAGATGCCACCAGTGCCCATACATATTAAATGTTATATTTATGCAGTGGTAAATGGGGGATATGTGTGGAGTTCTGGAGCTGGCTGCCTGGTACAATGTCCAAATTGTGCCTGGTATAATGTCCAAATTGTGCATCTATTTTGGAGTTCTCCTTGTTTTCTTGTGCCTTTCAAGGCTGTCCCTGATGGCCTCTTCTAAATGTTAGGGGATGAGAATACTCAGTAATTTGCCCTGGCCCCTCTCTAGGCCCTGAAGGCACTCGTATCTCACCTTTATTGCAATCATTCCATGCTAATATTGGATAGGATTGTGTTAATTTTCTATTTCTTTGTTTGAAGAGATCCTAGAAGAACCACTAAGGTGTATTTATGGGATAATAATGTCACAATCTGCAGTTCTTAATTTATTGATTCACAGTGAGCCTTCTTTTACTTTAACTGTTTTTTTTTTCCTTTTTGCTTCCATGAGAATTAAAAGTCATTTGGTTTGTTGTTGGCTTTAATCTAGTTTATTATTAGCAATGTTATTATTTGAAGTCTAAGAGATGGTTAAGATTCTACAAGCAGTTTTGTACAAATAGTGGGCACAATCCCTCTTCATTATTTCTAGTCACCTCTCAAATGCTATTTTCTTAGCACTGCCAGGGCATTCTTTTTAAGGATATCAGCGATCATTTAAAAAGCAATCCAAGGGTATTGAAGAACAGATTTCATGCTGTAAAAACTGACGGGCTTTATCACACAGAATAAAATCATAACTATATTTTTTTCTAATTCATTGCTGTTGGTGGAGATTTTAAAAGGTAATTATAATAAGCACTCTTCTTAGTTGACCCATGAATTATTTGGCTCTGTTGCTGAAATGTCAAAGCAGTCAACTAAGAAAAGGAGTAAAATTTAACTAACAAACCTATTCCCAGAGCAGTGCAGATGGAGTTTCTATTTCTTCCCTTGAGAGACCACTTTGTAATCCAATAGTCAAGAATTTTTTTCTTGGCATTCTGCCTAAATTTTTCCTTACCTGAGATCATCTCATTTTGCCAAAAAGAAAAAAAAAAGAAAAAGAAAAGAGAAAAAAAAGAAAAGAAAAAAAAGTGAAAAAGAAACCACCAGTAGCTGGTTTAATAAATTATCCTCTACAGTGGTACAAACTCTTCTATTTCAGTATATGTATTCATAATAGTAGACTTATATAAATTTTTACTGCTGGTTTCTGAGATTCCATTCCTCGTTACTACTACTACTATTTTTTTCTTTTGCATTTTTAGCCTATTCTTTCTTGTGGGTAAACAACATTCCAGATACTTTTTCTTCTGGCTGATTTCTAAATGCCTCGTTTATTATATCATGCTCAACTAGTCTAAAGCTGTTCTCTGAGTGCATGACATGACTGACCCTCCCATTGTGGATTTCATACAATTGACAGCAATCACCACCTTCCACTATTAGACTGCATGGCCATGTACACAACTGTGAGCATGGCAAAATCTTAAACCTTAGTACAACCATTTCCCAGGGCAATAATTTCAATAGGACTCTTTCTTTCCTCCTTACCCCCGTCCTCCTCAACCTCTCTCTCCCCGTTACCATCGCCTTTGCTTTAAGATTTATTTTTTATCTTCTAGATTGTGAGGTGAGATTTTTCCTCTTTTCCATAGCTTGATTTACAAGCTATCACTACTGTTGCATCCATTTTCCATCATCATTTTTAGTACATAAAGCTCCCAATACGTAGGGAAAAAAAAGTTTCAAGCTGCTGCAAATATAGATATAGATATAAATTAATTAATAAGCTTTATTTTTAGAGTAGTTTTAAGTTCGTTGCACATTGAGCAGAATGTACAGAGTTCTCACATACCCCTCCTCACCACACACACAGCCGCCCAACCATCAGCATCCCACATTAGTGTGGTACATGTGTTACAATGAACAAAACGACTTTTATCTGTCATTATCAACCAAAGCCCACAGTTTACATTAGGGTTCACACTTTGTGTTACACATTTCATGGGTTTTGAAAAATGTATAATGACATGTATCCACCATTATAGAATTATACAGAATAGTTTTGCTGCCTTAAAAATCTCCCTGATATAGATATTTTCATAGTCTCAGCATTCTTGCTTATAGATCCGGTATTCCTCAACTATATTCAAGAAAACAAAATAAGTATTACATGGGTCAAACTATGTTATCTGACAGTCTCAACCACAGATTCCTTAGGAGCCAACCTAACTGTGACAACTCAGGGTTTCATATGCACAGAGGAATACTCTGAAGGAGGTCTGGTGTCATGAAGACCATGTTTCATTTAACTTTACTGTATAAAGGTTTTGTCTGGAGACTCTGGATTGACCCACAGTATATTCAAATGTAGATAATATATCATAATATTGTAATTGGACCCTCCAAGATCCAGATTAAGATTGAAGATCTATTAAGATTATGTGTCCATCCCCATGTTTAATTGAAAACAAACCCACACTAAGCCATATAAGAATTAAGTCTAATCAGTTTATCAACTCTTTTATTTGATTGATGATTAAAATGATTTCATCATCATCCATGATGATTA
>NW_011888836.1:2830207-2856577 GCF_000151845.1 Pteropus vampyrus
TAGGGAAAAAAAAGTTTCAAGCTGCTGCAAATATAGATATAGATATAAATTAATTAATAAGCTTTATTTTTAGAGTAGTTTTAAGTTCGTTGCACATTGAGCAGAATGTACAGAGTTCTCACATACCCCTCCTCACCACACACACAGCCGCCCAACCATCAGCATCCCACATTAGTGTAGTACATGTGTTACAATGAACAAAACGACTTTTATCTGTCATTATCAACCAAAGCCCACAGTTTACATTAGGGTTCACACTTTGTGTTACACATTTCATGGGTTTTGAAAAATGTATAATGACATGTATCCACCATTATAGAATTATACAGAATAGTTTTGCTGCCTTAAAAATCTCCCTGATATAGATATTTTCATAGTCTCAGCATTCTTGCTTATAGATCCGGTATTCCTCAACTATATTCAAGAAAACAAAATAAGTATTACATGGGTCAAACTATGTTATCTGACAGTCTCAACCACGGATTCCTTAGGAGCCAACCTAACTGTGACAACTCAGGGTTTCATATGCACAGAGGAATACTCTGAAGGAGGTCTGGTGTCATGACGACCATGTTTCATTTAACTTTACTGTATAAAGGTTTTGTCTGGAGACTCTGGATTGACCCACAGTATATTCAAATGTAGATAATATATCATAATATTGTAATTGGACCCTCCAAGATCCAGATTAAGATTGAAGATCTATTAAGATTATGTGTCCATCCCCATGTTTAATTGAAAACAAACCCACACTAAGCCATATAAGAATTAAGTCTAATCAGTTTATCAACTCTTTTATTTGATTGATGATTAAAATGATTTCATCATCATCCATGATGATTACCTGGATGCTTTTTTTTTTTTAACATCTGAAATATCATACCCTTAAAAGAAAATTGTTTACCCTATATTGCTGATACCTGAAGCACATACTTGTTCTGTCTAATGTAGAATCTGAAACTATTCTTTTCTTTATTTCCCATTCTTTAAAAATGTTTGTGTTTTTGCTTTTGCTAAGTAAAAACCTCAATTTTTTTATTTCAGTCTCTTTGCTATATTTGCGTAAACTTCACTCTTTAAATTTGGATTGAATGAACAGAAAACAGAAGAGAGAAATGGGGAACAGTTACAAGCAACTATGGAAACACCCCATTTAGCCTGGACTGCTGATTGTTGATGCCCATTAAGTTTCTAAATGCCTGAGTTTACTTTCTTTGCAGTTAGTACCAAAGGAAACAGATATTCTAATTTTCAGATCTCTTTTTAGAGTTTCTGAAATCTTTCATGAAAAGATACAATCTGGACTCATTTCCTGCTATGCAAATTGGAACCTGGAGAATGTACCACAAACATTAAATGACATGCTGAATCACACATTTCATAATTAAATAAGGTATAATCAAAGCCCCGACCTGTGGCTTTAAGAATGATGAAGCCTGGACCCTTTTTTTGTTAGTTTAAACTGTGTTTATATTTATCCAACCTCCAAAATTCCCAGGTGGTACAGGCCTTTACCTTTACATCATCACCCTCTCCTCCCCAGTACTCCCAAGCTTCCTTTCCTTCGACAAATATTTACTGAGCCCTTGCTGTGCATCAGGCACTGTGCAATGAAGAAAAATGAATAAAAATCATAAATCTTGCTACCAAATACTTATTGTCTAAATGAGGAAAATATTCATTTATTAATTAATTCATCAAATACTACACAATGTTATGCAATGTAAGGCATAGCAAAGTAAGTGTACAAAGAAGTATCTTGTCTGCTGACCCTAGTGTCAAGTGCTTCTGGTCAGCAATAGCTAAAGCTCTTTAAAACGAGAATTTTTTTTTTGACATTTACTAGGTAGAGATAAGTATATAGTAGATCTTCTCTGGTTCCTTTGCAGATAAAAAATGACTTTTTAAGTGCATTAACTTTCAGAAAAAGCCAGCCTTACATGTCCTCTGGTCTTAAGTTAGCTTAGTTCTTTTTAAGGTTTACAACAGTGCTATTCAGTGGAAATAGAATGCTAGCCACTTATGTAATTTTAAATTTACTAGTAGTCACAATAATGAAAGTAAAAAGAAAGAAGCGAAATTTATTTTAAAAATATCACATTTAATCCAATATATCCAAAATGTTATTTCAATATATAATTAATGTTAAAAATTGAAATCTTTTACATTCTTCTCATCTGAAGTCTTCGAATCTGTATTTTACAATCTCGGTCCATTTTAATTTGAACCCTTTTCAAGTGTCCAATAGCCACATATGGCTAGTACATTTAGAATGTGTAACCCCCTCCCCCCAATTTGAAATTACTAGAAATTTTTAAAGTTCTCCATGTAATGATATGAGAAACATTTTATTTCAAGCAGCTGATATGAAAATTTCTTTATAGAGACATCATTAGGGAGGAGAAGATGCTTTCATAAACCTAGTATAGGGTAAATGCAACTTCCAGGATCTGAAGGTAACTGGGTGGTGCCCAGTTTTCAGGAAAGATAATATTAAAAGTGAAAACTCGCATATTGGTGAGAGAAAGAGAAGAATTTAAGAGGGGAAAGCAAATGGTTTTGAGTGTTCAGTAGGGAAAGTCAGAGGCATAGTGAGCACTTCCCTCCAATCCTTATGAAATCTACACTACTCTAACATGATTTTGTATTAGTGGGATTTTATTTTTGATGGTGCCAAGTGCGGGGAGAAGCTTGGAAGGGAAAACAAAGAGACAGCTAATATTTGGGTTACAATAGTACAGTTCATAACTAATACCTAGAGTAGAGATGTGACCTTACATATCAAAGTGAGATCTGAAAATTATGATACCTCAGAAAACCATGTGCTTCCTTTAAGTCTTGTGCTTGTACTTTTCTCCTGCATCTTGTGTGTTTTACAGTCTAAAATTTGTAAGTGTACACAGTTTTTTAGAAGTTATTCCTGTCATACCACTAGACGGCATAACATAGTGGCTTAGAGTGAAGGACCTGATCAGGGCAGCTCATGTTTGAATCTCAGCACTGCCACTTACTTGCTGAGTGATGTGAGTCGTAGTTTATTATCTCTCATCTGTAGCTTCACACTTAGTACAATAGAAAGGGAAGTGGTATTCACCTAATAGAGTGCACATGCCTGCACATAGTCAGAGCTCAGTAGATGATGGTTATTACCACTATTAGGCAGGCCTATGCCTAACCCAGTGTGGTCCCTGGATCCACACCAACACCATCACTCAGAACTTGTTATAAATGCAAATTCTCCAGCCCATCCCACTGCCCAGACCTACTGAAACAAGAAACTCTAGGGGTAGACTTAGAAATCTGTGTTTTAGAAATGCCTCCAAGTGATTCTGATGCAAGCTAAAGCTTGAAAACCAATGGTCTATAACAATTCCTAATGAATAAGAAAAGAAGTCATTCCATTTTAAAGACCTCCAAAGCAGATGCTTCAAGCTCCCTTGGTGACTTGTTCAAGTGTTTAGCTGTTCCTGTGGTCAGGAACTTCTTGTTTTCCAATAATATATGTGTGAAATGCTTTGAGACCCTTTGAGTAATACTGTAATATGAAGACAAATGCTATCACTATCTTACCTATTTATCCCCAAGTTGAAGCCTGTAGCGATATTTAGGTCTTTCAGACTCTACCTTGGTGAACTCCCCTTAGAGCAATACTTACAACAACTCTTTCCTCTTTTTAACGTCATTGTTTTCCTCTTCTTTCTGTTCACTACTTGAGTTTATTTTTTTGGTGTATTAAATCTTCCCTGAGATTGAACTTCCATTTTGCTTTCTCATATGCCCACTCCAGCAACCATTCCAACTCACCGTATTTTCTTTAGTAGCTTTGTCTCTAAGTCCATATAAGTATTATAAATGGCTTGTGTTCCACATAAAAATGATAAGCAATAAGTAATTGTTTACAGAGCCAAATACAGTCTTTATATCTACAAAAGTAAAAGAAATGAAATCTCTCCATCTTTCCACCCTGAATACCATGCTCCTTTAGTTACATGCCATGAAAGGACAACTATTTGTCCTTGAAATAATGTTTGGCAACTACAAAAAAGCTACAGGAGGGAAGTGATCCTCAGGAATATTATTCTCAGTCTTTCCTTTTAACTGGTGTCTGTATTTTTCCTTCACAGCATAAAACCATTGCCTTCTTCCTGTTGCTTCTCTTTACAGAGAACATTGACCTGCTGCAGAAAACAACGGCGCTTAACGCACTAGCTCATCATAGGAAGTAATGGAGCAAGACAGCCACGGCATGAAGTAGAAAATCTGGAAAATTCTTCCCCTGCTATCTCTTCCCTCCTCCCCCATTTTGCTCCTCCTCCTCCTACTGCCCCTATTCTGGTTTATAATTTAATTTTTTTTTCTAAAAGAGAATTACTTATACATTTTAATTAGGATTTCATAAGTATGTCTCTATACCCTACACATAGCAATTGCCAGAATTTCTTCTGGAGCAACAGAAATAGCAAAGCACTGCAGGTGAACATCTGCAAAGCCTGTTATGTGAACACCATTTCTCAGTCCATGCTCCTTCTCCCCAGCCCATTCCTACTCCAAGTGTAGTGGAGATTTGACAGTTCACTTGCACTGTGATTATCTGCTCTTCAAATCATAAGATTGTTTCCAAGTTGATTATTCTTAGCCACCACTATGCTTTGTTCTGAAGCCTTACCATTTTCATTAAAATTTACACATACAAAGGTTTTCATTCTAATATCCAATTTGAAGATATTATGATCTATTTTGTGCAGTGTGACATATACTATCTTGAGTTACTGTTCATGCCACCAGCATTAAAGCAGTTTAGTCTCTGTCATAAGCCCTAGAATTCATGGTTTTTTAACAGCTATAAAAATACTCATATATTCCATGATGACAAAGCTGTACTTGGGAAGTGAATATTTGTAGAAAATGAGAAGGACCTTGCTTACTGTTTTAGAAGCCCAAAATACTATAGTTTTCAGGGCATTTTACTTTTTTTTGCCCATCAGAATGAAAAATAGTTTAATTTAATTTCTTAAAAGAAATATGAGTAGCAGTATAGTCATTACTAGCTCCTTTGCTAGATTTTTAGTCATTTCATTTTAAAAAAGAATTGCCTATTTGGAATAAAATTATACTTGCATAAAAATTTGTCACATTCTTAGTGTGTGTTCATTTTGCCCGCATTTTAATCCATGCTGAATGCTACTTGGTAAATCTGTAACAGCAGACATGCTTTTTTTGTCTGTAAAAATAATGCTTTTATGTAGGTTTTTTTTTTTTTTCCCGAGCTCTGATAATTGTTTTGGTTATAGGAAGTTAATGTTTATTTTTTAATCTGTGTTAATTTTTCGATAAGAAGGGAAAACAAAGAGACAGCTAATATTTGGGCTACAATAGTACAGTTCATAACTAATACCTAGAGTAGAGATGTGACCTTACATATCAAAGTGAGATCTGAAAATTATGATACCTCAGAAAACCATGTGCTTCCTTTAAGTCTTGTGCTTGTACTTTTCTCCTGCATCTTGTGTGTTTTACAGTCTAAAATTTGTAAGTGTACACAGTTTTTTAGAAGTTATTCCTGTCATACCACTAGACGGCATAACATAGTGGCTTAGAGTGAAGGACCTGATCAGGGCAGCTCATGTTTGAATCTCAGCACTGCCACTTACTTGCTGAGTGATGTGAGTCGTAGTTTATTATCTCTCATCTGTAGCTTCACACTTAGTACAATAGAAAGGAAAGTGGTATTCACCTAATAGAGTGCACATGCCTGCACATAGTCAGAGCTCAGTAGATGATGGTTATTACCACTATTAGGCAGGCCTATGCCTAACCCAGTGTGGTCCCTGGATCCACACCAACACCATCACTCAGAACTTGTTATAAATGCAAATTCTCCAGCCCATCCCACTGCCCAGACCTACTGAAACAAGAAACTCTAGGGGTAGACTTAGAAATCTGTGTTTTAGAAATGCCTCCAAGTGATTCTGATGCAAGCTAAAGCTTGAAAACCAATGGTCTATAACAATTCCTAATGAATAAGAAAAGAAGTCATTCCATTTTAAAGACCTCCAAAGCAGATGCTTCAAGCTCCCTTGGTGACTTGTTCAAGTGTTTAGCTGTTCCTGTGGTCAGGAACTTCTTGTTTTCCAATAATATATGTGTGAAATGCTTTGAGACCCTTTGAGTAATACTGTAATATGAAGACAAATGCTATCACTATCTTACCTATTTATCCCCAAGTTGAAGCCTGTAGCGATATTTAGGTCTTTCAGACTCTACCTTGGTGAACTCCCCTTAGAGCAATACTTACAACAACTCTTTCCTCTTTTTAACGTCATTGTTTTCCTCTTCTTTCTGTTCACTACTTGAGTTTATTTTTTTGGTGTATTAAATCTTCCCTGAGATTGAACTTCCATTTTGCTTTCTCATATGCCCACTCCAGCAACCATTCCAACTCACCGTATTTTCTTTAGTAGCTTTGTCTCTAAGTCCATATAAGTATTATAAATGGCTTGTGTTCCACATAAAAATGATAAGCAATAAGTAATTGTTTACAGAGCCAAATACAGTCTTTATATCTACAAAAGTAAAAGAAATGAAATCTCTCCATCTTTCCACCCTGAATACCATGCTCCTTTAGTTACATGCCATGAAAGGACAACTATTTGTCCTTGAAATAATGTTTGGCAACTACAAAAAAGCTACAGGAGGGAAGTGATCCTCAGGAATATTATTCTCAGTCTTTCCTTTTAACTGGTGTCTGTATTTTTCCTTCACAGCATAAAACCATTGCCTTCTTCCTGTTGCTTCTCTTTACAGAGAACATTGACCTGCTGCAGAAAACAACGGCGCTTAACGCACTAGCTCATCATAGGAAGTAATGGAGCAAGACAGCCACGGCATGAAGTAGAAAATCTGGAAAATTCTTCCCCTGCTATCTCTTCCCTCCTCCCCCATTTTGCTCCTCCTCCTCCTACTGCCCCTATTCTGGTTTATAATTTAATTTTTTTTTCTAAAAGAGAATTACTTATACATTTTAATTAGGATTTCATAAGTATGTCTCTATACCCTACACATAGCAATTGCCAGAATTTCTTCTGGAGCAACAGAAATAGCAAAGCACTGCAGGTGAACATCTGCAAAGCCTGTTATGTGAACACCATTTCTCAGTCCATGCTCCTTCTCCCCAGCCCATTCCTACTCCAAGTGTAGTGGAGATTTGACAGTTCACTTGCACTGTGATTATCTGCTCTTCAAATCATAAGATTGTTTCCAAGTTGATTATTCTTAGCCACCACTATGCTTTGTTCTGAAGCCTTACCATTTTCATTAAAATTTACACATACAAAGGTTTTCATTCTAATATCCAATTTGAAGATATTATGATCTATTTTGTGCAGTGTGACATATACTATCTTGAGTTACTGTTCATGCCACCAGCATTAAAGCAGTTTAGTCTCTGTCATAAGCCCTAGAATTCATGGTTTTTTAACAGCTATAAAAATACTCATATATTCCATGATGACAAAGCTGTACTTGGGAAGTGAATATTTGTAGAAAATGAGAAGGACCTTGCTTACTGTTTTAGAAGCCCAAAATACTATAGTTTTCAGGGCATTTTACTTTTTTTTGCCCATCAGAATGAAAAATAGTTTAATTTAATTTCTTAAAAGAAATATGAGTAGCAGTATAGTCATTACTAGCTCCTTTGCTAGATTTTTAGTCATTTCATTTTAAAAAAGAATTGCCTATTTGGAATAAAATTATACTTGCATAAAAATTTGTCACATTCTTAGTGTGTGTTCATTTTGCCCGCATTTTAATCCATGCTGAATGCTACTTGGTAAATCTGTAACAGCAGACATGCTTTTTTTGTCTGTAAAAATAATGCTTTTATGTAGGTTTTTTTTTTTTTTCCCGAGCTCTGATAATTGTTTTGGTTATAGGAAGTTAATGTTTATTTTTTAATCTGTGTTAATTTTTCGATAATCTGTATAAAGGATTTATTAATACCTGTAAATGCAAATTTACCCCAATGTTAATAATTAAAAAGCCTTTGACATTGTGAATTTAACTATCAAATGACAATATAATAGACAATCAAGGATCTGAGAGATTCTGGGTTCTCTTGGTCATGTGGCCCACCCTCAATCTTTCATGTACCTCTGGATTATCTTTCATTATTCCCTTTTCTTCATCCCAAATCAATACTCAAAGCTGTCTAATTACTTTGGAAGATTGTATGGGTATGGGTTTTGCTTCCTTACATGTCTATTTCTATGTAGGTGAGAGATATAGAAAGGATCCTTGGTCAGCACTTCCTACCTATGGCTTTTTAAAAAGAGTTGGATCTACAGCCATGCTGCCTTGAACAAGCCCGATCCCATCTGATCTCAGAAGCTAAGCAGGGTCAGGCCTGATTAGTACTTAGATGGGAGACCACCTACGAAGACCAGGTGCTATAGGTGTAAAAATTAAAAAAAAAAAAGAGATTATAAGCTGACAAGCTCCTTGCAATCTGTGAGGTCAACCAAGAGTTTCCTTGCCTAAAAAAGTAATAATAAAAAAAAATAAAAATAAAAAAATTAAAAGAGTTGAGTGGGTCATAAAGATAAGTAAATGGTTATTTGACTTTTAATAGATGAAACTCAGCAATGTTTTTACAAGTCTATTGCATGTGTAGTTTATACTTACATACCCATATATCACCATGGAATAATGAGATCCTTGTTATGGCCTTTTAAAATAGCTGTGTAACTGTGGACAAATCACATAAAATATGTGAGCCTGTTTCCTTATTTGTAAAAAGTGATGCTATTATAGCCTTTGCTTTCCTTTCAGGATTCCTGCAAAACTCATGGTTTTAAATATTGCCCAGTTTTGGATTTATAATCTAGAACTTTAGCTTTAAATTCACTCCTCAATTCTAAATATATTTATATGTACATATATATATCTCTACATCTGTATACATTAGCTTTATTGAGATATAAGTTGTGTACTAAAAATCACCAGTTTTCACAAGGAATATAATAAATAATATTGTAATAACTTCATATGGTGACAGATGGTTACTAAACTTAACACAGTAATCACATTATAAGATATACAAATATTGAAGAACTATGTCGTATACCTGAAACTAATATTGTATGTCAACTATAATTTTTAAAAATCACCAATTTTAAGTATACTATTCAATAATTTGGCAAATTTATTCAGTTGTGTGACCACAACACAATTAAGTTTACTCTATTTTATTGATGAGAAATATTTCTTTATGTAAATCTAACATGATTAGTTTATCTATTCACCAGTTAATAGACATATGAGTTATTTCCAGTTTTTTGTTCTTATGAATAAAGTTACTATGAACATTTATGTACATATCTTTGTGTGGACACATTTTTGTTTCACTTAGGTAAATAAATACTAAAGAGTAGAATTGCTGGTTCAAATGTTAAGTGCATGTTTAACTTTGTAAGAAATTGTTCAATGACTTTTCAAACCAACTGTACCATTTCGCATTATCACAAGCATTGTATGAGAGTTCTAGTTTGTCTAAACCCTAATCAACACTTGATGGTGTCAGTCTTCAGTTTTCACTATTCTAGTAGGAATGTGTGTGGTGATATCTTTTTATGGTTTAAATTTACATTGTCTTGACTATTTAATATTAGGCATCTTTTCATGTGCTTGTTTACCAACATGTAATAAATCCCTTACACAAATTATTAACATAATAACAGTTTTGTCAAACTGCTATTCAAGTCTTTTGCTTATTTTTCTTTTAGATTTTCTTATTATTGAGTTGTAAGTGTTTTTTATATATTTTTGTAAATTGACCTTGCGTCCAGAAACCCTGGTAAACTACTTATTCTCGTAGCTTTGTAGTAGTTTTCTTAGAATTTTCTGCATAGAAGATGATGTTTTCTATTAGTAAAGAGTATTACTTCTTTCTTTCCATTATGTATGCATTTTATTTCTGTTACTTGCCTTATTGTAGAAGTTAAGGCCAGGACAATGCTGAGCTTTGTTCCCAGTCTTAAGGGGAAATGTTTAGGTTTTTTTTACCATTAAGTATGATGTTTGCTGTAGTTTTTTTTTTTTTTTTTTTTTTTAATAGAGGCTATCAGGTTAAAGCAGTTCCTTTCTATTTTTAGTTCGTAGATTTTTTTTTATCATAAACCAGTGTTCAATTTTTTTAAAATGCTTTTTCAGCATCTATAGAGATGATAATATTATTTTTAATTTTAATCTGCTAATATGTTGAGTAATATTGACTGATTTTCAAATCATAAGCCAACCTTGCATTCCTGGCATAAAAGCCACTTGGTCATAAATGCATTATTCTTTTCATATATTGCTGGATTTGAATGCTTAATTTTATTTTAGGATTTGCATCTGCATTCATGGGAATATTCGTCTATGGTTTCCTTTCTGTGTAAACTCTGCTTTTGATATTAGGGATTTGGTGTCAGTATTTTCTCCACCGCTATTTTCTGGACATTTGTGTACAATTTGTTTTATTTCTTCTTTAAAAATTTGGTAGAACTCACAAGTGAAGTTAAATCTATACCGAAAATACCCTTTCAGGAAGGTTTTAACTATGAATTAAAATTCTTCACTAAATATAGGGCTGGTCATGTTATCCATTCCTTCTTGAATGAGTTTTGTGTTTTTCAAGGAATTCGGCCATTTCACTTAAGTTATTGAATGTACTAGTGTAAGGTTTTTACTATTATTTAATTATACTTTTGGGTCCCTGAATATGCAGTGATACCTCTGATATTGATCATTTGTATCTTTTACTTCATCAGTCCAGAGGTTGAACAATTTGTCATCTCCTAAAAAACAGCTTTTGGTTTTATTTATTTTGCTCTATTGTTCTTCTGTCTTACATTTCATTGATTTTTCTTCTTATTTTTATAATTACCTTCCTTAAGCTACGATTGTGATTAATTTGCTCTTCTTTTCTAGGCTGGTATGGGTGTTGCTTAGACATTTTACTTCAGATATTTCTTCCTTTCTAATATGAGCATTTAATGCTATAAATTCTGCCTGAGAACTAATGTAATGATTTCCCAGAAATTTTGATATGTTGAGTTTTAATTTTCATTCACATCAAATAATTTTCAATTTTTTGTGATTTCTTCTTTGACCAATAGTTATTTACAAATATGTTGGTTTCAAAATATTTGAGAAATTTCCAGATATATGTATTTATTTGCCTTCTAATTTAATTTGCTGTGGTCAGAAAAAATACTTTGTACGTTTCAAAATTTTTAAAATTTATTGAGATATTGAGACCATAGTATGGTCTATTTTGCTGAATGTTCCATATGCACTTGAAAAGATTAAATATTCTATTGTTACTGCTGGAGAAATGTTTTACAAATATCAATTAGGTCAAGTTGGTTGATAGTATTTTTCAGTTCTTCTATATCCCTATTGACTTCTGTCTAGTTGTTCTATCAATTACTACAAGAGGGGTGTTGAAATCTTCAAATTTAATTATGACCATCTCTATTTCTCCTTTCATAAGTGTTTGCTTCATATTATTTTGAAGCTGTTATTAGACAAGTAAACATTTAGTTTTTCTATATCTATTTGGTAAATTGACCCCTTTATTATTAATTTTTGTCTCTCTTTACATTTTATAATATTTATAGTTCTGAAGTTTCTTGGTTTAATGTTAAAATATCCACTTAATTTTTCTTTTGAGTAGTGTTAGCTTTTAATTTGTCCGTGTCTTTATAATTAACATGGATTTCTCATAGACAGCATATAACTGAGTCCTACATTTCTTAACCTATTTGGAAAATCCTGCTTTTATTTGAAGTGTACAAATATTTTATATCTAGAAAAATGGTCATAGTAAGGTTGAAATCTAACATGTTGCATTTTCTCTATTTATTATATCTGTTATTTAGTTTCTTTTTCTTTCTTCCTTCTTTTAGAATAATTGTGTATTTCATGATTCTACTTTATCTACCACATTGACTTATCAACTCTACTTCATTGTTTCATATTTTAGTGGTTGCTTTAGGTTTTACAGAAAACAATTAACTTACTAAATTTAATCTTGAAATGAAATTATATCATTTCATGTACAGTATCAAAACCTTAAGCACTATAGTTTTATTTTCTCCCTTCCATTTTTTTCTCCTCACCACGGGCTACATATTCCTTTCGTTGTTTTGTTTTATTTTGTTTACCTGATAAGTTTTGATTGTACACCAGATATTTTAATATTACTTGTTTGGTACTAGATATTTTTTTACTCCCATAAATATTCTTGAGCACTGTTCTGAAATGAGGTTCAATTATTTGGAACCAGTTTATCCATTTGGGTCTTAAATTTAAAGTTAATTGGGCATGACCAAGGTAGCATTTAGTCTAGGGCAAATACTTTCCCAGTACTGAAATAATACTCTTCTTTGTACTCTAACTTATGGGTACAAAGTTTCCCACTCCGATCACTGGGAATAGATTTATTCCCAGCCCTGTGTGAGAGCTGAGAACTATCCACCTTAATCCTTTTCGGTGTTTTTCTTTCTTGACTTTGGATAGTTTCATCATATACAGGTGTTAGTCAATACTCAACTAAATATCCAAGGCAGACTCTCTGCAGGTACTTTCAGTGTACAAGTCTTTATTATCAATTAATTAATTAATTAATTTATTTATTTATTTAATATTAGTTTCAGATATACAGTACATGCAATGCTCTTCTTTCTGGTACTTTACCCTGGAAACTGTAATTACCTTGGCTTTCCCAGATTCATGATGTAGTCTTTTCAACTCATAAGGAACTCTGGTCTTGGCCCAAATTTCCCCTCCCTGTATCATAGCCTGGAAATTTTCTCCAGACAGTAACCTGGGGTAATTTTAGGGCTCATCTCATTTGCTTTTCAGCTCTCAGATATCACTGTTTTTCCTTGCTGATATTCAATGTATTGAGCACCATTGTTTCATAAACATATGCAACATATGTATATATGCACATACGTATGTATATATATGTGTGTGTGTATGTGTGTGTGTGTGTGTGTATATATATATATATATATACACACACACTATATATATATAGTGTATGTGTGTGTGTGTGTTAGATGGGCTAGTAAATCTAATATCTATTACTCCATATTAACTAGAAGCAGAAATTTTTTACCTACATTTTTGTAAGATATTTTTGATGGGAATAGAAGTCTGAGTTGGCAGTTAGATTTTTTTCTTTCAGTTCTATAAAGGTGTTTCAGCATTTATTTTTAGTTTGTCTGGTCTCTGACAAGAAATCTACTTTTATTATTTTGTTTCACTCCATATCTTTTTTTCCATCTGGCCACTTTTAAGTTTTACTACTGGATTTCAGCAATTAGATTATGCTTCAGTGGGTATAATTTTCCTTATATTTCCTTTGTTTGGGTTTCTTTGAGCTTCTTGGATCTGTGGGTTTCTAGTTGTCACCAAATTTGGAAAGCTTTGTTCATGAAACTGCTGTATCTGAATATCTCTCAACTTTGGGTATAAGGACAAATTATGCCTTTTTATTTTTCTGTCTCTTGTACCTAGAACAGAGAGGTATATAGTAGGTGCTTTGTAAATTTGGTAGACTACACAAAATATAAAATTTATAACTGGGAACCCTGAAATTGAGTCTTGGATTCATCTATTAATAGTTTCATAATGTTGCACTTCAAATTTTTTATATGAAAATGGATAGAGTGAAGGAATAATTTTATTAGATAAATCTTTATTTTTTAAACTCTGAGGTAATGATTAACTCAGGCAGGGATTACCAATGCAAGTTGAAACCCTTGAGTGGCAATACATCCATATCATAGAATACCATTGAGCAATAAAAAGCAACAATCTATTGATGCACATGACAACATGGATGGACCTCAAAGGAATTATGCTGAGTGAAAAAAATTGAATCCCAAAAGGTTACGTATTGTATGATTACATTTATATAGCATTTTTTAATGAGAAAAATTATAAATATGGAGGACACATTAGTGGTTGCCAGAGGTTAGAGATGAATGGTGGTGGTGGTGGTGGTGGTGGTGGTGGTGGTGATTGTGATTACAAAGGAGTAGCACGAAGGAGTTCTGTGGTGATGGAACCATTCTGACTCTTAGTTATGGTGGTCATTACACAAAGCTACACATTTGATAAAGTCGTATAGAACTATATACACATAAACACATGAATGACTATAAAACTGGTGAAATCTGAACAAGTGCTTTGGATTGTACCATTGTCAAGTTCCTGGTTTTAGTAGTATACTGTACTTATGCAAGATGTTAACTTTGGGAGAGGTGGGGTGGAGGGTGCAAAGGACTTCTCTGTACTTTTATTTTTTGAAACCTCTTGTGTATCTATAATTATTTAAAAATAAAAAGTTTTAGAAATGTGTGAAATCTGATGGACAAAAATATCTCAAAGTATCATCTAACATATTATTTATCATGAAGTAGAAAAAATATATCTTTGCAATGAGAAGTCTGGTGGACAGCACTTCAACCAAGCCATTAATACTTAACATGACTAATTATGAGACAAACTGGTTTTGAGTACTTTGTTATAATGGGAAGCATAGAGCATCCTCTATGTAATATTTTGTCAAAAATGTTTAACCTAAATATATGACATAAATAATCATGAGGAAACAATCAGGAAAATCTAGATTATAGAATATTCTACATAAAAACTCTCTTGGAATATTCAAAAATATTATTATCACAAAAGATTAAAAAGGGTAGATAACTAAAGTACATGCTGACTAATACAATATGTGATCATTGATTATATCCTGAATCCAAAAAAAGAAAAATCCAGCTATAAAAGGACATTTCGGGGACAATGAGGGAACCTTGACTATTGCTGTGTCTTAGATATTAGGGTGTCAATGTTAAATTTCTTATGTATTACAATGGTATTGAAATTGAGTAGGAGAGTAACTTTTTCTCAAGAGAAACTCATATTTAAATATTCTGTCATAATGTCTGCAACTTACTTTAAAATGGTTCAGAAAAAATCGTATATATGTACAAATATATGTGTGGGAAGTAATATGTTTTTTAAAAATGGATATAATAATTTCTACTATGTTGACTCAGAATTGTCCTGAGTTAAATAAGATAATGTTGAAAATTACTTTGTAAATTTTAAAACACTATGAAAATGGTAATTATTATTGAATGAAAGTGTTATTATCAAGTACATATACTTTAAAGAATTGCTGCCTAATGCATGGCCAGCAGACCTGAAGCATTAGAAAAACTTGAGAGCTTGTTTTGGAATGAAGTTTGGAATGAATGAGCTAAATAGAAACATTTATTCATCTCTCAGTGAAATAATAAACCAAAAACTTGAGAACTTGTAAGAAACGCAGACTCCAGGCCTCACCTTGGACAAATGGAATAAAAATCTGCATTAAAGCACCAGAGTAATTATTCTGCACTTAGCACAGTAATTTGCATGTAGTGGTACTTGATAAACATTTTAAAACTATCTGGATGAGATTAGGTGGAAGAAAAATCATAAACAAAACCCCAGAAGTGAGAATGGGCATGCTTGCTATATCTGGGAAACAGCAAGTAAAACCAGTTGTCCAGTTTGAAGTCCTGATTCAAGTGTATGAGGCTGTCATTTGTGTCAGGACAGCAAGTTGACAATTCTAACTATTCTTGATGAAGCAGAATTTTCAGGGAAATTGATCTCTGGGTGGCATGTGGTGGGAGAAGTGGGATAAACAAGACATGCTTTTCTAGCCCAATAAATGTCTTCTTTCTAAGGGGAACAAAAGCTAATGGTGAGAGAACAATTAAAGGGAAAAAATAAATTGTTCTTTTAGTAGAAACTGAATACCAGAAGAAAGGATCTTGAAGGTTTTTGTTGTGATTGAGCCATTCAGTATCCATTCTCCCCGTTGGTAACAACGCTCTAATTCCTTATTGGAGTCATCACATCTTCCTCACTGTGCTGAGACTTTAAACCAAGGTGCTGTGCTCTTGCCTCACTGAGGGTGGGCTTGCAGCAAAAGCCCAGCCAACTAGACTCTAGGAATATTAGTGATTCAAGGATTGTTTTTTAATGTTTGGGGCTCATTCTCATTTAAGGGCCTATTCACAGTTATTAGGTAGTTCGTGCTTCTGAGACCCCTGTCCTTTCCCTGGCTGATTTTTAGATACGCACTTCCCATTCCTTTCTAATAAATTCCCTTTTCATTGAAGTCATTCAGAAGGGCTTCTGTTGCTTGCAACCGAAGAGTCCTCACTGAAACACAGGGGGTCCTCAGAAAGTTCTACCAGTTTTCCATTTTAGACTAGCAGCAAAAACTGAACTTGCTTTGGGACTTCTCCAATGAGCCTCTAACAAGTTTCTATGGTCACTTCTTGTCCCCTATCATTTATTTTTCACACAGTAACCAGAGCAAACTTTGACAAACATAAATAAGATTATGTCATTCTTTAAAAGAAAAAAATCCTCCAGTGGCTGCCTGGAAGATTCATTTAGAATAAAGTCCAAGTTCTTACCTTGGTTCTAGCTCGCTCTCTCACTACTTTTCCAGGTACTCTCTCCAATATGCTGCAGCTGCACTGGCTTTCTTTCTCATTCTAGAAGATTCTAAGAGCTTTCTTCTCTTATAAGTTTTACACTTGCTGAACACATTGCCTAGAGTACTCTGAGCCGTGGCTCCCTCTTGCTCATCATTCAGGGCCTAGTGCCCAGATCTTTGCTGACCATGCTGTCATTCTTTCTTCAGTTATAACATACTCTATTTTATTTTCTTCGCAGAACTTATCACTTTCAAAAACAGGAATGTTAAACTGTGGACCTGTGACCTATCTGACCTGCTGCCTATTTTTATGTATAAAGTTTGATTTGAACACAGCCACACCCATTTTTATGTCTGTGGTTGATTTGGCACTACAATGGCAGAGTTGAATAGTTGCAAGAGTTCTACAACACCTGAAATATTTACTATCTGACCCTTGGCAGAAAATTTTGCCAATCCCCGATCTAAAATTTTATATATACATATATATATGTGTGTGTGTGTGTGTATATATGTATACGTATATATATGTATATGAATACATATGTATACGTATATATATACACATACACACATATATATATGAATATATAAAATTTTAGAACGAGGATTGGCACACAAACACACACACACACATAGAAGATAGATAGAGAGATAGATAAATAGATAGATAGATATTCTTTGTCTAATGTTTCTTTTTCCCCACAAGAGTATAAATTTCACAAAGGCACAGACATTTTCTGTCTTAGTCACCACAGTATCCATAACACTTAGAACTATGCCTGATGGAGAACTATGGTATATAATAGATAGATGAATAAAAGGGGAGGAAGAGAGGGAGGGAGAAGAGGAAAGAGAGAAAGAATTAGAAGAGAGGGAGGGAGGAAGAGAGGGAGGGAGAAGAGGAAAGAGAGAAAGAATTAGAAGAGACCAGTGTAAAATGTATAGAGGCAGATTGTAAGTAAAAGAGAATGCAGGGTTTTTGAGTAACCAGTCAGAGAAGCCTACTCTGGGAAAAGAATGGATTTTAGGCCAGTGTTTCCTAGTAAGATCTGAAAGATTTGTCCATTAAATGGGACTGTGTTTCTGTATATATAATCACCACCCTGTACGGAGTTTGGGCCCTCATAATTTCTCACAGCTGATAATAAAGCAGTCATTGCTGTCTTTAAAAGGACTAGCCTGAGGGACCCTGGGGATGTGATGGTTTACGAGGAAAAGAAAGTGGAGGCTTCTCAGGCTGCCATCACAGAAAGCACCCCAAGCCTTGGGATGGTGGTAAGCATCCAGCAGGGATTGTCAAAATGCAGCTGTCTCAGGACAGGCCTTATCTTGCCTTTAGGAAGGGACTATTACCAGATACTGAGGCAGGGAATTGGGGCCACCCTGGCAATGAATCTTTCAGAATCACAGAAGGCTCTTACTTGTACAGTGACCATCGAGAGTGAAAAGAAGTGAGGGAGTGGGCAATAGTGGTTGGTGCTGCTGTAATTATGCCAAAACCATAAGAACAAACTGAGCTAGTCCCAGGAAAACTGGTACATATGGTCTCCTGTGAAATAAAAAAGAAACCACAGAAGCACATACTTACCACCTACTATGAACCTGGCATTGCACCATCACATTACATATATTAACTTTTTAAATCCTCACAAGAACCATTATTATTCCCATTTTATAGATGGATAAATTGAGGCACAGAAATGGAATTTGCCTTAGGTCGCACGACCAATAAATGGTAGATTCAGGATGCCAACTTAAGGCACCTGACTGCGGAGTCCACCTTCCTGGCCTCCAGCCTGCACTGGAGATGGCTGTACTGGGGACACACAGGAACAGCTGTCTTCTGGAAACTCTCAGTAGCCGAACCAGCTCTTATCTCCTCTGTCAGTGTTCCTACTGTCTGAACGCCTGGCCTTCAGGCTCCCTTTCCCCTGTCCGCTCACATAAACATATGCTCAGGGTGGGGAAGTGTATGAGGGCAGAGCATGGCTGGGCCAGAGGAGCAGCCTACCATCCAGATTCTGGGAGTCAAAACCAGGGCAGAGAGGGTGGGAGGTTTGAATTCTGGAGAGACTGAGTTATAAAAGACAAAGTTTGGCTCTGGGTCAGAAAGCATTGTAGTATTGGTTTTCTACGACTGTCATACTTAAGAAGGCATAGTAAACTGAGTGGCTTAAACAACAACAAAAACTTATTCTCTCTCAGTTCTGGAGGCTGGATGTCCAAGATCAAGGTGTTGGCAAGGTTGATTCCTTCCGAGAGCTGTGAGGGAGAATCTATTTCACAACTTTCCTTGTCTCTGGCATTCCTTGTCCTATAGATACATCACCCCAATCTCAGTCTTTATGTTTGAATGGTGTTCTCCTTGTACCTATTTCTGTGTCCAAATCCTCTCTTTTTATAAAGACACAGTCATATTGGATTAGGGCCCACTCTAATGCCCTCATCTTAACTTGATCATCTGCAAAGACCCTACTTCCAAATAAGGTCACATACACATATGCTGGGGTTAGAACGTCAATGTCTTTTAGAGGGACACAATTCGATCTGTAACAATTACTAAGAGCTTAGAATGCAGTGGAAATAGTGTTGGAAGAATAGTTGGAAATAAAGAGGAAGATCTAACTGCAAACAGTCTGGAGACATTTGTTCCTGACCTGTAGGTATTTGTGTTGGGCTGGGTTAAAGGACACAGTCAGGGTGGAGAGCCACAAGCCAGGGCGGTCCATCTGGCCCTGAAGACTGACCCCCAACACCTCTGCTCACCTCATTTTTTCCATAACTCATGCCTCAGTCCCATGCAAAAATAATTTAAAACTCAGCACAGTCTTCTTCTTAAAGATTACAAATGACTGTGTATGTCTAGAGTTTAATTTTATGTCAGTTTTTATTCATGAATCACATTTTTACAAAGACATTAATCCCCACTCATTACTAAGTGCACTGTCAGCTTGATAATTCACCAATGTGTTTTTGTGCATTATGTTAGAACAAATATGCTTCTTAATAGGCTTAAATAGCATTCATTCTTTAAAAATTTCTTACCTAAATAAAAGGAAAAGATTGAAGGATTCATAAGGCATATTCAATCATTTTATTCTGTCTGTTGTTCTCTTGAAACCTGATTCTACTGTGGGTTAGTGTTGCATGTTGATTATATACGAAAGAAACCCAAACTCAGAAGAGACCTCTGAGGATATGGCCACATGGATATTTAGTTTCACATGGCCGCATTTGGATATTGGGTGTTTATATTTGTTGGCACCTTTGGAATTTGATGACTAAAATAAACTGCCCAACTTCCTTCTGCTGCACAGCAAACACAATGGTGGCCAACACTTCTACCTACTTGTAGCTGGACAGTAAGGCATATCCTTAGATATAGGAAAAAAATGGAGACAAGGAACTTAGTTTTCCATTTTTATGAGCCTAAACCTATTGGTAATTTTTATTCTGTTTTCCTTATTTGCTTTTATATTTAGTAATGCTTTGAAGTTTGCCTTATTCTGATGTGAAATATATTTTCCTCTAATATATTATTCTATGGAATAAATCATCACAGGTGTATACAAATACTTATGTACTTTTACAAGGATGCTTATTTTCAAATACCTTTTAAGAGCAAAAAATGAAAATGCAACAATAGGGAAATTAAAAAATATGATAAAGTACTACATAATGATTTAATAGTTATTCAATTTATGTTAGGTGGGGGAAAGGTTAAAATAGTATACACACCACAATCCTGCTTTTATAAAAGTTTTATATCTGACTACATGTATTTATAGAAAAATTATAATGGTGCTTAGTGCTTGGAGTACATGTTATTTTTTACTTTCTTTTTTGTGCTTTTATGGATTCTAGAATAAATGTATATTACCATTAGAACACAAAAATAGTGACAAACTTAAAAAACAATATGAGAGAAGTGTTCATATGGACACTGGCTTTATCCCCCGGAAATGAACTCTGTACTAATTCCTCTAGCTCATAAGCGCCCTCCCATCTTAAATCCTTAGTAGACTAGAGAATCCAGCACTTACTCTGACTCAGAGATGATTTGATAGCAAATCATCTATTTTAAGTAAAAGTATTTGTCATATGGACAGATAAGGAGCAGGACATCTAGGATTTCATCAGCAGGAGTCCTCGGACTTTTATTTACTGCTCTTTCAACTTCTTGACTCAGTATTCAACTCCTTTTGTGTCTGTGCTTATTAGTTTAAGTTCTTGAAAAAATCGATCAGATTGGTCCTTTGCCATGCAATGGATCGACTCCACTTGTGTTGGTACTCAGCCTGGCCCATCAGCTGTGACTGGCTGTGTGGGATTAAAGAAGCAGATACTTTAGGGTGAGGCAAATGAGAAAGGCCTGCTATCTTTTGGCTAGGCTATACTTTGACTCCTTTAATCCCAGTTATGATGGAAATTTCAGGAAAGGAAGAAAAAAGCCAAAGCAATAGCATATGCCTCATGTTCCCTATCAATTGCAACCTCCAAACAACGTATAAGTATCACCCTACTGCTTTTGGATCCTTTGCCTGAATGTAAGAATGTTCGCTGGTCCTTAGGCTTGGGCCCATTGCTTGCTCAGTGATTGGGAGAAGACCATCAACAAGCTACCTTGACACTAGAGCTGAATTTCTACATTTTAACTGTAACTGGACTACTCACATTTCTACAAAAAAGAGACTGTTGTTATTCTTTACATGATCTTAAGGGCAAGATTCTGAGATTGTATAAAATTGAATTACAATCTCCCTCAAGGTGAAATGGCATTATGATATTTTTTTCTTTATTTAGAATGTAGAGGAACAAGTTTCTCCCTAAATGCATTAGAGAATTATACAAAAAAAAAAAAAAAATCATACAGAAACAAAAAGTAGGACTCAGGATGGGATTTTCACATGTTAGTCTTCCTCCCTTAGTATGGAAAACTGGGACTGTTTCAGGAAGGCTGCCATCTTAAGTTCTTTTATTTAAAAGCCATTATCATTGAGCTATTCCTGTAATAAGAAAGATTTGTTCTCTATCTGGTTTCAGAAACCTTGAAGCCCATTTGGAGTTTCTCCAAGGGCTCCCTCCTAACAACAGGGAGTTCCTTTTCTGGACTAGGAGTGTCAATGGTACAGGGCCAACTAGAAGAAGTTTCTTTCCTTCTTCCCTGGCTGGGACAGCCAGCTGCCACCTCTCCACTCCTCTCGTGTGTGACAGTTATAAAACATCATTTAACACTTAATTATATCTGCTAGATTTTTAGCACCCTGTAGGAGAAATTACATTGTGCCATTTAAAGAGAAAATACTTCTCTAGGTTTCTTGTAGAGATCTGGACACATAGCTGGTCCTCAACTAAAAAGATATTGGTGAAATTCAGCTCTACATCAGCAGGTTAAAGTCATTATTAAATAGTATGAAACACACATAAAAATGTATCTTTCATTCTTATGTCTACCACTTTGCCAAAAACGAAGTTTTTTAATAACTTGAACAACCCAAAACAATGTGCCCATTTTTTATTTAGTAATATATTGACTTGTGCAGAATTGAGTACATCAACAATTCTTTATTTAGGCAAAACAAACAAATAAATAAAAAGCAACAATGATAAGAAGCCAACCTCTAGGAAACCATCTCTTAAATCATCGGAGCTTACAAGAACTGCAAAAATCAAAAACATTGACGATAAACAAAAATGCTTTCTTGGTTGAAAAGGAAATGCCTACTGACTACTGGCACTCTAGATTCTTCCTGACATAGATCTTCGATTTCATTTTCAGTGATAGAGAACCAATCCAGAATTCCCAGCATAGCCAGTCCACCTACTCTACTGAAATAGCAAAGGGTTTCCTAAGGCAGGACTTTCCTCAATTCATGGTATAGACAGACAATAGCTAATCTTGAAAAATTCACTTCTAATATCTGGCCCTTTCCTTCCCAATATGTAAATAGCGGTAGTAATATGTCATCATGCCTACGATATAGAGAATATAACCACTCAAAGATTAATTATAGTATTGTTGCAAGAATTAAATAATGTAAATATGTTTGTAAATTGTGAGCTCCTATATATTATTGGCAATATTAGGAATATTTGATCGTGTTAGTCATTTTCTCATAGGGCAGAAGTAGATACAGCCATAGCAAAGCTCCCTTGTTCATAAAGAATAGTCATTCAGCTACTTCTATAAGAAGAAAAATGTATGACATAGGATATTATTAGTGAAATGCAGCTACAAGTATATATCCTTTTGTTCTGAAAACAACTGTCTCAGATATGTACCATCGTTTATCATTATTTTACAGATCAGGAAACCGAGTAACACCGCTGGCAAGTGATAGAGTTAAGAATTAAGCCTTTCTCCAGTGCCAAAGCCCTAATCTGTGCTCTCAAACACAAACGAGCTTGATGACAAATTCTCACTATGACAGAATGAGTGAGACATGCCAGTCCTGAAACAAATACTTGGGAAAAGTTACCAATGCAAATCGGAGTTAGAAAGAAATAGTTCTTTTCCCTCCTGGATGTTTACACTGGTGGTTCGTCCATTCATGGGCAGCAAAACACAGGAAATCTATGCCGTGAATTGTTGGAATCTAAGGGAGCCCATGATTGACTCATGGTTATTTCTATACTATGCTTGCCAATTATATTTTTAAACAGCAGCTACTGTTATATACTTTTTTCTCTCTCAGGAGTTCACAAACAAGTTTTTAATTTTAAGGTCAAATCGGAGGTCACTCTCAAGGTATGGGAAATTCCATTCCCATGGCTGTGTCTGGACACAATTTCTTTCTCCCGCAGGGCATTTTGGAATGTAGAATCGCAGGCAGGACAGGCAAAGTGAGACACAGAACAAGGCTGCAGAAATGTGCTCAGTGGGAAACATTTTTCTTCTATTTCAATGTTAAAATGGGAAAATAGAAAATCTGGAAAATAAAAAGTTCAAGAAAAGTGCTATCTCTGCAAATGTTTGGGAGTAGGAAGGAGAATTTCACTTACAAAATCAGCTCTTCACTTCCTCAGATCTTATTAAATATATTATAATCTTTCATCAGCAAATAGTCAGGGGAGAATCTGAATAATACTCATCACAGAAAAAGGCACTAAGACACCTGGCTTCGCTAGATTTATTAGCTCGGCTAATATTGATGAAGATGAAATTAATCCAGATTATTGACATTTTGATAACATTTGGCATCATGAAAGTAACCTGAGTCTCTACGGAAAGATCTGGAGGAATCTTAAACCTTTCTAACTTTCTAGAAAAAATAGGGACTAATCAATACCACCCAATACACACTGTGACTCTTATGAAATAACTCTCTTGACTTATACCTCAAGGATTGCCCATTAGAGCAGCAGCCAGGTACCTAGGCAAGTCTAATGCTCTAATCAGGGGCTTATACTCTGAATACAGACTGCTTTTAATACCCATGATAGCTCGTTTAGACCACTATGTCCCTCTTTCCTTTCTGAATGGAGTTAACGATATAAATGTGCTAGTTGTTTGTTGAGACATTCAGGCTCAGTAAATCACTCTCCTGATTTTTGCTTTGGGTCCACCAACTTATGGTGTGATGTCTCACATGAACTTGACTAGGAAATTTTAAAAATAAGGTTGCTGAAATCTGACCCAGGTGAAAACAAGCCATAAATAAATAGACAATAAATAAATAAATAAATAAATAAATAAATAAATAAATAAATAAAATCTTAGCATTCTCTTTGTGAAATACCAGCCAGCTTCAATCTGTATAAGCCTATGGTAAATTACCCACCTGTTTTCACTTACATGACATTAAAAAACACTTATACATCATTACATTTTTGTATCGTATTAGTGAAAATGAATGCTAACGCAATATGAAATAAACAGTGCTAATGAGATAAAGGTTGCACCTATGTTGCCCCGACAGGATTACTGTGGCTCTAATCTTTTGGTCATTTTATGGAACCCTGTGGACCTCGTTGTCTGGACAAAAAGCAGAATGAGATCTTTGATGTCAGCACCGACTATTTCTCCACACACTTGGACTACTTCTCAGCAAAGTTAGGCTGAATCAGTGCAACACTCTGTAACTTAATGTGCTCAGTGTAAATCAGGTTGATATTTTTCTTCTGGTTAATGTGGAAATACAATTACTATGAACACATATATAGCGGTTGTCCCTTTTGGTTTTAAAGGTGTAATCTGTATGTGTCCAGAATATTTATTTCTAATGGCAATGGTCTTCATTTAGGCTTACAAAATACCCCTCAAATCATTCTCAGATTGGGACCATCCTCAGAATACTAATGGCAGGCCATATCATAATTTCAAGAGTAATTGTCAGCTGCACAAACAAATCCATACTTTCCTAAGAGAAAATTGATACAAGTATCAGGAGGCAAGGGTTGAGAGGTGAGGGCGGGAAACTCCCTTTGATTTGCTTCATATTTACCACAATGTATTGGGTACTTCTCTAGTTCCACCATCCCCCACACCAACCAAATCCTACGAAAAGATATAAGAAGACCATGAGAGTTTAGTTTCAATAAGCTCTGTTTAAACAAGTGCTTTGGTGTGTTTATCCACTGTTTGAGAAGGATGCAGGAAGCATGGGTGACTGGTCGTGGAATATGGTGTCCTGTCTCATAACTTAGATTCCACCAGATGGCTGGGAAGGGGTCCACCGGCAGTAGAGAGAGCAGGAGAGCTCCAGCAGACAGGCGAAGTCTGTCTCCTTGAAAGATTTTTTTTTAAGGCAAGTCTCCATCCTATTTTCTTCATTAATGGATCTCTACTAATCATCACATTTTCCAGGCACAGAGTAACTGCTCAAGAAATTTTGGAATTGTTTCATGTCATTTCTCACTAAAGTGGCTATAGGCATCTCAAGTAGCCATCTATCTGCATGTTAGAAGAAAGCAAGCATGAGATGTAAGCCTTCGGATTGTCTCAAGCTCACTTTTTACAACATAAATTCCACTATCACCTCCTTTACAAAGTGTTAGCAGATCCATTTCTGAGTCCCATCAGGACTGGTTGCTTACACATTTATTTAGCATTAATCTTATTGTGCTTCATATTGTAGATTTTTATTTATCTCTCTCCCTGGCTCGACTGAAAACACCTTGGTGGTACTACTCTTCATGGGATTCTTCACAAAAGGTGGGTCAGTGCTAGGTACCCACTAAATGCTGATTGCTGTTGACTCTTGATTCCTTAAAAAAAAAAAAGAAAAATGACCTGTGATAAAGCAAAGCTGAGTCTCAGCAGCATGTCTCAGCAAAAAGGACAGAAGTGAGATATTTATGAGGTTTTAGGGGCAAGAGTACAGTACTTAGGGAGGTAATGTTGGCAAGGGAGTGTGACTGGATTGGGTCAGGCAGGCTTGGTGACATAATAATTTAGGACTGGTGGACATAGCAAGGCAAAGTTTTCTAAGAGAGTCTTGAGTAAATATTTCTTTGATGAGCCCCGAGAATGAGATACTTATTCTAATAAGGGCTAGTTGAGTAGTGCTGGTGTTTGGGAAAGAGGACTTGGGGGACATTTCAGAAACAAACAAAATTATTTCCAACTTCATCTTTTTGGGCAAGACTTTCTTGCAGTAGTAAGGTCAGACAAAGGAGTAGTAAGGTCAGGATAATGTGACAGTGACTCATATTGCTGCAGATTATTTAAGCTCTTGGTATATTATTTGGAAGGTTGCTCTAAAATTTAAATGTTTCTTCCTCCTCTCCAACTTTAAAAATCCCAGTTCCATATAGTTCCTTAACAGAAAGAAAAACAAACAGAGATCATGATGGTAGTCTAAAGAATATAC
>NW_011888836.1:2857177-2859761 GCF_000151845.1 Pteropus vampyrus
AACTCTGTTGTGTAGTGTTTGCCAAATTCTGTGGTATAAATACTTGCACCATGGCTGATTTCAAGCTACCAACATGATATGACTGGACACAACTGGAAAGAGATGTGCGTATAACTGGCTGTCTTGCCTGTTGGTAGCATCTAGCAAACCATTGGTTAGGGGCCACCTTGAGAAGATTGTGACCCACACTCTAAACCCAAGGCCTGTTCTGAAGGAGTCTACAGCTGGAGATCGTCAGCTAACCACACTTCCTGGAGCCAGGCAGAGAGTCTTTTCTTGAAGGTTATTATCTGAAGAGCTCTTTCTTTGTCTGCCACACCGGGTATGGCTGGGCTGTGACATGCATGCCCTGAACAGGAGGGAAAATTGCATCACTTCTCAAAATGGAAGGAATGTGTTTCCTTTTTGTATAAGCATGATGAAGGAAGAAATAAAGAAGGAAACTTAAACGCAGTTTGGAATGAATGAGCAAGAGATTTGCTTGTCTCTTTCAGTGTTATAATGAATTTGTCATACTAAAGACAAGTGAGGAATTCTTATTTCAATCACTAATACTCTCCTTCCCATGCTTTCACGTGGGGCAGATGCTTATAGTTTATCACCCTTGGCAAAGGACTGTTTTTATTCAGTCTTCTGATTTGAGAGATAGGGAAGAGGAACATCAGAGCTGGAACTAATAGTTCTTACTAGAAACTTCATATGCTTTATTTGTCGTATCAATACTCTAAATTGCATATTATAAACTCCATTATATAGATAAGGAAAATGAGACTCAAGAACATTAGGTAAGTTGCTCATCTCATAAAATTTAGTTCCATTTTCTTCTTCAGGAGGTTGTATCTAAAATCTATCTTTCTATGATCACATAACACTCTACTTATTTCTAGTTTAGCATTTGGAATTTTGGATTAAAATTATTTATGTGCTTTTCCATCCCAGATAAAAAGAGAGCTCCTTGTAGCAGTGACTGTCTGTCCAGTGACTGTCTGACACATAGTAATTGCTCAAAAATGGTTTTTTCTTAAACTATAGGTCACAAGCTAAAAGTAATAAGCTGAAATTTGAACCCAGAATTTTATGCTACGAAGCCACTGCTCTTCTTTCTGCTACAGTGGCTTTTTTTTGTATGAATATATGTATACATGGGTATGCACATATGAGTGTATATGCACATACACACATATGTAAATATAGAGATATATGGGAAACAGAAGTGACAGATTCTAGATTTTGTGACAAAATCAGGGACAAGTGGCTTCAGCATTTATTGATCGTGGCTTTACTTTCTCATTCCCAAACACAGGCTCTGCCAGTCAATGTCATGGGCATTGGAGTCTGTATGTGGAGAACAGCAACCATTCCTGGCTCCGCTCTCAGAAAAATGGGCTGGGGGTGGAGGAGGGACTAGCACGTGGGTGGGCAAGCTGTCTGCTCATTTCTAAAGTTTGCCTCCTGGTTGTCACTCTTGTACCTTTGAGCTGCCTGTGAGTTCTCAGGCAGGCTAAGCTAAGATAGCTTAATTACAGAGGCTGTTATTTACTTGGGCCCCAGCTGAATGCATCAAACTAACTTCACTTTAACCTGAGCCAGATTTGATTATGAAGCCTATTTATTGAGTGTTTCCCCCTTTGGCTGTGAGTGTTTTGATTTAGGTATATACACTTATCTATTTGAAAAGTAGCTACGTTCTGACACATTTTATATTTTTTAAAGTAATATTGCATGTAACATAATTTTGGGAAAAAATACGTACTCAACCCAAACAAACAAAGGGTCTTTGAATTTAGAATAATAGATACCTGCAAGGCAGCAACTTGCTTGAGAGATTTTGCTCAAGTAACTTATAACTATCAGTAGAAACCCCCAGGGATTCACGGCTGTTTTTGCAGAAGCTGTTTGCAGTGGAATAAACAGACAAGTGCTCTATATATCATTTTAAGTAAGACAAATAAAGCTCTGTTTCCACCTTACAACGATGTCATTGTCAGTTATATAAGAATAATTCTGTGTGACTTTTTATGAATTCTTCCCCTGTGCAGAAATACAATGGCCTAATTTTCCACTCCCTGTATTATAAATAAATGGCCTTCTTCAGCAATCTCAGGTCCACCCAAACTATCTCATCCCAAGTAAAGAGTATCTTTCCCGCTACTAAGTGCTCGCCAGTGGAAAGTAAAAGCAGTTGTCCACCTCTGGGCAGCTGGGGTTCTCTCAACTTGTTACTTGCTCATCTTCCATCCTCAGCCAAAGGCAGTGTCACACCCTTCTGCCCCAGTCCCCAGGCAACCATTGCTTTGCTTTCTGTCACTATTAACTAGTTTGAATTTTCTAGCACGTTATGTAAGTGGAATCGTATAGTAGGTATTCTGCGGTCTATCTTCTTTCACCCGAAGTAATTATTTTGAGATCCATCCATGGTGTAATGCATTCATTCCTTTTTACTAATGGGTAGTATTTCACTGTATGAATATATCACAGTGTGTTTATCCATTTGCATGTTGATGGATGTTTGAATTGTTTCCAGGTTTTAGCTATAACAAATAAAAATTCTATGACTATTCGTATACAAGTTTTTGTATAGATA
>NW_011888836.1:2862306-2864706 GCF_000151845.1 Pteropus vampyrus
GTTGATGGGTTTTTTTTTGTTGAGCAGAAGCTTTTTCGTTTGATGTAGTCCTATTAATTTATTTTAGCTTTTACTTCCCTTGCTTTTGAGGTCAAATTCATAAAATCCTCTTTAAGTCCAAAGTCCTTGAGTTTAGTTCCTATGTTTTCTTCCATGCATTTTATTGTTTCAGGACTTATATTCATGTCCTTAATCCATTTTGAGTTAATTTTGGTGTGTGGTGATAGAGAACAGTCTAGTTTCATTCTTTTGCAGGTGGCTTTCCAGTTTTTCCAGTACCATTTATTGAAGAGGCTTTCCTTTCTCCACTATATGTTTTTGGGTGTTTTTTGGTCAAAAATTATTTGCCCATATAAATATGGGTTTACTTCTCTACTCTTGATTCTGTTCCATTGGTCCATGTGCCTGTTTTTCTGCCAATACCATGCCGTTTTGATTACTGTCACTTTATAGTATAATTTGAAGTTGGGCACAGTGATGCCTCCAGCCTCGTTCTCTTTTTCTCAGAACGGCTTTGGCAATTTGGGGTCTTTTGTGCTTCCATACAAATCTGATGATTTTTTGTTCTATTTCTTTAAAAAATGCGCACGGGATTTTGATGAGGATTGCATTAAATCTCTATAATGCATTAGGTAATATGGTCATTTTTAACTATGTTGATTTCTCCAATCCAAGAACATGGAGTATTTTTCCATTACTTTGTATCCTCTTCAATTTCTTTTAATAGGGTCTTATAGTTTTCATTATATGGGTCCTTCACATGTGACATTGAATTTATTCCTAGATATTTTATTCTTTTTGTTGCAATTGCAAAAGGAATTATTTTTTCACTTCTTTTTCTGACACTTCATTATTAGAGTATAGTAACACTATGGATTTTTGAACGTTGATTTTGTATCCAGAAACTTTACTGTATTTGCTTATTGTTTCTAGTAGTGTTTTTGTGGAGTCTTTAGGGTTTTCTATATAGAGAATCATGTCATCCCCAAATAGTGACAGTTTGACTTCTTCATTTCTTATTTGGATGCCTTTAATATCTTTCTCTTGCCTGATTGTACTCAGTAAGACCTCCAATGTTATATTGAATAAGAGTGGTGATAGTGGACAGGTTTGTCTTGTTCCTGATCTTACAAGGAAAGTTTTTAGTTTTTCATCATTAAGTATAATGTTGGCTAAGGGTTTGTCATAGAAGGCCTTTATTACGTTAAGGTACTTTCTTTCATTCTATACCTATTTTGTTAAGTGTTTTGGTCATAAATGGATGCTGGATCTTGTCGAAGGCTTTTTCTGCATCTATTGATATGATCATATGATTCTTATTTTTTAATTTGTTTATGTGGTGTATCTCATTAATGGATTTGCATATGCTGAACCATCCCTGTGCCCCTGGGATGAAGCCCACTTGATCGTGGTTTATAATCTTTTTACTATGTTGCTGTATTCGGTTCGCTAGTATCTTATTTAGGATTTTTGCATTTGTGTTCATGAGAGATATTGGTCTGTAGTTTTCTTTTTTGTGTGTTACCTTTACTAGGTTTTGATATCAGAATAATATAGGCCTCATAAAATGAGCTGGGAAGTATTGCCTCCTCTTCAATTTTTTGGAAGAGTTTGAGGAGAAGAGGTATTAAATCTTCTTTGAATGTTTGATAGAATTCACTGGTGAAGCCATCTGGTCCTGGACTTTTACTTTTTGGTAGGTTTTTGATGATCGATTCAATTTCGATACTGCTGATCAGTCTATTTAGATTTTCCAGTTCTTCTTGATTCAGTATAGGAAGGTCGTATTTTTCTAAGTATTGGTCCATTTCTTCTAGGTTATTAATTCAGTGTTATATACTTTTTCATAGTATTCTTGCATGATCCTTTGTAGTTCTGTGATGTCAGTTGTAATTTCTCCTCTTTCATCCCTGATTTTGTTTATTTGTGTCCTTTCTCTTTTTTCTTTCATGAGTCTAGCCAGGAGTTTGTCAATTTTATTAGCCTTCTCAAAGAACCAGCTTTTTGTTGCATTTATTTTTTCTATTTTTTTTTATTGTTTGTTTTCAATTTCATTTATTTCTGCTCTAATTTTATTATTTCTTTTCTTCTGACTTTAGTCCTCCTCTGTTCTTCCTTTTCTAGTTTTCTAAGATGAAGCGTTAGGTTGTTTATTTAGGCTCATTCTTGTTTTTGGAGATAGGCCTGTAATAATATAAACTTTCCTCTTATGACCGCTTTTGCCATGTCCGAAAAGTTTTGGTATGTTGTACTATCATTATCATTCATTTCTATGTATCTCTTGATCTTTTTATTTCTAATCTGACCCTGTTATTCTTCAGTGGCATGTTGTTTAGTCTCCATGTATTTCTGATTCCTCCTGTTTTCTTTTTGTAGTTGATCTCTAGTTTCAAAACATTA
>NW_011888836.1:2864756-2869380 GCF_000151845.1 Pteropus vampyrus
CACTTCTTTTTCTGACACTTCATTATTAGAGTATAGTAACACTATGGATTTTTGAACGTTGATTTTGTATCCAGAAACTTTACTGTATTTGCTTATTGTTTCTAGTAGTGTTTTTGTGGAGTCTTTAGGGTTTTCTATATAGAGAATCATGTCATCCCCAAATAGTGACAGTTTGACTTCTTCATTTCTTATTTGGATGCCTTTAATATCTTTCTCTTGCCTGATTGTACTCAGTAAGACCTCCAATGTTATATTGAATAAGAGTGGTGATAGTGGACAGGCTTGTCTTGTTCCTGATCTTACAAGGAAAGTTTTTAGTTTTTCACCATTAAGTATAATGTTGGCTAAGGGTTTGTCATAGAAGGCCTTTATTACGTTAAGGTACTTTCTTTCATTCTATACCTATTTTGTTAAGTGTTTTGGTCATAAATGGATGCTGGATCTTGTCGAAGGCTTTTTCTGCATCTATTGATATGATCATATGATTCTTATTTTTTAATTTGTTTATGTGGTGTATCTCATTAATGGATTTGCATATGCTGAACCATCCCTGTGCCCCTGGGATGAAGCCCACTTGATCGTGGTTTATAATCTTTTTACTATGTTGCTGTATTCGGTTCGCTAGTATCTTATTTAGGATTTTTGCATTTGTGTTCATGAGAGATATTGGTCTGTAGTTTTCTTTTTTGTGTGTTACCTTTACTAGGTTTTGATATCAGAATAATATAGGCCTCATAAAATGAGCTGGGAAGTATTGCCTCCTCTTCAATTTTTTGGAAGAGTTTGAGGAGAAGAGGTATTAAATCTTCTTTGAATGTTTGATAGAATTCACTGGTGAAGCCATCTGGTCCTGGACTTTTACTTTTTGGTAGGTTTTTGATGATCGATTCAATTTCGATACTGCTGATCAGTCTATTTAGATTTTCCAGTTCTTCTTGATTCAGTATAGGAAGGTCGTATTTTTCTAAGTATTGGTCCATTTCTTCTAGGTTATTAATTCAGTGTTATATACTTTTTCATAGTATTCTTGCATGATCCTTTGTAGTTCTGTGATGTCAGTTGTAATTTCTCCTCTTTCATCCCTGATTTTGTTTATTTGTGTCCTTTCTCTTTTTTCTTTCATGAGTCTAGCCAGGAGTTTGTCAATTTTATTAGCCTTCTCAAAGAACCAGCTTTTTGTTGCATTTATTTTTTCTATTTTTTTTTATTGTTTGTTTTCAATTTCATTTATTTCTGCTCTAATTTTATTATTTCTTTTCTTCTGACTTTAGTCCTCCTCTGTTCTTCCTTTTCTAGTTTTCTAAGATGAAGCGTTAGGTTGTTTATTTAGGCTCATTCTTGTTTTTGGAGATAGGCCTGTAATAATATAAACTTTCCTCTTATGACCGCTTTTGCCATGTCCGAAAAGTTTTGGTATGTTGTACTATCATTATCATTCATTTCTATGTATCTCTTGATCTTTTTATTTCTAATCTGACCCTGTTATTCTTCAGTGGCATGTTGTTTAGTCTCCATGTATTTCTGATTCCTCCTGTTTTCTTTTTGTAGTTGATCTCTAGTTTCAAAACATTAGACACAGAGATTATGGTTGGTATGATTTCAACCCTCTTATATTTGTTGAGGCTATCTCTTAGTCCCAGTACGTGGTCAATTCTTGAGAATGTTCCATGTGCTCTAGAGAAGAATGTATAAGCTGCTGTTTTGGGATGAAGGGCTCTGTAAATGTCAATTATGTCCATTTGGTCTAATGCATCATTTAAGGATGTTATTTCTTTATTGATTTTCTGTTTGGATGATCTGTTTATATCTGACAGCGAGGTATTTAGGTCCCCTACTATGATAGTGTTTTGGTCTGTTTCTCCCTTTAGTTCTGTTAGTAATTGCTTTACATATTTCGGGGCTCCCCGATTGGGAGCATAGATATTGATAAGTGTTATGTCTTCTTGGTGCATGCTTCCCTTTATCATTATGAAGTGTGCCTCAATATCTTTCTTTACCTTTTTTTATTTTAAAGTCTATTTTGTCTGATACTAGTACCACTGCTCCCGCTTTTCTCCAAATGCCATTTGCTTGAAATATCATTTTCCACCCTTTCACCTTGAGTCTATAGTTGTCTTTGGAGCTGAGATGTGTCTCCTGGAGGCAGCATATGGTTAGGTTTTGTTTTTTGATCCATTCTGCAACTCTGTGCCTTTTTATTAATGAGTTCAGTCCATTTACATTTAGGGTAATTATTGAAATATAAGGTCTTCTTATAGCCATTTTATCTTTTGTTTTCTAGTAGCTCAGTGTTTCTATCGCTTCTTTGCCCTTGTGTTTCTGTTTTCTTTATTTTGGTTAGCTTTTGTGGATTTTGCCTCTAGTTCTTCTTGTTTTATGTTAGATACTTCGGTTCTGAATCTTTGATGTGTGGTTACCATTAAAAATATGTGAAGGGTAGTTATATATATACATTCATCCATTTTCTTCTGCATGTGCCTTATCTCCATTCCACTTTGCGAATTTGGATCTTTGAATCCTCCCCTTTTCAGTCACTGTTATCTCAATTTGTCCCTATGTATGCTGAACATTCATTACTATCTTGCTATAACAATTCTCTTATTATTTAAGCTTATAATGCCCTATTCTCAGTAAGGATTGCACTCCTCTGCTTCTGTTTGCCTGATAGTCACTTTACTTCTAATTTTTTTTTTTTTTTTGTCATTTTGTTTTAGGCGAGCTGATCCCTTTCAGTATTTCCTGTAGTACAGGCTTTATAGTAGAGAATTCCCTCAATTTTTGTATGCCTGGAAAGGTCTTAACTTCTCCTTCATGTCTAAAGGATAGCTTAGCTGGATACATTATTCTCGGCTGGTAGTTCCTTTCACGTAATCGTTTAAATATTTGATTCCATTCCTTTCTGGCTTGTAAGATCTGCGCTGAGACCTCCAGTGATAATCTAATGGGTTTTCCTTTATAAGTTACCATTTTCTTCTCTCTTGCTGCCCTAAGAATTCTATCTTTGTCATTGATTTTTGATAACTTTAATATAATGTGTCTTGGTGAAGGCCTTTTTGGGTTGAGATAATTGGGTGTTCTGTTGATTTCTTGAATTCCAGGCTCCAGCTCAATCCTTAGATTTCAGAAATTCTTGTCCAATATTTGCCTGAGAATGCTTCCTAGTCCCTGCTCCTATTCCTTGCCTTCGATAATGTCCATTATCTTTATGTTTCCTCTCTTGATGGTATCAGCTAGTTCTTGTATTTCTCTTTCATTATTTTTCATTCTTCGGTTTCTCTCTTCTTCCTTCTGATTTATTTTCTAGATTTCTGTCTTCGATATCACTGATCCTTTCCTCCATTTGGTCGACTCTAATTCCCAAGCTTGCTGTTTCATTTTTCAACCCTCGCAGTGTGTGTGTTTTTTTTTAATCTCCAGAAGGTCTATTTGGTTCTTTTTGAGGGTTTCAATCTCCTTGCTCTGTTCATCTAGTTGTTTTTCCAATTCCTGAAATTGCTGATATGACTCATTTCAGAAATCACTGAGTTTTTTCAGAAGTACCATCCTGAATTCTCTGTCATTTAAGTCACGTATTTCTATGTCTGTAATCTTATTTTCTGGAGGATTTTTTCTTTCTTTCCGAGATGCCCTGTTACCTTGGTTGTTCATGGTGTTTAATGGACTATTTATCCTTGGCATTAATGGAAATATATTCTGCTTTTTTTTCCAGAAAGAAGATTTATTATATAAAGGCCTATCTTCAGCCTGCTGCAATGCAGGCACTTTTCTTTTGGTTTCCAGTAGGTGGCATCTAAGCCTCTTGAATCTTTGCGTTATATAAAGACTTAAAAATGCTTTTTTATTTTCTTATAGATATTTAATCATGCTCGTTACCCTCTGTTTCAGTCCCTGTCAGTGTCAGCGACAGTCTCGGCAGTATTTGCTCAGATTCACCTGGGGCTCCACAGTGTTCGGTCTTGGAGGGGATGGGGGAAGGGGCCCTCTGGGTTGGGGTTTGTGGGCTGCAGCTCAGCTTCAGTTTTGCAACTGGGACTGGTAAAAATCAACTGTTGTTTTTCTGCGGTCCCGTCCCACTTCTCTGCTTTCTGCCCTGATGACTGGGCCCTGCTGCTAGCAGTGTGGAAGTCACAGCACTCCCAGGCAGGGCTGTTGAAGGAAGTCACTGCAGCTTCTCCCCTCCCCCTTCTCCTGCACGGAGCTCCGGAGGCTTCAAGAGCTGCTTTAGTCTTATCAGCGTTTGCTTAGATTCACCTGGGTCTCCATGGTGTTTGGTCTCGGAGGGTATGGGGGAGGGGCCCTCTGAGTTGGGGTTATGAGTGCGGCTCAGCCTCGGTTTTGCAACCGAGGCCGGTAAAAATCAACTGTTATTTCTCTGCAGTCCTGTCTCACCTCTCTGCCTTCTGCCCTGATGATGGGTCCTGCTGAAAGCCGGCCACGGGGAGCTCACTGCTTTCCCAGGCAGGGCTGTTCAGGGAACTTGCCGCACCTTCTTCCCTCCCTCTCCTTCTGCATGGAGCTCTGCAGGCTCAAGAGGCAGCTTCTTTATTTCTCCCAGTCCACCACCCGACACCTAGATTTCTGACCCATGGTAGCTCTTATGCGTGATCCCATGCTCAGACGTGCT
>NW_011888836.1:2869430-2877855 GCF_000151845.1 Pteropus vampyrus
AGGCAGGGCTGTTCAGGGAACTTGCCGCACCTTCTTCCCTCCCTCTCCTTCTGCATGGAGCTCTGCAGGCTCAAGAGGCAGCTTCTTTATTTCTCCCAGTCCACCACCCGACACCTAGATTTCTGACCCATGGTAGCTCTTATGCGTGATCCCATGCTCAGACGTGCTAGTGTGCAGTTTTAGATGTTCAGCTTATTGTTGTTTCAAGGAGAGAGATCTGAGAATGTCTCTCACTCCGCCATGTTTTTCCAGCTTCTGGATATATATTTTTTGGTGAAATATCCTTTCTAGCCTTTTCTCTATATTCTTATTGAATTTTTTCTTCTTATAATTGAGTTTTAAAAGTTCTTTATATATTCTGGATATTAGTCTCTTTTCATATATGTGATTTGCAAATATTTTCTCCCAGTTTGTGTTTTATCTTTTTATTCCCTTAACAGTATCTTTCAAAGAGCAGGAATTTTTCATTTTGATGAAGGCAATTTATCAGAATTTTTAAATTGATCATGCTTTGGATGTCACATCTAAGAAATCTTTGCCTAATCCAAGATAACAAAGATTTTCTCCTATGTTTTCTAAAAGTTTTATAGCTTTAGGTTCTACAGTTAAGTCTATGATCTGTTTTGAATTAGGTTTCTACATAATGCAAGATATAAATTTTTTTTGGCACATCTATATCCAGTTGTTCCACATCAATTGTTAAAAAGACCACTCTTTTTCCGTTGAATTTCCTTTGCATTTTTTTATTGGAAAGCAGTTGTCCATATATGTATGGGTCTATTTCTGAACTCTTTATCCCATCCTATTGATCTGTCTCTCTTTACACCAATGTCAAATTGTCTTGATTACTGACATTTACAGTAAGTCTTGCAAGTAGGTAGTTTTAGTCCTTCATCTTGATTGATCTTAAAGTTGTTATAACTATTTTTGGGCTTTTCATTTCTACATAAATTTAAGAATCAGTTTACAATTCCTGCAAAACATCTTGTTGGGATTTTGATTGAGATGCATTGAACATGTAGATAAATTTAGGATAAATTGAAATCTTAAAAATGTTGAGTCTTCTAATACAGGCACAGTATATCTCTTCGTTTATCTAGACCTTTAAATTTTCTTAGCATTTTTTCATAGTTTTTAGTCTTTACATCTTATTAGACCAGCCCATAAGTATTTTGTAATTTTTTATCTTATTATAAATTGTAAATATCAGTTACAATAGTTTGTTTCTAGTATGTGAAGATACAATTGATTTTTGTATATTCATATTTTATTATTTCACTTTGCTAAGATCACTTAGTTCTAGTAGCATTTTTTGTAAATCTTACTGGATTTTCTACAAAGCCAATCATGTCCTCTGAGAATAGAGATAGCTCAATTCTTCCTTTCTAATCTAGATGCTGCTTTTTTTTTTTTAATTCCTCATTTGAGCTATCTAGAACCTCCATTAGAATATTGAATAGAGAGAGAGCAGACTTCACCATCATGTTCATGATTTTTAGGGAGAGAGCATTTAGTCTTCAATTATTAAGCATGATGTTAGTTGAGAAACTAATTTTGATTTCTAGTTTTCTGAGTGGGTTTTTTTTTTTTTAATCAGGAATAAGCGAACAAGTTTGTATTTTCTATTTTCAACAGGTTAACTTACATTGATTGATTTTCAGATGTTAAACCAATCCTGCATTCTATGGATAAACTCATTTGGTAAGTTTTTACCAACAGTTTTACATATATTGTACTGAATTTGCTAAAATTTTGTTCAGAATTTTTTGCATATATATTCATGAGGGATATCCATGCATAGTTCCTTTTCTTATGAGATCTTCGTCTGATTTTGTTATCAGAATAAAGTTGGTCTCATCGAATGAGTTGGGAAATATTCTTCTTTTTAATTTTCTGGAAGAAAAAAATTGGCATTATTTCTACCTTAAATATTTGGTAGAAGTCACTAGTAAAGTTACCTGGATCTGGGGTTTTCTTTCTGGAAGATTTAAAAATACAAATGCAATTTCTTTAATAGTTATAGGGCTATTCAGATTATCTATTTCCCCTTGAATGAAGTTTGATAGTTTGTGTCTTTCAAGGATTTGGCCCATTTACTTCAAGTTGTCAAATTTATTGGCATGAAGTTGTGCATAACATTTCCTTAATATATGTAGAATCTCTAGTAATGTCACCACTTTCAATCTTCATATCAGTTATTTGTGTCTTCTATTTTAATAACTAATCTAACTGGAGGTTTATCAATTTTATTCATTTCCTAAAAACAAGCTTTTGTTTTCATTGATTTTTTCTATTGACTTTCTGTTTTCTAAATTATTGCTTTCCATTCTGATCTGTATTGTTTTTTGTTCTATTTACTTTGGGTCTAACTTGGTCACTTTTTCAACTTCTTAAGGTAGAAACTGTGGTTGAATATTTTTATACTTTCTCTTCTTCTTCAAAAACTTTAATTACACATATATTAGGCTGCAAGAAATTGTCCAGCAAGACACTGACGCTCTGTTAATTTTTTAAAATTCTCTTTTCTCTGGACATTTCATTTTGTAATGTTCTTCATGTTTACTAACTTTTTCTTTTTTATTGTCTAATCTAATGTTAATCCCATCCAATGTATTCTTGTTCTCATACATTGCAGTTTTCTTATTTAGAAGTTTGATTTTATTATTCTTTATATCTCCCATGTCTCTACTTAAATTTTTAAATATACGGAACACAGTTATAAAAACTGCTTTAATTTTCTTTGTTAATTCCAACATCTCTGTCAGTTTCTGAGTCAATCTGAATTGATTGATTTATCCCTTCATTATGGTCCATATTTTCCTGCTTCTTTGCATGCCTGGTAATTTTCTATTTAATGCCAGACATTGTGAATCTTACCATTTTTAATGAGATATTTTTGAATTATTTTAAATACTTTTAATCTTTGTTCTGGGATGCTTGGCAACATATTAATCCTCTCAGGTCTTGATTTTAAGATTTGTTAGGTAAGGCCAGAGCTGTGCTTAGTCTAGGGCTAGTTATTCTTCACTACTGAGGCAAGACCATTCCAAGTACTTTACCCAATGTCTCATGAATCTTAAAAATTTCCAGCTGGCTAGTAGAATAAGTCACAATTTCCAGCCCTATTGGAGCTCTGGGCACTGTTACCTCTAATCCTTTCAAGTTTTTCATTCCCTTGCTACCAATAGTTTTCTTATATGTATGTTCTAATAAGTATTCAGCTTAATACTCAAAGGGGATCCTCTGTAGATCTCCAGACCCCTCTTTCTGTTCAGCTCTCTCCCCTTTGTTATTCTATTTGGTGAACTCTAGATGCCTTTGTCTTCCTAGTTTCTCAGCTGCATCTTCTCAATTCAAGGACTCTTCCAGGCTCTACCTCAGTTCCTCCTCCCTTCACTATGGCCTAGAATCTCTCTCAAGGCAGTAAACTGGGGATATCTCAGGGCTTATTTTGTTTGCCATCTCTCAGGGTAATATAATATACAGTGTCTTAGAGAATAATATTTCATGTATCTTGTCCCTGTTTTGGTTGTTTCAGGATAGGGTAACTCTAATCCCTGTTACTCATCTTGATCAGAAAGGTAGGTCCTATGTTTTTTCCCTTCTGCTATTTTTTCTTTTCAAAATACGCTATGGGACTAGAAAACCTTAGCACTGTAGCAACTCCATAGTCCTGCCCAATATTCTGTCTAGTCTATGGGTTAGGTGGGGTTATTTCACTTTATACATGATTCACAATTTTGTTCCAGTGATTCACAGAAGCAGTACACACCCTTAGCTCAATGAGAACAGTTCTATCCCAGGCATGGCACATGTCTATATTGACATTTACATATAGACATGTATATTTGGAAAGCATTAAATACAATAGTATTTGCAATAAGAAATTTAGGATACATTTAAAGTAATTTTTTTCTAATAATTTTATATACTTTGGAAATCTGTATTAAAATACTTTCTAAAATTAAAATTGTTATATTTATAGCAAAGTCTTTGTGGAGAAAATTTACTTTTCTCATTTCTCATACTAGTGGATTCAGATTTTTTATTGGGACAATTTTTAACATAAAAAGTTAGAAATCCTTTCCATCAGTGTAACTTAAGTGTTCCAAATCTTAAGACCTCAGGTTTCAACACAGAAGTTGCTGAAGGAATCCATAGTTATACAGCAATACCCTCAATGTAGTGAAAGCCTCCTGTGTATTTGAGCTTCAAGGTGTCTTTTCCTGAACAATTACATTTTAAGAAATTAGAATTTCTGATTTTTTGTGGCTAACCATTAAGAGGAAGATTGGTCTACTAATGAATTCTACCTATATGGAAAAGGAATATGTGTTCGTGTCCATTCAAAAGAACAGTTCAAATATGGCATTTGGGAAATCTACCTCAAAATTGATTTCAAACCTGTACATAATTTTATGCTTACTATTCCTATGTTATATTTTCTAGTAGCTCTTTATTTCTGAGGTCTAAATTTTTAGGTTTCTCTAGTTTCTAAAACTTTTTGCTGTATTCGTCCTTGTCCATTATATAGGTAATAATAAAAACATTATAAATAAATTATTTTATAAGATGTAAAGTTAATCCATCCTATGTCTAAGAAAATATAAAAAATATATAAAAAAAACTATAGAAAAAAGAGAAAAACACCCATATTTGGCAGATCCAAATTCAACCACTGCTAAGAACTTATTTTTAAAATCTTGAAAAATTTTAAAATCTTATCTTGAAAATATACAGCATGTTCTTTAAACTGCCAGTCTTTGACATTAGGTACTATTTGGGGAAGAAAATTGGACTTTAGTGCTCATGATTGTCTTACATGCTGAAATAGAAGATGTAGGCATCAACTGTTATGATCCAGAAATTTAAGTCCAAGCCACACTTAGAGAATGGGAGGACGCTGAGAAATTAATTGGAAAAAAGATTTGCCTCAAGTGGTTCTATTGCAGCATCCTGGAAGACCACATAGGCTTTCTCCTCAGTTGTCACCCATCTTTTACCTGTCTAGTAGTTCTGCAGAGATGTAAAACATTAACCTGTAATCTACATGGCTCCTGAAAAATAAGTGACATGGGATGAAATGGTGGTCACGAAAAACAAGCACATAGCAAATAGCCCATCTACATAGACCTGGATTAAGAGACGTGTAGAGCTGGAGTTGACATTTAAAATTGTTTCTAACCAAACATTCATAAATTTCATGACTGCAATGATCCCTTGCTATTTTTCTCACTGTCAACTTTGTACTAATGAAAGAAGTCAAAGGAGACAGAAAGGAAAGAAGGAAGGAGTGAAGGAAGGAAAGAAAGAAGGAAGGAAGGAAGGAAGGAAGGAAGGAAGGAAGGAAGGAAGGAAGGAAGGAAGGAAGGAAGGAAGGAATATATCCAGAGAGACAGAAAAACAAGGAAATGTTAAGCAAATTTATGGAGAACTTTGCCTGGGGGCTGTGGCAAGCCAGTGGATTAGGAATTATTTTTACACATTTTTGGTTTTTTCTTCACGTATAAATATCAAATATATGTGCCTATGCCCTACTGTGTATAAAATTATTATTAAGATAAACTTGATGTAGTACCTAAAATATTTTATGGATTTAAAGACTTTATGGATGCAAAAGCTTTGAGTCCATTGACTCAATATTGCTTACTCGCCCTGTCCTAACAATCTCAGGATTTAAAATCAAGAAAAAAATGCAAAAGTTAAATAAATGTTTTAAAAAATTTTATTTCTTACCACAAGTAAATTGTTCATTTTGTGGATGTCTCAGTTTCGAATGTAAAAAAAAAAACCCAAAAGTTTGTTTTAGAATGATTTGTTTCTATCACCCAACAAGCTCCCCAGTCACTTCCTGTCACTATTGGCTGCGACATTAAATTAAGGTCGATGAATCCATGCAGTAATTTTATCTCAAGTAATCACAAAATACAAATTTAGCTTTCCATTCACATCTGGTATGATATTTATTACATCTTATCAATGTCCCAATTTGTAACATAGTGTAATGCAGGGGTTCTCAAACTTGGAACTATTAACATTTTGGACAGGACAATCCTTTGGTGAAAAATGTATGAAAGGGACTGTCCTGCACGTTGTTGCATAATTAGCCACACCCCTGGCATCTACCCACTAGATACCAGTTCCACTCCATCAGTAATGACAAAATATGTTTTTAGACATTGATAAATGTCTCCTGTGAGAGGAGAACAAAGTCGTCCGCAGTCGAGAACCACTGGTGTAATGGAGGAAATAGGCCTGTGATATAAGAGAGACCTGAGATGAATAACAACTCTCCTACCTACTAGTTTGGAAAATTTGAACACATTACTAAGCCTCTATAACCTTTAGTTTCTGTGGGGTTTAAATGAGATTATATATAAAAAGTGCATAGCAAACTCAGTGTGTGGCTCATAATAGATGCGTGACAATTTTAACCCCCATTCCTTGTTCTGCATACATTCATCCAAGATAGTAATGTTGGATATAGATTTTAAACACCTGGAAGAGAGGGGACATCTAATACAGTACCCAAGTGCTTAATAAATACGTTTTAGTGACAATGTATATGTATTCTAAAGATAATACGAATGCCTTCTTGATTCTCCATATTCCATTGAGAAATATCTAGTTTCTTATCAATTTAAGAAAAGTTTTCATGCTACTCTCTCACTTTCTCTTGCAAATTTGGAAGGAAGATGATATTCAGAGTTCCTAAAAATATAGCTATTTGGTAAGTGTTCTATATGAAACAGAAAACTAAAAGAAAATTATATAACAAGAGAATGTACATAGCAGTTTTAAACATCATTAACCCCTTCTTATGAATGTAGAGTAAGAACACATAATTTATACTGTGTTCAACCTGTTCAAAGAGACACTTTCCAGATACTATGATTTTCCTTTATTTCTTTGCTATCTGTTTTGACTTTATAACCATTAGGAACAGCTATTAGTAGGAAGGAAGATGTCTCGGGTATTAAAGTGATTGGTAGAAAGTACAATGTTATTCCTTCTTCCTGAGAATATTTTTACTACATGTTGATACCAGTTCAACTGTGATGCCTATGCTCACAGCTTTAGTTATCATGGAGGATTTTGCAGCCATCTCGGGATATGAGTAAAAACATTTTTAGTCAGAAATTTCACTCTTAACTGAAGTGCATAATGTGGCAATATTCACTTTGGGGAATTTTAGTAGGTGGCAAAAAATGTAATTTATTTAGATATTAAGTTGAACATAGGCCTGAATAATGTGGTTAAGAATAATTGGGATCCAATTATTCAAAGCTTCAAAGAGGACTTTGACAAGTGGAATTCCCTAAATTTACATTTGTGGGGTAAAGCTGGAGTGCTGAAATGATTTCAGCGCCACAGTTTAATTTCCTGCCTCCCTTGGTCCCTTTGGGAGATACTTTTCAGTAAATTGGAGAAATTTATTTCTACATTTATATGGAAAGAAATGAAAGGCAAAGCTGAGTACTTCTGAAGAAAGTGCTAAGTTAAAGCCAGAAGGTGGAGGGTGGGGATTGGAGGGAGGGAAATAGAGAAAGAGAGAGACAGACAGACAGTAGGTAAACCCTGAAGACAATTTTCTGTAGATGTTACTTTTAAAATTCTAACAGTTTGTCTACTTTTCCCTATTCTTACTCCAAACCATAACAATGCCAGTTTGTATATTTCAGCAACTTTCGCTAACTGTATACTTTACTATGGATAAATCGGTTATCCATCAGGTTGTTGATTACTGAGCTGATCAAAATAATTCAACTGATTTAGATTATCCAAGAATCATGAATAAAGGTAATTTAGTATACACAAGGTGCAGGAGGGAATTACTACTATCATTTATTTATACTAATTGTCTCCCAGGTACTCTTAAAAAAACTTTAAACATGTTATCTTAATAAATTCTCCATTTATAAGTAAAAAAACTGAGGGTTAGAAAGATTAAACCTCTTTCTTAGGGTCATACAACTGGCATACATATTTAGGTCTGGAATGTGAAAATCTTTCTGATTTCTAGGATTTTGATGCAGATCATAATAAATATTCATTGGATTATATTGACATAAAAATAGTTGGCTGAACTCTATTACAACTGAATGTAAGCCAAGCTAGAAAATATTGGGGGAAATATGAGGATTAAGAATAGAGGGAAATATGAGGATTAAGAATAGAGATAATGGTATTTTATGATTGTTCTTTGAAATAACACCTACCATTTAAATAAGTATATAATTTCATTTAATTTTCATGACAACTCTTTGACCACATTATAGATGAGGAAACTGAAGTTAACAGAGATTAAATGTTGACCCCAAATCACACAACCAGTTAGGTTACAGAGTGTGGATTCATACCTTGGCAGCCTAACTTCAAAGCCCAGCTATTTATCAGCTTGTCTTGAACTTCTTTATTTCCAGGG
>NW_011888836.1:2878700-2882811 GCF_000151845.1 Pteropus vampyrus
GTATCCTTTATTTTAGTATTTAAGCATGAATAACATGAAAATAGTTCATTTTCACTTTCCTGAGGAAAGGAGTTTCATAGAACTGAGCAATTGCTGTACTGTCAGAGCTAATAATTTATGGTCTTTCTTAGGTAATTATTTATAGATGTCTTTCTTTTCTTTTTTTTAAGTTATCATTCACATAACATAAAATTTATCCTTTTAAAGTATACAATTCAGTATTATTTAGTATGTTCATAAAGTTATACAAGCATCACCACTATCTAATTCTAGAATGTTTTCATTACCCCCAAAAGAAATTCCACACCCATTAGTAGTCACTTCCTTTCTGCTCTGCTCCCAGCCACTGGCAACAACTAATCTATTTTCCATCTCTATGGATTTGCCCATTCTAGACATTTTGTATAAATGGAAGCATACAAAATGTGGCTTTTTATGACTGGCTTCTTTCACTTAGCATAATGTTTTCAAGGTTCACAATGTTATAGCATGTCTCAGTACTTTATTCACATATCTATATACATGTACATATATATGTTCTGTTTTTTAAGCAGCTTTTTTTGAGATAACTTACATACCATGTAATTAATCCATTTAAAGCATACAATTTAATGGTTTTTAGTATATTCATAGATATGGGCAAACATCACCCACTCACTCCATCCCTAGGCTCTAAGCAACCACTAATCTTTGTCTTATATATTTTCATGCTCTAGACTTTCATATGAATGAAATTGTATCGTGTGTGGTCTTTCGTGACTGACTTCTTTCACTTAACACAATGTTTTCAAGGTTCATCCATGTTGTAATACATATCAGTACTTCATTCTTTTTTATGACTAATATTCTCTTATATGAATATGCTACATTTTATTTATATTTAATTAAATGATGGACATTTGAGTTGTTTCCACTTTTTGGCTATTATGAATAATGCTGCTATGAGCATTCATGTGAAATGAATGCTTAGACATATGTTTTTTGTTCAGACATATGCTTTTATTTCTCTTCAGTATAAATTTAATAATAAAATTGCTATATTATATGGTAACTGTATGTTTAACATTTTTAAAAACCGCCAAACAGCTGCACTATTTTATATGCCAACCAGCAATGTATGAGAGTTCCAATTTCTCCACATCCCCACCAACACTTAATATTATCTGTCTTTTTGTATAGCCATCCTAATGGCTGTGTTGTGGTATCATATTGTGGTTTTGATTTTATATTTCTCTGGTGGCTAACAATGTTTTCATGTACTTAATTGGCCATTTGTGTATCTTCTTTGGAGAAATGTCTATTCAAATACATATTTCAATTGCATTATTTGTCATTTTATTGTTGAATTATAAGAGGTTTTTTTTACATATTCTGGATAATAGTCCCTTATCAGTGATGTGATTTGCAAATATTTCCCCCTATTCTATGAGTTGTCTTTTCACTTTCTTCATGGTATCCTTTGAAACATAAAAGTTTTAAATTTTGAGAAAGTCTAATTTACCTATTTATTCTTTTTTGTTCTTGTCCTTTTGATGTAATAGCTAAGAAATTATTGTTCAATCTGAGGTCACAGAGAATTATGCCTATGTTTCCTTCTAAGATTTTTATAGTTTTAGATAATACATTTAGATCTTTGATCTATTTTGAGTTAATTTTTGTATGTAGTATAAAGTAGAGTTTAAACTTCAAATTTTTGTATGTGGATATTTAGCAGTTCTAGTACCATTTCTTGATAAGACTATTCTTTCTCCCTGGTCAAAAAATAATTTACCATCAATATAAGTTTATTTCTGGACTCTCAGTTTTATTCCATTGATATATGTCTATCCTTGTGACAATACCACATTGATTGTTGTAGGTTTTTTAGTAATTTTCGAAATAGGAAAATATAAGTTCTCCAGCTTTGTTCTTCTTTTCCAAGATTATTTTGCTATTTAGGGACTCTTGCAGTTCTATATGAATTTTAAGGATCGACTTGTCAACTTTTTAAAAAGGCGACTGGGATCTTAAAAGGGATTGCATGGAATCAGTAGAACAATTTGGAAAGTGTTCCCTACTTTTCAATCTATAAACCTGGGCTATCCTTCCATTTATTTAGGTTTTATTTAATTTCTTAACAATACTAATTTTTTCAATCTACTAACATGAGATGTCTTGCTATTTATTTAGGTCGTATTTAATTTCTTTCATTGATGTTTGTGAATAAATCGACAAATTGATATTGTATGTAGAATTTTCTTCATTTCATTATCATATTATTTGTTTAGATGTCTCATTTCTGTGGTATCATAGACAAGAATGGTTAGGGAGTAAAAACCTTACTCTACATAATCTTTTCTACATTTCTCTTTCGGAGATTCCCACCCCCCACCCCGGCCCGCAACACACACACACACACACACACACACACACACACCAGCACTTAAACTATTAATGAAAGTGGCAGCTTTAAATTTCATAATCATTTCCCTTCTGTACATCCTAAGATAGAGATGAAAATAAACAACAAAATGTCCTTTAAGCATCCTAAGTCATTACTCTAAAGATCATATGGTATAGGAAAAATAATGATACTTTTTTCCCAGAGCATGTTATGAAAATGTTCTCATTGCAGTTCAAGAATTATCAACCAACCAAGCTGCTTCCTTCTTAGAAGTCATTTGAAAAATTCTAAATCTAAGAGAATAAATTTAATGGCATTGCTTCTTCAAGTCTCTCCTTCTAAAAGAACTGCTCAATAAGTTTATTTAATATTCTATTATACTCTGCTAGGCCTGCCCATTATTTTAACTCATCTGGGCAAGAATATCTGGTCTTCATGGTGTATTGCATGTATTTACCACTTATTATTCTTAATGGGATAAATAATCACTACTTAGCCTAAGTTTAGGGCAATGGCTCACTAGGCTCTAGAAATGGTTTTATAGTATTCTATGCTTGCACATATGCACACATATGCACATTCACACACAACTGTATTTTATAAAACTCGCTCTTGAAATTATATCCTTTCTCTAGCTAACATTAAGCCTTTTATCTTTCTTCTTTTAGGATTCTCAGTAGAATGAGCTAGCTCTCTGTCTCCACTAATCTCCCATTTATTCTTAAACCTACAATAACCTGGTTTCTACCATTACGTCTATGAAGGTGACCTAGATGAAGTCACCAGTGGCATCCTATTTTCAAAAGCTAAAGTACAATTTTCAGCCCTTCTCTTACTGGACCACATATGATTTTGTGAATTGGCTCATTTAAACCTCCATATTCACCCTGGTTTCTGAAATAACATATTCTTCAGGTTCTTCTTGTACCTCTCCAAGCATTCCTTATTGGTCTCCTTTATGGATTCTTCTCCCTCCACTCATTGTTTTTCATCAACCTCCATGTATGAGTCCTATTAACACTTATGCTGAATTTGGCTTTTAAACCCATGGATCCAGCCATTAGGCTCGTAAGTCCAACTATCTATTGGCATCTACAACTTGACATCCAGAGGCACGTCAAACACTACATATTCAACAATTTAGTTCTCAATCTTTCGCAATCAGATCTCTCTCTCTCTCTCTCTCTCTCTCTCTCTCTCTCTCTCTCTCTCTTTCAATAATATCTCAGTGAATGGTATTGTCATTTATCCAGCCAAGTCATAGTTGTTCTCCCTCTCCCTTCTATCCTTCAATAGAAGTTTATTTTGTATTAATTTGTTCTCAAAAACAACTCTCAAATATATTCTCTCCATTACCAATATCACTATCTTAGTCAGTCTGTCATCATCTTTCTTACCTAGATTATCTAGTAGCCTCCAATGCTTCTACATGTTACATTTTAGAGCCTATAATACATTCCCCAATGGTAGTCATAGCACTTTTTATAAACCACAAATCTAGCTACGTCTATCCTTGCCTAAAACACTTCAAAGGCTTTCTTTTGTTAATGTTAACTCTAACTGCTTTACTTTGACTCATAAAACCTTAATGTTTACTTCTTTGGCTTTACTCTCATAGCTCTATAATTTCGAACTGCATGCACCCATCATTTGAAATGTATCCAGATCTTCATACACATGGTTCTTTTCTTCACCTTCAGGCTACATCTCCTTTATCCTATGCCTAGA
>NW_011888836.1:2882861-2903770 GCF_000151845.1 Pteropus vampyrus
TGTTCTCCCTCTCCCTTCTATCCTTCAATAGAAGTTTATTTTGTATTAATTTGTTCTCAAAAACAACTCTCAAATATATTCTCTCCATTACCAATATCACTATCTTAGTCAGTCTGTCATCATCTTTCTTACCTAGATTATCTAGTAGCCTCCAATGCTTCTACATGTTACATTTTAGAGCCTATAATACATTCCCCAATGGTAGTCATAGCACTTTTTATAAACCACAAATCTAGCTACGTCTATCCTTGCCTAAAACACTTCAAAGGCTTTCTTTTGTTAATGTTAACTCTAACTGCTTTACTTTGACTCATAAAACCTTAATGTTTACTTCTTTGGCTTTACTCTCATAGCTCTATAATTTCGAACTGCATGCACCCATCATTTGAAATGTATCCAGATCTTCATACACATGGTTCTTTTCTTCACCTTCAGGCTACATCTCCTTTATCCTATGCCTAGAATACTTTTAAAGATTCTCACTACATCCTCCCAGTGTTTATTGGGACAGCTTTTTCTTAGCTTAGTTATTTCTTCCTCTGTAAAACTTTCTCTGAACCCACCATCTGGAACCTAAGCTATATGTTGCTCTTATATGAACTCATGACATCTTTCACACTGTTTACTCATCGAGGCTGTTTCCACACTCATAAGTACACAAGATTATAACCAGTTTGAAGGTAGGGATTATGACAGGTGTAAGACTATATCTTAAGAGCCTTGTTCAGGGCCTGAAACAGAGTAGGCACTCAAAAGGTTTTCCGAATGAATAGATGAGTAAAGAGATGAGGGTCATGGGCTCATCACTAAACATTTCTGAGTCTCATTGTCTTCACCCATATAAATGGGTTTCAGAATCTTTCCTCGAAGGATTCTTTTGAGAATTACATAAGATAAAAAATGTGAAAGTATACTGTTTGATTTCTGGTACAGTGTACATGCTCCAAAAATGTTTGTACAATCTAAGTTTGAGTCTCTTCCATTTTACGTATAGTTTAGTTACAAATGAATGCTTTATAATGAAACATTTTCAGAACTCTTCCTGCTTGGGGAGGCATCCTCTAAACCCAAGGCAAACTTCTTTAAAGTCAGATCATGTTCTTCTGGTGATGTTGATCAAAATTCTGAGATTCCAAAGTAGAACCCTAGACATTTAATATGATCTGTATAGATGATTTTTATATCAGATAAGAATTTTAAATATCTATATATATTCAGAGATGGGCAGAGAGAAGCAACCCCTGGAGCAATACAATAGGACATTCTTTTGAATAGACTTTTGGGTACCACCAGCCCAAACATTGAAATAAATTAAATTAAGCAAACCATTTATTCATTTGTTTAGAGTCATTGAAATGATCTGTTCTAAATTTCTCCCTTGGCCATAATTCCTACTAAGTGAGTAAACCATTTCTCAGGGAGCGATTTTAATGGCATCTATTGTTCTTTTAATCTATTTATTTATCTATACCTCTACTAAATCTGTGCTTAAAATTTTGGTAGAGTTGTAAGAATAGAGAAAAATACTATTACATAATTTTTATTTAATAGGTTTAATAGACAATTTGGTGTAAGGAATTTTGTTTTTGTGGGTCTAAATTTAATAGCATGTTATACTCACACTTTACCCTTTCCTTTGCTCCACTCCCTTGAAACCCAACTCTCAGCTTCCTGTATTATCTCTATCTGAAAGGTCAACAAAGAACATGGGAAGACTGAAGATGTTAGAAGGATTCTATAGTATGTTGTTCTTACTTATTGGAAATCAGCCCTACTTAGGACACAATGCACTGATTCATGTTAGGGAAATAGTTACAGAAACATGGTACAATAATATAATGCAAGGTTTTTCACCATGAAAGTCATGTTTTCAAATTATTCTTCATGGCATAGGAAATTAGAAAATGATAAAAGCAAAAAGCAGGAAATTTTAAATAAAATTATGTAACATACATACAAATATACAGCAGGTCCTAGAATGATGTTATTTTGTTCAACATTGTTTCATTATAACATTCATGAACCAAAAATGAATTCCTGGCTGGGGCCACTGTCTATGTGGAGTTTGCACATTTTCTCCATGCCTGCCAGAGTTTTCTCCAGGCATTTCAATTTCCTCCCACATTCTAAAGATGTGTGATGAATGGCTCCTGTTCAGGGTTAGTCCCTTCTTGTACCCAGAGCTACCTGGTAAAGCTCAGCCACAGTTAGTAACCCTGAACTGGAACGAGCAGGTTAAAAAATAATTGTTTGACTTGTTTTTATTCAACTTTATTAAGTGTATGTGTAGCTCACATTTATTTCACTGTTAAAAATTAGAACTTTTTTGGTCTTTATTAGAAATTTGTTGATGTTTTTGTGACCATAAATATGCCATAAGAACTTAACTCTTGTTTCTGTCAATTAGTCTATGGTAAAATTAATTGGTTTCCTTCTGTCATTTCGCATTGTTACTGTTTCTAAGAACCTATTGACAATGTTAAGTGAGCACTTACTGTATATGTAGCAAAAAGTTCAGATGGAAGTATAACAACATTTAATGGAGATGGCATTACAGATATCTAAATTCTCTTCTTCATTTTCTGGATTTTCAAGATTTCAGTCATGAATATATGGTAATTTTATAATCAGAAAAATTATTCAACAGAAATAGAGTGAACAAGTTCAGAATGTAATTCTGTATGCATTTTCCTAGTATCTACATTATTCAGAGCATTATACCAGAGTCTGCAGTAGGTGGATGAGAGAGGACGTGGGCTCTACCTTGCAGTCTGGAAGAAGAGACACGCGTTGCTGAGAAACTACAATAAAAAAGACAAGCTTAAATTTCAAAAGCTGCTCACTTGCACCAGCCCCATGAGTCCTGGGAGTTACTGGTGCAGGTATTGGTTCTAGGTGAGGAGGAAAATCACTTTTATGTAAACGTAACCAGAACTCACCCTCAGGAGATAGGAATCTGAATCCTCAAGGCTCTAAGAAATGGTTGTCATTTCCTTTCTTATTCTAAATAAATATTTTCACTTTTGAATATCACTGTTATTTTTTTTTAAGTTTACCCAATTGTACTAGCTGTGCCCCCATAACATCCGGATTTTCCCTGACAACAGAAGATCATAGTTGACTTGCTTTCAGAACATAAAAAGGAGTAGTTAATTTTAAACCAATGGGGTCTGGGAAGGTTTCAGAGGCAAAGCCAATCAATGAATGAAACTACCATTTCTTAGAGTGCGAAGAAAAAAAAATTGGCTCTGACTACTTGGAGCCTTATTTCTTTGTAGGAATATTATTAGATACATTAACAAAGACTAACGGTAATTACTGCATGACACTTTTTGATGTGCCATAGCACAGATCCTTACAGAAGCACTGCTACGTCGGGAGTACCTTCCCAATCTGTTACATGGTCTTCAAGTGCAAGCACTGCAGTGTGAACTAGAGCTGCCCCCAGTTCTCATTCTGGGACACCACAACATCTCTCAGCATTTTATGTCTTCTTAATTCTTTCCCAATTCTTTTATTAAAAAGGGAGAAAATATCTCTTTCAAAAATGTGCAGTTTTCCTGCCCTGGCCTATAACTTGCCCCATGTTCTAAAGGCAAACACTTTAAAATAGGAAGTGCCTTAGCTTAGCCATTTTGTCCCTGGTACCAATAAGCAAAATTATTCTGACTCCCAACCCTAAGTATACACATATATGAAACCACATTTGAAATAGAATACAATGGTGCTCCTAGAGCTTTTTACTCTGTGTGTGTTTGTGTGTGTGTGTGTGCTTGTTGCAATCTTAAAGTGACAATCTTAAAACAGGATTTAGAAAAAAACAAATCAAAAACAATTAGAATAGACCTCATGGAAAGCCAATTCCCCATCTTTCTTCTCTGAAACTCTTTCATGCACTGACTTGTAACAGTGCTTAATGACATGTATCTGGTTGGAAAACATCTAAAAGAAGAGACTGAGGGAAAATACACAAACCCATGACTGGCTAGATAGAAAGTGTGATCAGGGACTAATCTGTGTTTCCTCACTAGGAGCCTGAGTAGGAATGATCTGCCAAGGGACAGATAAATAACTTTCTGTGTAAAGGGGGGACTGGTAAGAAGGGAAAGAGGTGGAGAAAAGGGAAATAGTGTTCTCGGCAAGAAGAAATTCAGAAATAAGTCTGAAACTAAAATCTCAAAAAGAAGGAGAATAGAAATTCATTTGTTTATTTAATTTCTCTCCCCACCCCCCCAAATGGGAGTAGTATTAGAATAAAGGGGAAAAAAGCTGATGACCTATTCTTAACAGCTATAAAGTTTAGGAGCTCCTGCATTAGGATGTGGTGTTGCTATGGCGGGTTTTCAGTCTCAGTGCTCTTTGTAGCTTGGGGGCATGTCACACACTTGTGAGAACTTTACCGGAGTGTTGATGCAATATTGTGTCAGTAACTGAGTGATTTGTTTTTCCTCTGGACATTGATTGAAGAAATTCTTATTACATTTTATAGCTTGCTTGGCCTTCGTAGGAGAGTCAAGACATAAATTGGACCATAAATTGGCCTCTGTCAGAATCTACATCGGAATGACACCAAATACATGTCATTGGGCTTGTGTTCCAGCGAGCAGCAGGAATCTACTGGTGCTTGTCATCTTGATCAAATGTTCACCTCACTCCCTTTTCCAGCTTGTGCCTCTACTTTGAAGAAAATATGTTAAAGACCCTGGTAAATTTGCTGTTTTGATTCAGCAGTACTATATAGAAAAAAAAAAAGAAAGAATACTGGTGGATTTCATTGATTTGTTCCAAGTTAAGTCTCCACTGTGAGTATCAGAGGTAGGATGCATATAAATAAAAAGGGAGGCAAAGAAAAGAATATATAGTTATACCAAAAGGACAAGAAGGTATACATAACAGATATATTTATCCCACAAGTAAAGCCAAGACTTAATGATTCATGAGTGGCAGAGATATGGCTGAGTTACAGATATTTATTCTCTAGAGTAAAATGAATTTGTAGCTTCAGTTCCTACCATTATAGACTCTGAACAGAAAATTAAATATTTTTAAGAGTTGACTTATGTCATCAGCAACCATGTGAGTTAATTTTAAAAATTCAGTTTTTCCTCCAAATTTAAATATATATTTCTGTTTTGATAAGAGCAAGATTCGATGATTTATGAAAGAAATATTGTCACTTTAAAATCAAGAAGTAAACTTTCTGTGTTAATAAATTCACTTCTTAGTGATTTTTACCATGTGTGACCACAGTGTAAGCTAGACTTGACATAAAATCACACCCATACTGCACTTGGAAGGTGTTTTTCAAGTCAATAATTCATAAGAAATATTAAGGCATATCTGCTTAGTTGAAAACTGAATAGAATTATAGCAACAAAAAATTGAAGATTTTATCAAAATACTTCTTCCAAAAGAAGTTTTAGAACAAGGTGGTTTGATAGATGAGTTCTTTCAATTTTTGAAACATTGAACAAATTCCATGCAAAATAAACTCTGGGCATAGAAAACTATGGAGAACTTGTCAATTTGTTTTACAATAGTGACATTAAAACCTGATCAAAATATTATAACTCTCCCCACTGCAAAACAATTTCACTTTTGACCATAGATATAAAAATTCTAAATAGTATACAAGTTATATCTCATCAGAAAAACAAACAAACAAACCTAAAATACCACAGCAATGAAGGTGGTTTAAAATTAGACACATTTTAGATATATTATATCCAAGGATAAAATTTAAAAATCATATGATCAGGCCAATGAATACAGAAAGAAACACATGCTTAACTCACCACCCATTGCTGATTTTTTTTAAAAAGCCTTAGAAACTAAGACTAAATACTTTCTCAATAATATAATAAATGTTGCTTTGATTTGTTCATTCTCTTATCTCTCTTTTGAATGGGCTATGTATGTAAATGGTACAAAATTCAAAAGGCACAAAAGTATATTCATTGAATATATCCCTACCTATCTCCTCCATCAATCAAATCTTTTTTCAAACACAGTCACTGTTACCGGTTTCTGATTGTCCTTTCAGAGACATTCTAGTACAAATATACATATTACAAATACATATCAAATGTGTTTATTGAACACACAATATCATGCCTAATAATAAAATCAGAGATATTCAAGTAAAATGGATGAAAAATCTCCATTCATTTTAATATTTTTTTCTGAAAGTTTTTCACATTGCAGACAGATATAAAACAAAATTTAAAATGTATATTTATTAGCAAGAGATAAGTCATCTTTTTTGCAAATTTTATACTAAAACACTTTTTTAAAAACCTTATCAGATAAACTGCAAAATTATTAAAATTACTATGAAGGTGTTATAAAGTATCTGGAATCAAGATAATCACATAAAGTTACTATATAAAATTATAATGAAAATCTCACTTACAGTAGTAACCAAAACCAAAAGTATAAATTAACCAGGAATAAAATTAACAAGAAATATGAGACCTATAGGTAAAACAGTTTAATGCTTTTCTGAGACTCGAAAAGAGAAAAGTCACATCTAGAAGTAAAAGCTTGAAAGTATACAGATGTCCATATTTTCCTAAATTAATTCAGAAATTTAATCAATTATGGTTGAAATAGCAATAGTAAATTACTCTTTATAACTTGATAAAATGCTCTGTAGTTCATCTGAAAGAATGAAATATAAGAATAGTCAACAAAAAGTTTTAGAAGTCTATTTGTCCTACAAGTTACTGAAATGCATTATAAATTTACATTAAAGGATAGGTTCAGAAACAGAACAGATCAACAGATCAATAGACATTATAGAAAAAAAACAAATATTTATTTTAAAATTATAGTTAGAATGAAAAGAATAACATTTAAAATATCTTTGGAAAAGGCTTATTCAGTGAGTTATTTGGGGGCAAGTGGCTTATCATTTGGAACAAATTAAAATCAACTCTCCTCCATATTATAATAAACTTCCACCAAAATAAACCTCGAATAAATTAAAGACTTAAATTTCAAAAATTAACCATAAAACTACTAGAAGAACAATAGAATCACTTCATACCTATTAAAATGGCCAAAGCCTGCAGCACTGACAACACTAAAGGCTGACAAGGATGTAAAGCAACAGGAACTCTCATTCATTACTGATAAGAACGCAAAATGGTATGACCATTTTGGAAGACAGTTTGGTAGTTTCTTATAACACTAAATATACTATTACTGTATAATACAGCAAACATGCTTCTTGGCATTTATCAAAAGGAGCTGAAAACGTGACCACACAAAACCCTGCACATGTTTATAGCATAATTGCCAAAACTTGGTTGAAAGACACCCGATGCCCTCCAGTAGATGAACAGAGAAATAAACTATGGCACATCCAGACAATGAAATATTATTCAGCACTAAAATAAAATGAGCTATCTAGCATTGAAAGACATGAAGGAAACTTAAATGCATTTTATTAAGTGAAAGAAGTCAATCTTAAAAGACTAAATGCTATAGGAAATAGACTCTAGATGTTCTGGAAAAGGCAAAACTACGGAGACACTAAAAAGATCAGTGGTTGCCAGGGGTTGGAGTGGGATGAGGGATAAATGGGAGGAGCACAGAAGATTCATTTTTAGAGCAGTGGAAATACTCTGCATGATATAATAATAATAAATATATGTCATACATTTGTCCAAACCCACAGAAGATGCAACACCAAGAGTAAACCGTAACATAAACTACAGACTTTGGGTGATAATGATGTATCAGTGTAGGTTTATTAATTGTACCAAATGTACAACTCTAGTGGGGGGATGTTGGTAATGGGGGAGCTTATGCATGTGTGGAGGCAGGGGGTTTATGGGAAATCTCTGTACCTTCCTCTCAGTTTTGCTATGAACATAAAACTGCTCCAAAAAATTATCATAAAAAATGTCAATATTTAATGTTAATGTAGACAAGGCCTTTCGAAGTATGACACTGAAAACGAAAATTATAAAGGAAAGGATTAAAGTCTTTACTACATAAAACTTTCTTAACAATTAAAAGGCAAATGAAAAATTTGGAAAATTTTTGATCTCTGTGGCAAAGCCTATGAAGTTTTAACAATCTCAACATTTAAAACAACTCTCGCAGATAATTTAGAAAAATACTAATAACACCAGAGGTCATGAACAACAATTGACATACACATACAAATATCTAACATCTTCAAATTTAATAAAAAACTGACACTTGAGGATGGACATTGGAAGAGGAGCCTCAATAAAGGAGTGAGAAGGGCAGAACTGAGAAATTGAAAGTCAAATATGAAGAATTTCATGGCTTGGGGAGAATGACGAGGTTAAAGGAGATAAGGATTGAAAAATGGTTATCAGAATGACAAGGAGAGGACAAAAGCCACGAGATGGACTGGTGGGAAGGGAAGACAAGGAGATAAAAACAGAAAATGCAAACTGTTCTTTCAAGATGCTCGGTTGGAAGGAAGAGGAAAGGAAGGGCAATCGGTGAAGGGGACTTCAAGTTAAGGTGGGAGAAATAGTTGTTGGTTTTGCTGATTAGAAAGAACCATGAGAGGGAGAAGTTGAAGGAATAAGGCAGAGAAAAAACCTGGTAGAATAGATGTCATGTGATCCAGAACTCAACTTTTCCAAGTGTGAGGAGGGAAGAAGTAAGGGGTGGATAATATGTGGCTTGGTTTGTAGGGTTAGGAGCAGGAAGCAAAGGTGTTCCCATCCAACAACATTCATAGTTCCAGTAAAACAAGTAATTCTTTGCTAAGAGTGTAAAGGGAGGCTGAGGGGACATGGTTTTAAAGATTTTGGAATTCTGACAAAGATGCTTTATAGAACGAGACAGAACAGTGAATAGGGAAAAATTATGATTGCTTGACATCTTTGAATTTCCATCTCATGAATTTACAGATTGCCCAGTCATGGTTCTCTCCAACAGTGATTAGAACCTTGGCCACACGCACAGAGAAAGATAAATAAAATTTTCCAGGATTTAGCCAGATGGATGGTCATAAAAGGACAACAGGATGAAGAGATTGAAGAAACCAGGAGGAAAGTGACTGAAGTGATATATTGTGGAATCTGAGCTGGAGAGGGAAGGAAATGAAAATATGAGAAGGCTTATCAGGAAAGTAAAAGCTGACAAGAGGTTCTGATAAAAGCTTCTCAGAAGATACGTAATTCTTTGTCCATCTTGTGGCCTGCTGTGGCCCATCCAGTGAACTGTTCTCTTCCGTATTCTCATGCCCATACTGGTCAGCATGTCCCTCTCCCCAGACTCAATCTCCCACTGTCTCCTGTTTTAGAGCTCGCTTTGAAAGCCTTGTCTCGTAGCTAATAAATGCTCCTGTCTCTTCAAAGTTTTCGCTGAATATCCTATCCTCCTCCCCCGACTCAACCCCATCCCCATTATAGTAAAGCCTCTTGTGATTCTGCATATTAAGAACTAGAAATGGAGACTACTGCAAAGAGAACAAATGCATATTGGCAGTTGTATTTCACAGTCTCACTTGAAGTGTTCCCAATACCGTGCTATTCTATTCAATCCCCTCAAAGTCATCAGGTAGACAGAGCCGCAGTTTAGGAGTCAATGGAATCCCTGCTAAAACCTTCAAACTAAGAAATTGGAATTCATGTTACAGTTTCACTCTCACTTAGAGGTTTCTAACGATGAAGAAATTCTAGATTACATCAGAGCTCTGATCATGACAAATTGTAGTTCAGGAGTGAGAAGCCTGACTTAAGTCAAATTTACGCTGCTTTACTTTTATTTTTTTCTATAGAAAAATCTTTGAGAATCTCCTTGAACCATTTTCTTCACATTATTAAAGAGATCTTTCCAGAATCTCATTTTGGTCATAGTTGATAAAGAGGCTCCATTGACATAATTCACAGTTCATAAACTTGTCTAATGAATGAGAAAACTTATGGAGAATTCTTATTAGGTATGGTTGTTTCCTCCAAGTTTTCCTCCCCCATAATCTTTTCTTCTTTCAAAGTGTTCCTCTTTGAAAATATGTTGTTAAGTTTCCTTTGGGAATAGCAGAGCTATCAACCAAAACTGTATCACTGATCAAACACGGTTTTCAAAATTAGTCTTCATAGTGATTCATTCGAGTACTTTAAAATTTTCCTGATAGGATGAAACAATTTTCTAAGTGCTTAATAAGATTTGATCTTCAACTACTTCCATTTCAGAGCTAAGGCTGATAGTCAAAATGCTGGATAGACAAATAGGAGTCAGATAACAGAACAAATTGAGTAGGTGAATAAGTAGAAGTAAATGATCTACTAATTAGAAATCTCTTATGTGAATATATATTAGTTATATTGATATATTATAATATTATAATAATTACGTATTAGTCCTTAAACATGTACAAAGCTAAATGCAAATATACATATACTGTGAGATATATTTATATCTTATTGGGAAAATAACAAATTTCAGGGTTGCTTATTATTACTACTATTATTAATAACCATTATTTATTGAGTACTTCATTTGGGTTGTGAATGATGCTGAATAAATAATTTACATGCATTATCCCATTAAATTCTCACAACAATTCTATGAAGTAAGTGTTGTTAGCCCACTTTTCAATTAAAGACAATGAGTATTAGAGGGTATAAGTAACCTCACACAGCAAATAAATGTGAGAAGAAAGATTTAAGCCCTGATTTTTCTGACTCCTCTTCGTAATCTTGTTCCTGCTATGGAAAACAAAACAAAACAAACAAACGAACAAAGGTATTTACCAGTTATGGCAAATTTGTGGTATTGTCTTAATTAAGAGTCAAGAAGAAAGAAAAGAAACCCAGATCCAGAGTACGTGCAGTAAAAAGAAAACAAAAGTGAATTCTAGGTCTATGGTTCCAAAACTTTAGTGTATACAGCATTCCTTTAGAAAAGTTTTAAAATGTGATTCCAGAATATCTTTCTGCTCCCAAAAATATGATTAGTAGTTTTGAGGTAGGACCCAGAATTTAATCTGAACCTTGAAAAAGTACCCAAGATGATTCTGATGTAGGTAGTTCATGGACCATTCTATGAGGAACGTTGCTCATAGGATGGGACAGGAGAGAAGACACTGTAAGCCTAGAGTTAAAGTCTTGTTGAGCAGATGAAATGGTCATGGAGTTTGCTCTCCTGATAATATATTTGGACAAATAAAGGTCAAATCTGAACAGAACTTTATTTTTCTAGAGATCAAAAGAGTAACCAGAGGCAAAAACTCAATCCAGTCCTGAAAGTAAGAACTGGGAAAGGTCATGTAGAAGACCTATAATGTCCAAGCTCAGCATTGATAGAAAACTTACCTTGGTTACCTGTAATTCCCATCAGGATGTAATCTGATGCATGTGAGTTATGTTTTTCTGGTTGATATAAGAATGGATGGAAGAAGCCAGGATGGGTAAGTCTTTGACGGAGAAATCACCATCCTTTCTCCTTTTTTTAAACCTTTGATATAAGCACTCAGTAAATATTTACTGAATGTCAACTATGTACTATGGCCTGCGATAGGACTGGAACATAAACTGAAAATTAGGTATCTAGTTCCTCTCCTCAAACAATTGAGACCTCTAGGGAGAGAAAATGTTTAGAAATAAGTAAATCCTGATGCGATAATTTCTATATACACTTTGGAGGCAGAAAAGAGGAAAGATTAACTTCCTGAGGAGATTAGGAAATATTTCTCTTGAGCTAGGTCTGGAAGTGTAAAAGTAGTCATAAAATATGAGGTTGCTGATGGTCATGGGCCAGAGACTGAAGAACTTTGGTGGACTCTCCTATGGCCCAAGATTCATTAATACAGAATCCCTGGGAGCTGAACACTCCATGGATAGTTTCAGAGCATCCGTGAGTCACTTGAAATTTAGTACAAACTTTGGTGCTTACTTGTCCCTTTTTGAGAAGTTCACATATATTGTCAGACTTCCAAGGGATCCTTGGTCTAAATAGGTTTAAAAAATAAAGCTAAAAATAAAGGGAAAGCAGTGAGGATTTTTAAGCCAAGAAATGATGTCTGATTTGCTTTTTGGGAATATAACTTTGGTTGTAGGAGGAGAATAGATGGAGGGAAAAGCCAATGAAAAGGAAACCTTTATGAGATTGCTGCAGTGATACAGGTGGAAGACAAAGAGGGCTTGCCCTCAGGTAGCATTAGTGAAGATGGAGAAAAAATGGAGTTGTGAACCATGTCTGTGGTCTTAAGACTAAGAGAATATGGTGAATGATGGAGAACGAGTGGTCATGGATGATTTCCACATCCCTTGTATTATGGAGTAAGTTGACAATGAAGTAGGATAAAGATGAGAATGAAGTGAAGAAGGAGGAGAAGAGGAAGGAGAGAAAAAGGAGAAAATATTCTCTCCTCTAAAGACATTTTTAAGAAAGAGTCAGATCACACAGCATCCTAGAGGTCATTATAAAAATGAGCCTTTTCATGTAGGTGAAATTGGGAGCTATTTCACAGAGGATTGTCATTATCTGACTTATATTTTAAAAGGATCACTTGGACTACTCGGTATGGAATAAACTGTAAATGGATGAGGTCGAAAACAGAGAAAGCAATTATGATTACAGCAATTTGAGTGAGACAGAATGGCGATCAGGACCAGCCTGGTTTCACAAGGGTGGTAGAAGGCATCAGATTCTGAATACTTCTTGAAGAGGAACCTAATAGGATATGCTGACATATTGGATTGGATCAAGAGAGTCAAGAAAGACTCAGATTTTTGACCTGAACAACAGAGATAATGGAGCTTCCACTAAGAAGCGTAAGGCTGTGGGAAAGGTCAGTTCAGTTTGGGGAGGTTAAGTTTGAGGTATCTACCTGGCATCAAATCAGAGATGTCAAGAAGGTAATGAATATGTGAGTTTGGAATTCATGAGATCTGCACTGAAGACACAAATTTGGGAGTTTGTCAACATATCAATGTTACTCAAAGCCCTAAGACTGGCTGAGCTCAATAAAGATCTGAGTGTAAGTAAAGAAGAGAAGAAGACAAAAGACTGAGACACTCTTGTGTTAAAGAGTTGAGAAGAAAAGAAGGAACTGTTCTTTCAATATCAACCTTATTATATATTTACCTAGTACTTTTTTATCGACATGGTACCTAAGATCAAGGGCTTTGGGATAAGAAAGCTTAGGTTCATTTCCTTCATCTATAAAAAGCTGTATGACTTGGGTCAGGTTGCTTTATTCTCAGTCCTTAGTTTTCCCAGTTTTCATATAGAAATAATAAAGTACCTACTTTATAGGTTTGTTGTGAAGTTAAATTATATAATATGCATTTAAGATATTAAGAATGATGTTTGGCACATAGTAAACACACACTAATGTTACCTTGCATTATTATCATTATTTTGCTTTTCTCTGTTCCTTGATATGAAGCCAGAGAATGGTCATACTTTGAGCCAAAATCCCAGTAATCCTCATATGCAAAGAATTACAAAGAATATGAGCACTTGGAGCCTGAAATTCAACATGAGTCCTAGTGGAGCTGACTGAGTTGCTCTCCAGAACACTTGTTCTTGCTGTGGCTTAACTTCTAAATTCCTGTTCCATTTTCCATCCTTGACTAGGGTATTCATTATGTACCATGGCACTTGATGCCAGGGAATCAGTGTGACGCAATTTGACCCTGAAGACAGTTTGTTACTAAAGGCCCACTTTCTAAACGCTTGGTGAGAGTATTCTGCTGCTCAGGATGACAATTTAAAACATAAAGGCTTAAAGACAGAACAACTAAATTATTAGTGGCAATCACTGATTGAGATCCAACCTTCAGAGCCTACCAACATGGGTTTCAGTTCTTCCTGATAGCCTCTTCTCTGCATAAATCTGAGTAGAGCAGAACTACAATTTCATTGTGAAACACAAGAGAGAAAGACTCTATAAAAAGTTTGGTAACTATACATTGCATATAATATGCAGTCATTCTTGTGCTTCATCATAAAAATAATATATGCATGTAAATTAAAAATAAATTATGTCAACGAAAGAAATATTGAAAAAATATAATTAAAAATACTGTAACAGCTGACAGATTAGTGGGTTAGAAAAAAATGCAGCTACAGAAGACAGCTCTGAAAATAATGAAGCAACCGAGAATGAAGTTAATGAGATTGAGAAAATGAAAAAAGAGAATTTACGGGACTATCAAGCACACAAAAAATTAAAATATGGGCTCCAATCTAATGTATCTTTATTAAACAGAAGTACTTCTAGCCCCTTTATTTTCATCAAGGTATGGAATAATTTGGTGTGCTCCACTCATCAAGAAAACAGGTTGAAATATGGAACCTACAATTTAGATACATCAGTAATCCTCAAAGATCAAGCTGTCCTTATACCCACCTGTGGTTCAGAAGCAACTTTTTAGCTATAAATGAGATAAGCAAAGTAAAAACACAAAAACAAAAAGACAAGGAAAACTATGGAGCTATGAACTTCGGTGCTCTGAATCTAGAGTGAGCATTCTATAAATCTGGATGACAGGGTGCTGACTTCATTTTTGTGCATTGTTTTGAAGGCCTAATCCTATATCTGTTGTGAAATATAGGTAAGCCGTGCTTGTCTTTTAAATAAATTTGAGAAGAGAAATAAAACCAAGATGTGAGATGACCATGTAAAAAAAAAAAAAATCCCCCTTAATTTGTAGAAGGAAATACAAACTAAATTTTTAAATAGTTTCTCATATAAGTAAATTTTATATAATTTTCATTATTTTTAAAATATAGTATAATTTTGCAAATAATTTTATTCATACTTCACATAATTTATCATTAATTCATTTATTTAACAATGTTTACTAAGCATCTATTGTTTTTAGTTGCTGTTTTAGGCACAAGGATACAAAGATCATAACATAAACTCTGCACTCAGTAATCTTGCACCTTCACCTTATCACTATGCAATATGCTAGAAGCTTTAGAGATGTGTGCTAAAGTTACTACAGGGATAATGACATGGGAGCACCTAGAGAGAGACTCTTGAACTGGGACTTGAAGCCAGGTGCAAAATTTCAGAGGAAGCCACTGGGAAGAGTAAAGGGTATTTCAGGCAGAGGTCATATTACGAAGGCAAGAGAGACTGAAGCTCGTTCCAGGGCTAGCACATCTTGGCTTGGACTGGAGGTTAAGTGTGAGGAAGAGGGTAGCAGCAGAAAAGGCTGGGGACCTGAGCATAAATCAGGTAATGAAATACCATGTATATCTGTTAAGGCATTTAGATTTTATCCAGAATGTGAAGAAGCATCTTTGAACAATGTAGAGGAATGACATGAACATATTAGAATTTTAGAAAGATTACTCTGGCTGAAGTGTGAAAAATGATTTGGAGGGAATATTAATGGGATTAAGGAGTTGATCTAGTTAAGATAAGTATAACCAGGGCTTAAATTAAACCAATATCAGGGATAGCAAAACAAAACAAAAGAAGAAGGTAGAAATCGAGAAGCCATCAAGATGGTTGGCCCAGGTTGTAGCGTCTAACAAGAGTGAAAGAGGAGGAAAATAGGCTTGTGGGCTTGCAGTTTGAAGGAGTGAGTAGTTATGGAGTCATTTATGAAGATAAGGGGAAGCAGTAGGTTTGGGGTGGCAAGTAATGAGTTTGGTTTTTACCTGTTTATCTCAAGGGGACTTGGTGACATAAGAATAAAGAAGAAGAATTTATATTTATGAAGTCCTTGAGAGAGAACTTCACCAGAGTTTTAGATTTGGAATTGCGGGGAGGGGGCTATTGACATATTGACATGTAGTTAAATGATTGGACTGGATAAAGTTGTCCTCACATTACATGAAGAGTGAGAAGAAGAAGGACTGATGACAAAAACATGGGACAACCATTTAAAGGGCCATTGGAGGAAGAGGACTTTTCAAAGTGGATTAAAAAAAAAAAAAAACAGCAAAAGAGTAAGAAGACTCAAAAAGAGAATAGAGCCTTAAAAGTCAAGTTTAACCCTGGTTACTAAGCCCAGTAAGATTAGAGCTTATTTCATTCATTGAGTTTGGCATCCAGAAGTGGGTGTTGACTCATCCAAGGAAGTTACTGTGATGGGTTAAGGAGGTAGAGACAGAGAGTGTGATAATATAAAGGCAAATCAGGGTATAGTATTTTCGTTTTATATTTTTTAAAACAGCTTTTATTTTAAAATGGGAGTCATTTGCTTAGTTTTAGGGTAAAGATTTAGAACCAGTAGAAACAGAGCAGTTACAAATAATGAAAAAAGAAGAGACAACCATTAGGGCAACATCCCAGAGAAAAGGAGAGGATGGGATTCATTGCATAAACGAAGACAAGCGTCATCAAAAGAAAAGAAGCACCTCTTCCCTTCAGTCAGGAAAGAGGATGGAAAGAAATTTATCAATGAAATAGTTTTAGATATTCAGAGTAAAATCTCTAAGTTTTGGTTTACTTTTAAATAAATAAATGAAAATAACAATTGTTACTATCTCATAGGGAAGGTTGAGATAGCTATGATTATGATTTTCATAGGGATGACTATGAGAATTTAGTGAAATAATGCAAATAAAGTGCTCAACACCAGTAGCTATGACTATTGTCATAATTAGGTATCCATTTTCTTCCTGTCTTCTCTTCCAAACCTGGACCATCTCATCACTGCCACCTTTAACACCCTTGCCAATGTCACGCTGACATCCCTAAAACTAATCATGCATGTCCTACAAAGAGAAGCTCAACTCAGATATCCTTGATGAAAAAATCTTCTATGATTCCAGTCCACAGTTATATTGAACTCTTTATACATTGAGGTTCCATATCACACAGGTTAACATTTAATTTTTCCCATCTATGAAATGAAGGAATTAGTCAGGATAGGCTAGATTATACTGTGGTAAAACAAACAAATAAATAGCCAACCGACCCTTATACCTCAGTAGCCTAATATAACAAAAAATTGCTTTTCTAGCTCCTAGAGGTTCCCAGGGTAGCTGTCCTCCATGCTCCATACTCCATAATTCAGGCTTTCTGTCTTTTTACCGTTGCTATGGCCTAAATGTTTGTATCTACCACTCTCCCCCCCAAAATTCATATTTTAAAAACTTAATGCCTAAGGTGATGCTGTTAAGAGATGAGGTATTTGGGAGTAAATTAGGTCCTGAGAGTGGAACCCTTATGAATAGGATTGGTGCCCTTATAAAGGAGATTTCAGAGAGCTAGCTTGCCCTTTCCTCCTTCTGGGGATTGAATGAGAAATCTGTAACCTGAAAAAGGGCCTCCACCCAACCATGCTGACACCCTGATCTTGGACTTCTGGCCTTCAGAACTGTGAGGAATAAATTTCCATTGTTTATAAGTTACCCAGTCTGTGGTAGTAGCCCATTGGACTAAGACAACCATGAAACCTCTTCCATAATTGCTATACCAGGAAAAGAAATGAAATGGAGAATTACGCTTCAGTTTTTAAATGCTTCCATCAATATGTGACATGCATAGCTTCCATTCACATTTTTTGGCCTAAGCAAACCACACAATCTATGTAAAGTTCAAGAGATAGAGAAATGAAATTATCCAAGTATTCAATAGAAAGGGAGCCAAAAATATTGGTGAATAGCAGGATTATCTACTGTAAGGAAACTGGACTAGATAGACTTTAAGATCCTTCTAAGTCTATTATTCTAATAATTTCATGTGTATTTTCCTTTTCAGTAGAAATACAAAATCTTTGAGCATAGAGATTATGTCAATTACATCTGATTTGTGTATCATAATGCATAGCTCAGGGTTAGGCACACGATATTCACTCAACAATTAATTGAATAAGTTATGCTATTAGGATTTAAGGACAAAATGGAGCATTATTTTGATATGGCACTTATTATGCATCCACTGTGTCCAAAAGTGTATATTAGTTTTGTTTTGTTTTGAGAAAAAAATAAGAAATGTAGTCCCTGTTCTAAAAAATTTATCCTCTAATTGGGTGATAAATTAGGAACAGTTTTGGAAACTACTAAGTAACATATATCTATGAACGAAATAATTTACTGCCCTTAAAGATTGCAAGAAATAGTGAATTGTGGGCTTGGGTACTTGCTTTTCTGAGCTACTGACCATTTACTTACAATACAAATGTGAGCTTTTTCAGGGTGACTCCTGTGGGATAAAGTTTTAGATTTTATAGATGTAAAATGCAATTTGCTACCTCAGTTTTGCTTTGGCTGTGAGGAGTGAAGCCAGAGGATGAGCTCATTAATAAAGTCAGCTGCTAAGGGGAATGGCAAGTTCAGAGAGGGCTAAGTTTCAGGAGGGTCAGGGATCATAACTAACCCTTTCTTCTCTCTTGTAATTTAAGAAGGCTAGTGGGCAGGTGAAGTCCCCAGTGAAATTTTCAGACTTAACAATTGTGATGAAGATATTTTGTTTGTAAAATGCCAACTAAAGAAAAATAAGCTCTAGAACCATCTTGAGAGGCTGTGTGAATAGACTGTATGGACTGTATACGTGCTTTCATGCATGACAGTGAAAAGTGAGGCACAGGGAAAAAGAAACTGGGATAATTTCTTTTGGAATAATCACCTGTTGGGTCTGTTAGGAATTAGAAGAGGGTCTGAGAGTCATGGTTCCAAAGAGTTGCTGCAGGTCCAAAGGCCCTTGTCTTAAGGGTGGTTGAGAAAAACAAACAAACAAACAAACAAAACAAAACAAAACCAAAAAACCGCCTCACTTTACCCTGTACCAAATCATGGCGCATCTATCCCTGAAACATTTTGTAGAACTTGATGCCTCCTCTGTAGAAAGAAACAGTGGTGGAGACATCTTAGTAAGAGGAAAATGATTCAAATTGATCAGTGAACCAAAATGCCGGGAGGATATGACTTAAATCTGAGAAGCATGCCAGGAACAATCAAAAGATTTTTCTTAACACTTGTAAGAGCTGTATTAATGACAAAAATTAAAGAAAATTGACTTTATGTAACCTGTTTTCTAACCTCAATTCCGCTCCCCGCCTCCGCCCCCGTCCCGTCCCCTGCAGATTATAAAGTTTGTGAGGACAGAAAGAGGATCTTACTCAATTTTGCATCTTCAGTGTACATATAGCCCAGCGCTTGGCACAGACTAGGTGCTTACTAAATGTCTGTAGAATGAATGATGGATGAATGAACTAATAGACAATCTTACTCCAAGCAATATGCTAAAATGAGAAAAACAATAAATAGGAACTCCTCGTTTTAATATGAGCTCTGCTACAAAGTAACCAGCAACCTTACATATGTCTCTTAACCTCTTAGGGCTTAGATTTCCTCACTGGCGACATAGGGAGACAGGCCAGCATGATCTTAGATGTGCCTCCGGGTGCCGTTATCAGTGATATCTGCATAGACAATTGGCTTCTGAGTTTAGTTTGAAACATAGGATATATATGGAAAACTTGATATCAAATACAAACTATGATCTACCTAAAGTTTTTTTTCTTTTCTTTTTTCTTTCTTTCTTTCTTTTTTTTTTTTTTTTGAGACAAATTGACTAACTGGAAGATCCATCTGGAATGTTCTACATATTAAAATGCAGATTCCTAGGTATAGTTCCAGAATGACTGACTCAGAAGAGCATCTCTCAGTGTTTGAGAACCTCTCACTTTGAGCAGGAGGTGAAAAGGAAGCAGCAACATTAGATAGTAAGGTGCTGCTAGGATCATCTCAAGTTAAGATGATATTTGATAACTGAAGAATGATGCAAGTTACAGTGGAGACGTCAAAAGATAGCATCAAAGTGCAACAACCGAGTCCCTTTCTAGGCCTCTGTGCATCACAATTCACTCATTCTAGGCCAGTTTCAAGCACTCCGATCTAAAATATAGAAACAGAGGAGTGACCGAGCTACCAAAAATTTAGTGTCAGTGAACAAAGACCAGCAGCAGAAACTGCTGTAAGTGGGAAATGAACAATATTTATGTGGCTCAGGGCTGTTCATAGAAAAGGGGGTCTCTTTTTCATCTCTCCGACATGACAGAAGGTGTTCCACAGCCAGGGGCACCTGGAGTCAACTATAAATTGTTTCCCTTGTTGTCATTTTGAAATATGCAGAATGGAAGGATGGAGAGGAAAAAGTCTATCTTTATCATACTGGGGTCAGTGGAAAAATCTCTTTATTTTCCCACTCCTCATAGGGCTAATATTCTCTCCAAAAAAAAAAAAAAAGGTCACCTAAAGGGTGAAAAACATTCACTTTAGTCATTAAATTCTCTTGAAGTTAATCTGTTTTTATATACACAACCTATCAAGAGTCTGAAACCAGGTACGTGTTGGCTTCATCTCTGACATCATTAGAATATGTTTCTGCCATCTCTTTATTCATCTTTATATCATTTCCTATGGGTAGATTTAATCTCCAGTTTTTAGAAAAGACAATTCAGTTCAAGGGACATTAATGCAGGAAATTTTATGTAAAAGGCACTGTTCTAGGCCCTGAAGGGGATACAAAAAGTAACAAAGCTCTAGAATAGGTGCTCACAATTTAGAATGAAGTCGCCTACAGGAATAACTAATTAAGGTAAATACAAATGGGAGGCTAGTGAGGGAAGGGATTAATTTTAACTAGAAGAATTTGGAGAGACTTTTTGGAGTTGAGCCTGAAGAACATAACTGGAGTTGCTCAAACCGTATAGTAACAGCCAGGCACTAGACACTATAGCTGCTGACTAGGTCAGACTCCCAGAATTGAGGACAAGCTCACAAAATAATATCCTCCTAAACTGAAGCAAATGGAATGAACAACAACAAAAAAAATGATTCTCCATTTGCAGAAGTTCCTCCATGATCTGTGGTTGGGTTGCTGTAAATCGGGCATCTCTTAAATTCTACCTGGATTAGCATGCTTCTCAAATCAACTTTAAAAAGCCATGATATCTGCCTAATCTCATTAAATTGACTAAAAGATGATGAAGGTGAAT
>NW_011888836.1:2903820-2937861 GCF_000151845.1 Pteropus vampyrus
ATCTAAAATATAGAAACAGAGGAGTGACCGAGCTACCAAAAATTTAGTGTCAGTGAACAAAGACCAGCAGCAGAAACTGCTGTAAGTGGGAAATGAACAATATTTATGTGGCTCAGGGCTGTTCATAGAAAAGGGGGTCTCTTTTTCATCTCTCCGACATGACAGAAGGTGTTCCACAGCCAGGGGCACCTGGAGTCAACTATAAATTGTTTCCCTTGTTGTCATTTTGAAATATGCAGAATGGAAGGATGGAGAGGAAAAAGTCTATCTTTATCATACTGGGGTCAGTGGAAAAATCTCTTTATTTTCCCACTCCTCATAGGGCTAATATTCTCTCCAAAAAAAAAAAAAAAGGTCACCTAAAGGGTGAAAAACATTCACTTTAGTCATTAAATTCTCTTGAAGTTAATCTGTTTTTATATACACAACCTATCAAGAGTCTGAAACCAGGTACGTGTTGGCTTCATCTCTGACATCATTAGAATATGTTTCTGCCATCTCTTTATTCATCTTTATATCATTTCCTATGGGTAGATTTAATCTCCAGTTTTTAGAAAAGACAATTCAGTTCAAGGGACATTAATGCAGGAAATTTTATGTAAAAGGCACTGTTCTAGGCCCTGAAGGGGATACAAAAAGTAACAAAGCTCTAGAATAGGTGCTCACAATTTAGAATGAAGTCGCCTACAGGAATAACTAATTAAGGTAAATACAAATGGGAGGCTAGTGAGGGAAGGGATTAATTTTAACTAGAAGAATTTGGAGAGACTTTTTGGAGTTGAGCCTGAAGAACATAACTGGAGTTGCTCAAACCGTATAGTAACAGCCAGGCACTAGACACTATAGCTGCTGACTAGGTCAGACTCCCAGAATTGAGGACAAGCTCACAAAATAATATCCTCCTAAACTGAAGCAAATGGAATGAACAACAACAAAAAAAATGATTCTCCATTTGCAGAAGTTCCTTCATGATCTGTGGTTGGGTTGCTGTAAATCGGGCATCTCTTAAATTCTACCTGGATTAGCATGCTTCTCAAATCAACTTTAAAAAGCCATGATATCTGCCTAATCTCATTAAATTGACTAAAAGATGATGAAGGTGAATTATTTTCTATAAATGTTAACTCCGATGTCATAACAGGAACGTAGGGGTCTACATGGAATCCAGCAAAATTAGAGAAGACTAAAAGCTTTTCAGGTTTTCATTTAAGCCGTCATCTAAGAAAAGCCTCTAAAATAATTTATATTATCTTGCTTAGCTCAACAAAAGTAATTCTTAAGAACTTCTAAGTTTCTTTGTTCTAATTTTAGGTTCCATTACATTTATGTTTTATGTTTTTATTTTCCTTAATTTCATAATTAGCTATGATGAAATTGTCTGTGTCTTTGTTTTAAGGTATCAAGGTATGTGCTATCCAATGTGTACAGATATTATATCCAGGTATTACATATAGATTTTCCAGATGTTTCTCATGTACAAATAAAGAAACCAAACCAAAATCACCTATGAAGAGATCCTGAGCTACCTTAGTGGGGAAACACTAATATATTGTATTAAATTTTCAGCTAACTATAACATGGTTTTCTAGTGGAGTATAAATCTATATTTTCATGTATTTTTGTATCGGCCCAGTGGCTTGCTACAGCTCAATTTCTTGTATCACATTAGTTCCATCACACAAGGGAGTTTTATCTTTTTCTAACTCCTGGACAGGCAAAAAAAAAAAAAAAAAAGGCCTAAAGAACATGAAACTGCCAGCAGTTATACATATTGACGCATCAAGAAGGAGTTTGACTGAAACTCATGAGAGCAAAGAAATTCAGAGTTAAGGTTAAAATGCATTACTTAGCTCACCCAAGGTGCCCTGCAGGGATCTTAGAGCAGTGGGTGGTCTGTCATTCCATATGTGCAGAAACTCTATACTGAGAGAGCAGATATCAAGAAGGAGGTTTAGGCTTCATTTTGATTTGTTCATCTTAGCAAGTGTAGTGCTTCAGGTCAATGTTATGTGTTCAAAGGGTGTTGGTAATGGGTTTGCCTGCCCTGCTTCCTCCCTCCTTCCCTCCCTACTTCCCTCTCTCCTTCCTTCCTTCCTTCCTTCCTTCCTTCCTTCCTTCCTTCCTTCCTTCCTTCCTTCCTTCCTTCCTTCCTTCCTTCCTTCCTTCCTTCCTTCCTTCCTTCCTGTTCATAGCTTAACAAGCTTTTGATGCTGCTCCTGAGAAAACTAACAGTTGCCTTGGGGACTTGAACAACACCCCTGTGTATGGTGCATAAATTTCTTTTAGCTGCAGGTAAACCAAAAGTTATGTTAAGTGAGAAAGAAAAAGTAACAGCTGCTGAATACCTTTTGCTAGCCCAAAGAGACTTCAAACTGCATTTACAAGCTGATTGGCAAAATCTTAACTTCCTCTGACCTGTAAAGATAAGAAGAAAAAATTTAAAGCCTTTTTTCAGGGGTATTATCTCTTTCATAATTAAAAAAAAAAAAGTGGGAGATGGTTTCTTTCTTTCTTTCTTTCTCTCTTTCTCTTTCTTTCTTTCCTTCTTTCTTTTTTCTTTTCATTATGTGTTAAGGAGAATGGTCTGATAGTAAAAGAATAAATTGAAAGGGACTCAGGTAGAAAAGGCCTGAGCGCTAGAAATGTAATTTTACAAGACTCATTTCCTTTACTCTGTGTTTTCCTCCTTGAAGGAGATAACTCGATTTTATACTTTACTGTCTTTTTAACAGAATGCATTTTGGAACCCTGCCACTGCTAACAGTATCAGAAGGATTTAAGGCTGATGAAATACACTTGAAGATTTAATTCTGCTGACTTCAGCTTGGATCTGGAGTAAAATCTAACCATAGATTAAGTGTTTAGCACTGTATATTGCAATTGGTGCTCCTGGTCATAAATACTCATGTCTATTTCTGTTTCAGACAGCTCTCCATGGGTTTCCCACTCGGTACAGCACACAATGCTTGCTTCCCAAATGAGGTTATTCTCTATAAGGCTTCCCCTTATATAACTCTTTTTATGGACTCCAGCCTCTGCTCTGTTGTGCAATTCATTATAAATTCCCCCGTGCGCTCTGCGATAACAAACACAGGGTTACTGAGAAGAGCCTTCTAGAGAGGGAAGCCTGTGTTTCCTCCCAGACAATATTTAATCTCATAGCAGCACTGACTAATAAAAGCAAAAGATCAATACAAAGCTGTATTGCTAGGATGAAAATTTACTAACATAGTCATTCATATCACAGGAACATCTGGTTAAAGCTTCAGGGCTCCCTTACTTTCTTAGTTATGATTTTATGGGTCTCTACAGACTCCTTTTTAGGATTTTAGCAGGCATTTATAGCAGGATGGACATTTTAATCTTTTTAATGTGGTTATCTGATCTCCGCTTGGCTTTCTCACACTGACTGGTCATCTTCTCCACTTCTCGCTTATTGCACTTGAATCAAGTTATGATAAGCTCACACTGTAATAGCCCCTAGTCCTAAACGGGTCTAACTTCATGTAAGTGGCCTCCTGAGCTGCTATTTATGGTCGTTTCTGTGAGGCGCTGTCTTTAAAACCTTGGCATTTAGTGCCTTCTTCCTATCCCCATGACTTGGAATACATAAGGACTATTATAAATCATCTAGCCAGGCCTGTAGATATACTCTTTGCTATAAGAGATTTCTGAGGCCTGAGGGGCAAGCTGAGGAGTTCTGGTTTATGGCCCTGAACCAGACAGACATGTATGAGGTTGACTAGTTGACTTGGTGCCTATGAGAACCCAGCATGATTTTCATACATGGTCCTCAACACAGTGGCTTTGATGTGGAATTTGTGGTTAAATTTGCTTGTTTGCTGGATGTGGAGCAGAATTTGATTCCTTCTGAAGACACATTGCCTTAGAAGTATATGTAGATAGAATCCTAAAATCAGCAAGGTAATTCAACAAACTGATGTACAGTATAGAAACTAAATGTAAGCATAGCCTTATATCTAATGTTTCAACAAAGCTAAACATCATGATACTAAATGGAGAAGAGAGTAATATTTATATTACCTACTATGTGCAAGTTGCTTAACACACATTGGCATATTTAATTTTACAATGATAGATGTTATCTGAACTAGGATTTGTTTATTGAACACTAACTGCAAAGTAACCACTACTGAGAGTTTAATACATTTATTTCATTGGTTACTCATAACAATTCAATGAGGTAGGCATTATTATTGTCTTTATCTGGCAAGTGAGTCTTAAATTAAGTAACATAGTTGAGTCAAACAGCCAACAAGTGTCAACATGAGCATTCAAACCCAGTATGTCTAACTGGGCTGCCTTTCCATACGATGAACAGCATTATCTCAGTGACAAAAACAAAAAACAAACAAACAACAACATGAACAGGTACAACTCATTCACCTAAAATTTTATAAAATTCCCTTGCTATTTTTCAATAATGCCGGGTCATCTACTTCTGTTTAAATGAAGCATATCAGATTCATTTCAGGAGATATGAATTACCACAGGCCTTCAGATAAAAGTAACGATGCATTAATTCACTTAATAACACATTCTTTAGAGGAGGAAATTGAAATGCAGTTTTAACTTGATTACTTTGCTCTTTATTACCTGAGCAAACCAAAGTAGTCACATGCATGTTCTCCACACTCTCTCTCTTCCTTTGACAATGTCTTGGGCAAGCTGTGAACAAACTAATTCCCCCTCCACCCCCACCCCATCACCAAAGGTCAAATAAAATGAAGAGAATATTCACTGCAGATGGGGTAGCTTTGTCATGTATCCATTCTCAAAATTGGCTGCCTGGCACAGAAGATGATTTAAGTAAAACTGAGGTAATTTTTAAAACTGAAACTTAAGCTGTTTAGCACTATGGGCCAAGAGCTATTTGTCTTGGGCCCCCAACACTTTCTTGGCACCCATTAGCAGCTCAACTGTTCTTCTGTCACATTAATTAGCTCAATTGCTCTAGACAGGAAGGATGGATGGAGGGCACAGGGCTCTGGCAGCCCTGTAGCACACCTCAACTCTCAGAGATGTTTCTCGGCTTCATTCTGAGGAATATTATGGGTCAGAAACACTCAGAGGCTAGTTGCCTACACAGAGCAGTTTTCCCCCGGTGGAATAACTGAGCAGCCTGCTGCGACACGGAAAGATTTGAGGACAAAAAGGGGACGAAAAGCAGAGGAGATGCCAAAGACACATAGAAATCCCAGACAAAGATTTAAGAGCAGTCAAAGGAGAGTTCCTCTGAGCCTATCCCTCACCCGCTCCCCATTGTCACTGCCCAGGCAGTTGGGTGATAATGACACATTCTCCTTGGAACAGTGCCCAATCTCCCCAACAGCTGTGCCCAGAAGGCCATTAGATCCAGGTCCTGGCAGCTGGTGAGACTCTGGTCAGCCAGCTCCTGCCTTGAGGTACCTTTAGTACCCAAGAAAGGAATGCAAAGATAGAGTTTCTGAGTGCTAGAACTTGACCACAGCTTCCAAAGACTGACTCACAAGTACACACATATCACACAGAAGGATTTGCTTTTTATCCAACAAACACATTGCCCCATTCCTTTTGGGTTTGAAGAAAGAAAGAAGAAAAACCAACTGTGAGTTTCTGCTCTCTAAGGACTGGAAGCACTCCTATTGTGTGTTGCATCCCTGAAGCCACACTAAAGAATTCTGTTAATGGTATAAAGAAGTCCAATTCGAAAATGGTAACTGGGAGTTTCTTTGTAGTTGTTCTTTGTCCTGGAGTAGGGGAGGTGGTTATGGTGGGTATAAGGAATGAGACAAATACCCTCCAGAAGGCTATACCACCTGCTCTGTTACATCAGATTACGCTTTCAGCAATAGGAGGGAGGTCTGATAGAGTTAGAGCCTGGTTATGTAATGAGACAGTCATTCTATAGTTCCAAGTGGCTTTCTTGTAATTTCTTTCATCGCAAGTGGGCTAGAGCCTGGGTCTGCAGTCACACAGCTCTGGGCTCCAATTTTAGCTACAACATTTAACATGGAGAATGTCTTTAGACAAGTAAACGAAGTTCTCTTAGCCTAAACTTACTCATCTGTAAAATGGGAATAAGAAAGCTGACTTTGCCACTTGTCGTGCAAACACTAAATAATGTAGGTAAAGTCCCTAGCACAGGGTAAAACTCCCTCAGTGGAGTTTTTCATAATTAATAAGATTTACGTGTTGCATTCACAATACTGATGCATATGCAAATTTCTCATCTGTTGCCTCCAAGAGGGAAGCTCCTGGTATGTGATCCCTCTCCCAGAGTGTCGGATACAAAAACTCCCTGTTCTGAGAATTGCTGAAGTGCTTTTTCCCTTTCCCAGACTCTGCTCTGCAGTGCCCTGCCAAAACATCTGGCCCCTTTTGTCAGCTGGCATCTCTCCACCGCACCCCACCCCCGCACCCCCCACACACATACACACACACCATGAAAGCCGGTCCCCATCAGAGGTGCTTGCTTCCTGTTGACCTTAACTTTTTTTTTTTATTATTCACCTTAACAATTCAAGATGATTAGAGCTGAAAGGGTAAGAACAAAGATGAAGGTTGAGCTTTGCTTTTCCAGCAGCTATTTTGATTGCAACGGCACTTCAACAACAACAAAAATCTCAAATGTTTGTATCTAAGAATGAAGAAAGTATCGATTATTTTTTAAATTTCCCTTCCCTGGCTGAAGATTAAGAGTTCAATGAAAGAAGGTTGGTGTCAGGCAAAATATTCTCAGTAGACTAATGTGGTCATTGCTTTATCTGGAATATTCTCCCAACCAGGTGCACAGAACATTGTTATACAAACACTGGTTCCTCCTCTTGCTAGGAGAATAGAGAGGTTTGTTAGCAATTCAGGGTCCTAGTGCAAATATGTACTGTTTCTCTCCCACAGCCAACCTCAGTGATTTTTCCAAGATAAATTGCTTAAAGTAAAATTCATAGTAAAAGTATGTCTGAATGGGGAACCTAAGACACTTCAGGAGCTTTTTTTTTTTTTTTTTTTGTCTACATTGACTCTCCTTTGCTGTGGATTAGGCCATTGCTTATTACAAATTCAAATCCTATCTATATATTGTTCATGGTTCCTTTGTGTCATCAGGAAATTAAAGTTTGCAGCTGGCCCCTTCATCTTGGCTAATCATGCGGACATAAAGTCCTTAAAGGCCCTCAGAGTGGCCCCTGCGGGGGCCCCACTCAACACTTCTCTTCGGCAGGACATTGTTCTTCAGCTGTGTTTTCATCTTCTGCCCCCTTGGGTATTAAGCTCCTGCTGCTTTGAGCCCCTGAATGAGACTGTCATGCGTCATTTTATCATAGCCAGTCCAACACCCACAGGAAAGCGTGTCCTCAGTCTGAGCCCTGCAACAAGTTAGGACTGTTTTCTGGAGAGCCAAGACCTTCTCCAGCTTCTTGGGATGGCAGTCACATCCCGAAGATCCACAGGGGTAGCTGGGTGGAGCAAAGAGGGGTCCCTTACCTCCTTCGCTTGGTGATGGTTTCAAGTGACACTTGCTCAGAGCTGAAAGGTGGTAATTATTTGGACCTGTTAGGAAAAACCGGGGCTACCATAGGGCGGCTGCCAATTTGCCAGCTCCTTGCAAATTGATCTGATGCGTTCTGAAACCTTAAGTCTCCTCTCAGGGATCTTTTAATATCCGGAAGAGTTTACACCTGGTTTCTGAGATTCCTTGAATTAATTGAATTCTCATTAGAATACTTCCTGCCTCCCCTTCCGCCCTTAACTGTGTATGACCCAAAGTTCACAGTGGAGTGACGCGTCTAACCAAATCACTGTCCCTGGTGTCTTTGATTTCATTTCCCACACCACTGTGTGCTCTCCCTCCTCTGTGAGGGACCCTGGCTCTGCCATTTGTAGTGAGGAATCCAGAAGGCTCTGCTCGCCTCCCTTCTGGAAGTAATATTTATTCCATTATAACTAGCATTTTAATTTTTGTGTTGCCTTACACATTTTGTTCAGTCTAATGTTCTTTACTTTCTTTTGCAATACTTAGTAGCAATTTTTTGTTTTGTTTTGTTTTCCAATGATTGTATTTTCTTTTGACATCTCACTGGGTTTAGATACTCTGTTACCTTTAGTACATTGAAAATTATGAGTATATTTGTGTGGCACACTATCATAAACATTCATTGTCCAGGAGGCCAGAAAATGTTAGGTTCTTAAAAGTTTATTCCACACATGTTCACTATACCCACATACTATACATTTGTAACCATATCCCCCATACATCCATTTTAAGATTCAGTCTTGCCTTATGTTTATCATCTGGGACAGTTCAGTGATATAAACCATTTTACATATCTCCCACAAAGTTGTCATTATTTTGTTATATTGAGGCTAATTCATTCTTCTTAAAGAGATCTCATTTCATTTCTGATTTGCCTTGAGATTGTATCCCATTTATACTAGACATAGTCTCATAGTGACATCATGTTGGTCAGAACAGGGAAGGGAGACTGTTTATGGCAGAGGAATACTACACCATATAAACATCAGATTTCTAAGGCAGAAAGGTCTGGAAAGGGAAACGCCAAATGTGGACATTAAGATTTTTATTTGACTTGTTAAAAACATTCATTTTCTAACAATCAACTCAAGTGTTGCTACTTCTTTACCTCTTGTAATGTTCCTCTATTCACCACCCATAAATCTTGTATCATTGCCTTCTAGCAGAGGACCTATAAGGTTTTACGAACAAACTTATTTACATATCTGCATTTCTAGTTGATGACAGCTGCCTGAGATCAGGGACTGTGTTTAACTCAGAATTATATTCTTTTCACCTAGAAGAGTGACTATAGGTTGAGTGAATAAATGAATGAATGAACTACTAAGCACATAAATGTCTCCTTTATCCCAAACTGAGATATGACTCTTTCTTATATCAGATGAGAGGCCAGGAAGAAGATTGTAATTGCACAAGCCTTTCTTTTTCTACCTCCACCCTTCACAACTGTTCTCCAAGCTCAGGACCCTCTTCCCAACCACATGGCCTCCCACACAAACCCTCTCTCTTTATCTTATTCTCTCCTTTTCATTTTCTTTAATGTTACTTTCTCAAGAAGGTTTTCTCTGATCCCCTAAAATAAGTTTGATCTCTTGAATTATTTGTGCTCCCGTACGGCCAACATGTCCCAGTAACGCATCATCACACTTAGAACCGTGGGGTTAAATGAGCAGGCTGAGGAGAGAGTTGGTCTGGGTGAGGCTGGTTAGAGAGGGGAAGGAGAAATCCCCAGCTGGACATGCTCAGTTCCTTCTTCCCCCCCGCCCCCGACTCCCCCAATGCACCAGACAGTTTGCTCTTCTGCCCCTTGGAGAACCATAAGCATGGGGAGAAGGGCCAGAGATGAGCCTTTGAATTCCTCCTGCTGAGTGGGAATTCCTTTCTCTCTGGGGAATTGCCTTCTTCCCTTCCTCTGCTCCAAGAAATTGCTGATTTAAAATATAACTCACTGTTAAAATAAGGAAGAGAATATGTCCTTCTTGTTCCCCACTGTACACTCCTGAACCTAGCAGAGTGTCACACAGTAGCTGCAATAATTTATCAATGGATGAAGGAAAAGAAGGAATGAGGGAAGGAAAAAAGAAAGTAAAGAAGGAAGGAAAGAAGGAAGAAAAAAAGATAAGGTTTTTTCACCCCACACTCTTTACCACCATTAGGGGTACAACCAGTATAGTTCTATTTTAGATTTAAGGAGAAGAAAAAAGATAGAAAGGACCGTATTAAATCTGATTTTAGAAAAACAAAAGCAATAGAATCCTTTCTACCACAGACACTAACACCTATAGGAGGCATCGTTTTTATGCCGTAGATTTCGCATTAGACACAGAGCTGCCTTCTAAGGCAGGTTTCCTAAGGGAAGAAGGGATGGTCTTTAGAACCAAACCATTTCACATTTTCATTAATAAATTCAATGATACTGGTGGTTACAAAGCCTCAACCACCAATTCCAACTTATTTTTATGTAGATTCCTACTGAGCGTTTTTTGTTTGTTTGTGTGTTTGTTTGTTTTTTATTATTTTAACAAACAGGTTCTAAGTCTTCATTGAATACAAGATTCCTATTCTGTATGCCAGGCATAGGCATGTGGTCCTTGCTCTTAAGAAGTATGCTGCCTAGTGGAGAGGACAGACAAGGAAACAGGCAATTATAAAGTTCAATTAGTAGTTCAATGGAGCAAATGCAAGAAGCCAGAACCTTGGAGATCAGAGCAGTTTCCCAGGGAAGGGGACACTTAAGCTGATATTTAAAGGATGGAAAGAGAAAGCCACAGGTAGGGGGAGAGGAATTCCAATCAAATGCAATGACATCTGCAAACACTCAGAAGGGAAAAAGAAACGTGGCATGGAGGGAAGTGAAAAGTAACAATGCTGGAATACTCAAGGAATGGGTCTGCTCTATCAAGGCTGGTGGGACTGCCATTTCTGCCCTTGTCTTGAAAAAGCATCACAGCTGACCTAATTGCAGCTTGAGTTCCCTGTGGAGTTCACTGAAATGCTAGAGCCAGTCCCTCCTCACTCCTAACAAATTGGTATAAAGCCTCTTCACCCTGCAACCAGAAAAGGCATGCTGCCTGAGCAGTTAAACATGGGGGCAGGGGACACAGACTAAGGACTGCTTTAGATAAACGTTTGTGACACAGGAGACTTTCCAGGACTCTTCATATAGGGGCTTGGCCTTTTCGTCTCCCACCTTTTTTTTTTTTTAAATCAAACTTTATCATATTTCTTATTCCCTTTGAATCACATGATATTTGTTGCAAATACTATTGGCTTTCCGCCCAACAGCCATTCTTCTTTTGTCCTTATTACCAGACCCCATGTTCCTTGGAGCTGGCCTGTTCTTCATGGAAGGCTAAGCCATTCCCCAGCTCGAGGTGGTAAATTACCAGTGATCTAAGTCTTCATGCATCTACACCAAGTAATTATGATGCAATCTCTCTGATAAGACATGAAAGGATGTCTGTTGGGTGTTCTTAAGAAGAGATACAAGGCAGAGTAGTTCCTATTTTTTCTTCTGAATGTTGCCACCTGTATATGAAACCCATGGTGGTCATTGTGGGCCCATTAGGGGAACCAGCCTACAAGAATAGCATGCAAATGTGCTGAAAATGGCAAAAGAGAAAGAGGAGAGAGCCTTAGTCCTTGAAGTTATAGTTGAACTAACCAGCCCTGGTACCATCTTGCCTCTGGACTTCTCATTATTTATTGAAGCCACGTTTACTTAATATGTTTGTCACTTGTAGCATAGAGCATCCTAGCTGATACTATGCTAAAGGTCATCTGACCCAAACCTCCTGATTTAAGGAAAAGGAAACTGACATCTCAGTTGGTGAGAGATTTATGCTAGGCTCCATGGATGGGAAGCCATGAATGGAATACTCGAACTTCATGTCCAGACTATTTCTCTCTACATTATCCCATGTCTGTTCCTGTGGTGGATGGCTTCTGGTTTCCCAGGTCTCTAAGAAATATTTCCACAGGTACTGATTCCAAGAAAACAGAATAGATAACTTAGACATTCAGTATCTCTCTAATTGGGTATATAAAAATGTTTATCCCCCTACTACGTAAAGATGTTCCATCTCCTGATTTCATTTATTCATGGCATACATACTTTGCTAAGCCCTGGAGATAATATGGTGGGTAAACAGGCTCTATTTTGCCTCATAAGCCTAAAAAACATCACTGTTTTTCTTTCTGCTTCTGTAAAGTTGAAACTTCTTCCTAAAAAGGGAGAGGGATCTCAAGGTCAGCAAACAGAAATGAAGAGGGAAAGAACCTACAGCTAAAGAAAGAGAAAAAAGTCCATTTGGTCTGAGCCAGACAACAAAGCAGGGAGACAAGAAGGTTAAAGAGCTGGTCTCCTATGGTGTGGACCCCCAGAGGATCCACAGAGAGAAGAAATTTGAAAGTTGCCTTTCCTTACCAGGGTTTTGTTTGCTCCTCTGGGACAGGGATGATTTGGCTCAGTTTTGAAGCATTTGGGAGATAATGCAGCCAACTGGAAAGAGACAAGCCCCAATCCCTAGAAGATGAGGATAGATTGAGCGTCAATGGTAGAATCCCATGGGAACTATTGTAATACGCTCCAAGTTTAAGGTAAACAAATTATATTTGGGAACTGATTCCCTTGGAAATTCTGATTGCATTGCAACTCCATTCACGGATGGAATGTATCTTAAGGCATCTGGGAAACTCACATTTCCCTTCTCTGCTAAGCTAGAAGGTCTCAGTACTGCCCGATTATTGCTTGAGAACACCTCAGTCTCGAGATAGGTCTAAACAAAAAGACTCTCTTTGAAAATTGATAAAATTTTCCTTTTGGCTAAATCTGATCTCTCAATAGTTCAGAAATGTATCACAGCCTTCTGGGGCTTCTCTACTGAAAAATAAGAGGGGGCATCTACCTAAACAAAACTAAAACCTAAACAAAAGGTAACATGTTATTACAGCCTTAGGATATTATAGAGGGTATATGACACCCTCTGCTCCCAAGCTAACAATTTAATAAGAATTAAATTACATGAAAATAAACAATAAGACCATCTTAAAAAAGGAAGAGAAGTCACTGAAGAGAAGCCTGAGTATAAAGGTGGGAAAGATGCGATACATCTGTCTCGCTTTGTAGATCAGGATAGAAGTAGGTGAGAGTGGATGGTGACCTGATTCCATGTTAAGAGATCAAGAGGGAAGACTCTGGAACCAGACTATTAGGCCACTAACTAGGTTTGTTATTTGGACGAAGTCCCTAGCATTTGTATCTTTCTATTTCATCATCTCTAACATGGAGTGATGACTATATTTGTTTCCTAAACTTGTATGAGAATTAAGTGAGTTAGTACATGGGAAGCACTTAAAACAATGCCAGGCACGTAATAAGCACATCATAAATTTTTTGAACCAACTGGTGATCTTTTTCTCTTCCTATAGCTGTCTCTATAAGTCACCCTTCTGTGGCACTATGCAAGCCTCCTTTCAGAAGGGTAAAGCCAAGAGGTTCACTTCAATTTATTGCTCCTGTGACAGCTTTGGTCTTGATATCTGGAGAAGATGAAGGCATCTGTCATGCTGAAAGCCTTCATACTTCCCGACCCTGAGGAGGCACTCAGCAAATACTTGTCAAATAAACCAGGGCACCGCCTGGTAGAGGAAGAGCAGAAATTTCCATAGCCAGGGAAGAGAAATGACTCGATGTTCAAACCTTGAAAGGTGAGATAACAAGGGACCCTTCCCAAACCTTTCATAATTATGGTGTTTACATATTCCCTCAGGGAGGGGCTAAGGAGAGAGTGATAGATAGAGTAGGGAAGCAAAGCCATAAAAGTCTAAGAAGGGTAAAGGAAGTAGGAGTTGACCTTGGGATCCCTTTCCCTTTTTAGAAAGAAAGTTCAAATTTACAAAAGCATAAAGAGAACAATAATGTTTGAAATTTATACGTATGAGGTAGAATGGAGCCTATTTTACCCATAATATTCTTTCCAGTGACTAGCAAAGTGGGTGTGCAATGACTACATGTACTCATTATGTGTGTGACAGTGAGCTAGGCATATTATATATTTTACTTTAAATCCGACACCCTTCTGTACTATAGATAAGTGTTATCATCCACACTGTTTGAAAGTGTCTTGTCTAAGATTACTCTGTGGTGAGTTGCAGAGCTAAGACTTAGTTCCACATGTGTTTGACTTCAAAGCCCCCGAACTTTCTGCTGCACCTTGCTAACAGAGTTTAGTCTCAATTCTTCAGCGTAAACTGAAAAATCAAGCTGGGGGTTCTAGATGTTCTGCAATAAGACAGGATGGCAAGGGCACTGAGAGTGTTCTTCCCTTTTCCTTAAGGATTAAATCATGACTTCTCCAAACTTGGGCTCCGCCCTTCCTCCTCGCCCTCTTTTCAGCTCACACAGGTCCACACACTTCTATTCAACTGTTTACGCCAGTAATTACTCATACTTTTTCAACCATAATTTTTCAAAGCTGTGAGAAAAACAAATATCGAGGACATTTTTAACTTGCAGGGTTTCTTTGGGTTCCAAGACATACTCAGGGTTTATTTTGGATTCTGTTAACTCTGTCATAGCCATTGATAAATACCACCAACCCTTCCTCATGTCGGACTTCCACACCCTTCAGTGTCATTGACTGGAGAACTGGGAACAACTTCAAGGTCTAGTTCAGCTTCCTGTTTGCCAAGAAATACCATGTTCAGTTAGGGTGGGCAAAGCTTCCTCAAACCGTAGTCTTTGGACCAAGACTTTCCCCTAGGACCTTTCAGCCATCCATCTCATGATGGCACTATTTGGCCTTTTTTCCTAACCTAAAACAAGGAACCTAATTTACATCTGGTTCTCTTACCTTCCTTCTGCCCCAGCCTCTAAAAAGGCATTGGTCATTTGAGATTCTTTCCTTTGGAATTCCCTAGATGCTGTAAAGAAGCAAAGTTTCCCAATCCAAAATAACAAAAGCTGTCCTCAGGCATGCAAGCCCCTTACCTGGCAGGGACTGCCACCTCAAGCTGCTAGGAGCTTGGTGAGGCATTTATCATCCCCACTTTAAGCAATAATTGACCTTGGAAAGGCCTTACCACACACTTGCCATTGTCTGTTTTAGTTGCATTTCTTCTCCTCCATTACAATTATGATCCATTTATGTTGCATACAAAGGAAGAGGGTTAAAGGTATTATACACTCAAATGCAATGCCTAACATCAAATGTTGAATAAGGGATAATTTGGTAAATCCATCTTTTTTGGCTTTAATTGCTCTTCCTGTGTGATTTCTATAGGAAAAAGGAATTATAAATAGTTACCCTTTGCCTTTGGAGGCTGTTCTTATCTCATAACTCAACATTACACATGGTGCCCTGTCTCCTGCAGAGGGTCATGGTGAACACCCAGCACTTGGGTGTGGCCCCCTTGCCTTGTATGTCATTATCAGAACTCTGGCTGCCAGGTTGGTCATTATCAGAACTCTGGCTGCCAGGTTGGTCATTATCAGAACTCTGGCTGTCAGGTTGCATATGCTGCTTACACTCAAGTTTTCACAACCAGTTTCCTCACCTTTAAGTTTTGCCAAGCATATGCTTGTCCTGCCTTTGGGAGAATATTTAAGAGTAATATGTAGAAAACTATAGTATGAAGAACTGTGTTGGCAACCCTACGTAGTGTTGAGAAAATTTACCCTATTACATCAAAATTGTGGTTATTTTATACACTGTCAACACCAATGCTTGATTTCTAACGGATGCTTTTCTTCTTTCAAGATAGGATAGACTGTCTCGAACTCTCACTGGAGCACCATTTTTTACTTTTCTTCCTTTTTACTGCTCTCCTACTGTCACTCTTGGGTTTACACAAGACACACAGACTTGTCTGTTCATTCTAGGCCATTTCTTAATTCTCTCACACTGGTTTTTTTTTTTCTTTTTTTATATATGTCCTCCACCTATAATTTCCAAAGGGAGCCACCCATCACTGGAGCCATAATAAGCTTCTTTTCTACTACATTCCAAGGTAAGGTTATCAAATTCGGCCTCACTTGGTATCTCTTAACTTTTGCCCTTGGCATCCAGACAACTCTTTGATTCTCAGGATGCTTGCTGCTGAACTTCCTATCTATATAAATGTGCTCAGGGAGCCACTTGCTTCTCTACTCTGTTTCATCCTCCTCCCAGAGCTTTCCTTTCCCTTTCCATGCTGAGCAATTATTCTTATTAATTATTCCAGCTAGCAGTAATTATCAGCCATACATGCCCCAAGCCACATTAATAACAGAAATCTCTAGGACACTGAGGAATCAGCTGGGAGGCCCCCTCCGCCTTTTGATTTGCCTGGCACTGCAAGTTATGCTCTCTGCTACTCCTCATGCCCCTCCCACCATGCCTCTGCTTTGCTCTTACCAGTCCCCAGTTGCTGCGTTCTCCAGCCCTGTTTGATGGTGTGATAAAACAAGGGCAGAATAATCTAGACCTGTGTGGTTATAAGCTCCATGTAACTATGGTGGCATGTGAGGCATCTGATCTTTGGCACAACTGAAAGCTGTGCTTAAGCAGCCCTCATAGTTGGATCCTGAACACTGTGTTAATCCTTCCACCCTTATTTGTAACAGTTTTTAATTTCTATGTGTTCTTACCCAGCATTCATTTGTCTTGACTATCATTTATAAATAGTTTAAAATTTCAATAGCAGGCCATCATTGTACTTGTTTTATTAGAAAATTTAAAAAATCTATTTGGTTTACATAAAAATTCAGGAAAATTAGATTATTAAGGAAGTTCTTTAATTTCTACATGGAAAACTGTATTAAGGATGGCCTTCTGAAATCTGGTGCTGGCTCAATTCACCAAAATATTTCAGAAAAAGCAAATGACTAGGAGCAGAGAAGATAGGTAGAATTAGTTTAGAATAGTGTATATTTCTTCCCAAAGTAACTTCATGTACTAAAATAAATGTGTGTGTTTGGGAAATGAGATGCGATGTTTCGCTAACGTAGCTCCTAACAGCAATTTGGAAACCATCTGCCTGCTGGAACCTTCTTTTTTTAGTCCAAAACAACAAAGTTTGAACACTTGGATATAGTGTCAACTCTGAGTTACTGCAATTGCAAAGCATCAGCAAGTTTCCAGAGAGGTTGCAATGCAAGGTGCTAATTTGCAGATGTTATAGTAAAGATCTTATTACTAAACCACCACAGACCACATGTGGCAATGGTAAGAATCAGGTGGAAAAGAGAAAATTTTTACAACTGTCAAACAGTGCATCTAGAAATTGTTGCCAAGTGAACAAAAGAGATAAGCTAGTTTTTTCTTCCTTCCTTCCTTCCTTCCTTTCTTTCTTTCTTTCTTTTTCTTTCTTTCTTTTTTTCTTTCTCTCTCTGTCTCTCTGTCTCTCTCTCTCTCTCTTTTTCTTTTCTTTTTAAGATGAAGTGGGACAAGGAGGGGTATGTGAAGCAAGCCAGAGAAGATAACATTTTAAGAGTGACACTATTTCACTTAAAGACACTTCGAAGAGCAAAGTAATAGGAAGAGTGCCTCATTTGACACCGTGCATACTGGCTTCCAGCATGAAATACCGATGCATAATTGTTGAGGCCAGTGGTAAAAATTCAGTCCTTTGCAAATTTATTTAATTTAAATAAGCTTCCTCAACATTGGGGGAATGTGTTCTCTCAGTGTGCTTCATTAGTGTAGCTTACACCACAAAACTGGCTGTATTGAGAAAAATTGCACCATTATCAAATAATTAGGAATGCCTTAGCAGGTGCATACACTTACCTTAGTAATTAAACCCTTGTTAAAACACCAAAATCCAGAGACTTTAAATGGTTACAGCATCCCAAAGGAAGTAGCCCAGAAAGTGATTCTATAAGGTAGTGTCATTTGGGAACAGGGATATTGAGCAGAGTCTCTTTTCCTCTTGGGATGCTTACCAAGCACATCTGTGCACATCATGAGATGCAATAAAAATTGCAATGACAATGCTAGACAAACACCCACTGCACAAGACACTGGGCAGAACCAGTGCCATCCTGCTTGGAAGCAGATACACTGTAAGTGAGCTTTGTGCTTCCATTGTTTCAGGCATGGATCACGAGACAAAGAGAAAATAAAAATGAGGATCTCTGAAGTAGCCTACTCTTTTCACTTTTGGGAGAGAAGGGTGGCTGATACAAATTTCTCATCAAATTCCTTCATAAAACTTAACTCTGAAGATTTTCTTTGACAAAATGCAAGGGTTAGATAGCTTTTTCTCCCCCAATGGCTTTTGAGGTATATGCCTGTGTAAATACGACAAGCAGCCCCCAATAAGCCAACATTCAAAAGCAGTTCCCTAAAATCTTGCTGCCAGCAGTGTTAGAGTGATCTATACAATTACAAATTAGATCCATTTACTGGGGTCTGGTTGCCTATGCAAGAGTTTGCCTTCCATATATAAATATAATTGTGATAAATCTGGACTCAACAGCCATGAGGCATTCTGAAGATGATATCTAGGGGTTGCCATGACAACTCCCTAGAATTCCTGCTGTCTTTTCATGGTGGAGTTCCTAGGTAAAGCCTGGAAGGTATCTGAAATAAATCATCAAAAGGTAGGACAGCTGGAATTGTTCCATGGAAGAAATCCAAGTATGTGAGTCCATAAGTCCTGTCGTAAGGAGGTTGTCACTTGAGGAAGAGTTTTCATCACTTTGTGGTATTTAGACTGAGTATCAGAAGCGATAGGATTTTTATGGAGCTTGGTATTCCTGAGACTGAGATACTATAGTACTGACACTATTGGTCCCAGTCAACAGCTGATGTAATCACTTCCTAGGCGCAAAATATCCTATACTCCTGGGACACAGACACATCTCAGGAGTTCTCTGAACACAGCCATGTGGTAAAAGGTATTGTCAGCCCCATAAAAGTCAAGTAAACCTCATGTGGAACAGTCTTCACAGTAGAGACCACTTGGGTCTGGAATGCCTCCTGACAATGTAAGTGGTATTAGGTTGATAGTCATGTTTTAATTCTGGTTCTGAAGCTCATCAAGCTGGATCCTAGGTACACCACCATTTATCTGCTCTGAGACCTTGGGAAAGTCTATAATCGTTTTCCATATTTGTAAAAGTGGGCTAATAATCTGAGCTAAATTGACAATTGTAAGAACTGAATAAAATAATGAATGCAAAACACCAAAAATAAAAAATACCTGGCATTTAATAAAATGGTAAATTTTCTCTTCCTTCATTCCTCCCTGTAAAAATATAAAACATGATATAAATGCAATTATTTTTCAACTTTAGAATCCTCAGATCATTAGGTATTTGAGACTTGATTACTTGGCCAGATCAGTACCCCCACTCCAGTCTGCACATAATGATAATGTAACTTTTCCAAGGGCGAGGGGACATGGTAGTTGTTCTATCGGCAATATCAATAGACACATTGATGTCATGTGATATTTTAAACACATGAGAAGACCAGAGTGTTTGAATAGTCCATATCTTTATGCCATAAATTTAGGAAGCTTGCGCTGGGTGAAGAAAGGTTCGAATTAAAAAAAAGAAGATCATAGTTGTTTAAAATCATGCCATTACTCTGGACCTTCAGGGGACATTTGTAACATATTATTCAATCAACCAAAGCATTATTTTCACCTATAAAATAGTACATCTGTTAAAGCAAACATTCTGTTTGTATTTTTAAACTTTTCATTGAAGCATAACACACAGAGAAGTAGACAAATCTTAAATATATAGCTTGATGAATTTTTATAAATAATGAAGTTATATTTTAATGTCATTTATATATACTCTTATAATGGGTTAACATTTTGGTCATTGTTATATCAAAATTTTAGAATTCAAGTGTCACAGAGTTTTTTATTCCTTTTTCTTTTTTCTATTTTAAGTTAACATACAGTAATTTTGACCTTTTTTAGTGTACAATTCTAAGAATTTTAACACATGTATAGATTTATGCCACTACTACAATAATTGGGTTACGAAATAGTTCCATCACCCCAAAATCTGCCTCTTGCAATCTCTTTGTAATTACTTCTGGCAATCATTGATCTGTTCTCTGCCCTATAGTTTTGTCTTTTCAAGAATGTCATAGTGTAAATGGAATTATAGAGCATATAACCTTTTATGTTTGGCTTCTCTTATTTTGTATAATGCTTTTGCAATTTACCCATCTTGTTGCATAAATAAATACATAGTTCATTCATTCTTATTGCTGAGTAGTATTCCAGTATATAGATGTAACACAGTTAGTTTATCCACTCACCCCTCAGAGGACTTTTGGGATGTATCCGAGCTTTATCCACTCACACATCAGAGGACTTTTGGGATGTATCCGAGCTTTTACTTTCCGCGGTTTCAGTTACCTGCGGTTAACCTCGTTCCAAAAATATTAAATGGATGATTCCAGAAATAAACAATTCATGTTTTAAATTGTGCACTGTTCTGAGTAGTGTGATGAAATCTCATGCCATCCCACTTTATACCACCCGGGACATGACTCATCTCTTTGTCCAGCATAGCCACACTATATGTGCTACTGTCCTATTAGTCACTTAGTAGCTGTCTAAATTATCAAATTGACTGTGTCAGCATCTCAGTGTTTGTGTTCAAGTAATCCTTATTTTGTTTAATAATGGCCCCAAAGGCAAGAGCAGTGATGCTGGAAATTTGGATAGGCCAAAGAGAAGCCACGAAATGTATGGATATAAAACCAAAAAACAGTATATACAGCCATGAGCTGCTTAACAGCAGGGATGCATTCTGAGAAATGTGTCATTAGGCAATTTTGTCATTGTGCAAACATCATAGAGTGACTTACACAAACCTAGGTGGTAGAGCCTACGACACACCTAGGCTCTATGGTACAGCCTATTGCTCCTAGGCTACAACCCTCTACAGCATGTTACTGTATAAAACAACATGAGATTAACTGAAGCTCAAGAGAAAATGATATGATCATGGAGTGTAAATATGAGATGTATGAGGCTGCTGCCAGCATAACACAGTGTACTGTTTTACAGCAAATGTATTTTTATAAGTAGAGTACACTTTAAAATAATGATAGTTTATTAGAGCAAATACATAAACCATAACAAAGTCATTTATTGTCATTATCAAGAATATGTACTGTACATAATTGTATGTGCTATACTTTTGTATGACTGGCAGTGTGGTAGGCTTGTTTCCACCAGCATCACCACAAACATGTGAGTAACATGTCATGCTACGACTTTATGCCAGCTACACCATCACTAGGTGGTAGGAAATTTTCAGCTCCATTATAATCTTATGGGACCCTGCTGCATGTGAAGTCTCTCATTGACTGAAACAATGTCATGTGGCACCAAACAGTATAGGGTTCAGTACTATCCACAGTTTCAAGCAACCACTGGGGGTCTTAGAATGTATCCCCTCAGATAAGAGGGAACAACTGTAGCTGGTTTGGGATGACTACATATAAGGCTATAAACATTTGTGTTCATTTTTGTGTGTGTGTGAACATAAGTTTTCATTTCATTAGGGTAAATATGTAAGAGTGGGATTGCTAGCTCTAAACCATTTCCACTAAATCTACCAAGCACTACAGACCACATTATCTTAATCAATAAATTACTTCCTTCTTGAGATAGAGCTTCAGATTTTGGAGAGATAGGAATAGCCTCTTATGATCCTTAGATCAAAACATGCCCTTTTTATAATTTAACATTTTATTTTTTTCTTATCATATAGGTAATTTTCTATTACAGTTATTACAAACAGACATATATTTTAAATTCACAAATTGAAAACAATTCTTTACATATCTGAAAGTAATGTCGAAAACACTATTATGTTACTTCTTTAACTATTTCAGCATCTGTCTCCTAAAATCTGGACGTTTTCCTTTTAACAACAGTTATCATTATCACATCCAAGAAATGTAAGATGGTTTTTGGTTGGTGGTGTTTTCTCTCAACACATTAACTATTTTTACTCTACTCTGTTCTTGCTCGTATGGTTTCTGAGAAGTTGGATAGAATTCTTACCTTTGCTCCTCTATAGGTAAGGTATTTCCTCCATTTTTTTTTTCCAGGATTTTTTTTTTAGTCTTTGATTTTCTGTAGTTTGAAAATTATATACTTACGTATAGTTTTCTGGCTTTATCCTGCTTGGTGTTCTCTGAGCTTCCTGGATCTGTGGTTTGGTGTCTGACATTAATTTAGGGTAATTCTCAGCCATTGTTGTTTTAAATATCTCTTCTATCCCTTTCTCTCATTCTTCTCTTTCTAGTATTCCCATTATTCATATAGCATACCTTTTGCAGTTATGCCATAGTTCCTGGATATTCTGTCCTGTTTTTTTTAAAGTCTTTGTCCTCTTTGCTTTTTAGTTTTTGATAATTCTATTAATATATCCTTACCTCAGAGATTCTTTCCTCAACTGTGTCAATTCTGCTAAGCTCATCAAAGTCCTTCTTATTTCTTTTACAGTGTTTTTGATCTCTAACATTTCTTTTTGATTCTTTCTTAAGATTTCCATCTCTCAACTTACATTTCCTATCTGTTTTTGTATGTTCTATACTCTAGCCATTAGAGCCCATAGCATATGAATCATAGTTGTTTTAATATACCAATCTGAAAATTCCAACCTCTCTGCCACATCTGAGCTTGGTTCTGATTCTTGCTGTTTCTTTCAACTGTGTTTTTGCCTTTTATTACAACTTGAAAATTTTTTTTTCGATAGCCAGGAGGTATTGGGTAAAAGGAACTGCTGTAAATACATCTTTAGTAATGAAGTAGTGAGGTGCGGGAAAAGATAAAGCATCCTAGTTTTTGATTAGGTCTCAATCTTTAAGTGAGCCTGTGTCTTTGGACTGTAAACCGCATGCTTCTAAGTACTCCTCTGCCCCCAATAGATGGGACAGGATAGCTAGAGTGGGCTGGAATTGAGTATTTCCCTTCCTCTAGGTAGATTTGGTCCTGAAAAAAACCCCAGCACGTTAGGCTATAGTTAACTAGTTGCTCCTATAGGCAGACCTTGTTGAGAAGAACAGAATGCTCTGATGTACTTCAAAATGGTCACTTTTCCCTCTGCTGTAAGCAAGAGGGGATTTTTCTCTGATATTCATTGTGAGAACCTGGTTGAATTCCTGGAAGTAGTTAAAAAAAGAGTGGGGACTTCCTTACGTTTAGGACCCCCTAGAATTTTTGACTCTCGTATTTTTCCACACTGAGCCTCCAGGAATTTGTCACAGTTCAGGTTTTCTTAACCTGGCACTGGTTCCTGCAGAGGTTTCTGCTCATGAGTTTTCTGCTCTGGTTAGTTATGATTCTCTGTATCCATCTGTCTGCCTCTTCAATTTGGGGGCAGCAGTTTGCCCAGTGACCTCCTTTATTTATAGATCTAAGAAAAGTTGTTAGTTTTTCAGTTTGTTCAGCTCTTCACTTGTTAGGATGAAGCGGTGACTTCTGATCCCCTTACATGCAGGACTGGAAACCACAAGTCCCTAAGATTACTTTAAAAAGGTCATCTATATACAAATTTCTCCAGTTATCTCAAAATGACCTTTAGTAGTCTTCAGAAATCTGAGGTTCAATTTATATTTGGTTATATCAGTGTAGTTTCCTTTAAACTAAAATAATTACGCGCCCCACCCCCCCTTCCCCCGCTCTCCACCTCTCTACTTTTTTTTTTTTTAAGTTAAGACATTGAAACTCTTAGAGTCCAAGCCAATTGTGTTGTAAAATAACTCATATCCTGTATTTATTTCCTCATGCTTAGACCTAGGTTAAGCATATGGCAAGAATGTTACATAAGTGGTATTATGTCTTCCCTTTGCATCATATAAGGAGGCATATACTGATCATTTTTGTCTTTGCTAAATTTATTACTTGATATTCACAATATTTCTCCATTATAAATACAGTTTCACTTTTGTAATTAACATGTACTCTGTGGAGATACTTCAAGTCTGTATGAATATTCTTTTCATCATCAACCATCCACTCAGTGGTTTTAGCATCCATTGACGATGCTTGCCTAAAATCACTTATTATATTAAGAATTGCAAAATAATGGTTTTCTAAATCTATTATTCTTCTAGATTTATTGTAAAGAATAGTTGTCACCTTCTTTTATTCTCTCCTTCCCTCATATCATCATGGATGCACGGACTATTTTTATTTTATTTACTCATCATTCTTTTAGTTGCTCAAATTGTCTCCAATTCGGTCAGTGAACATCCCTTCAAGCCAGTTCCCATGGCTTCCTGTGTCCTTTTGACATGATCTCATTAATCTTTGAGCACTTTGTTACTTTCTGGCACAATAAGACATCCCAGGTTCACCTTGTACTTTCTCTGCCCCAGCTTTGGAATAAGCCAAGGCTATAATGTTATTTAGAAACCAAGATCTGGGGCACAGATAATGAATGCCATTTTTAAACACAATCATCAAGCAGTTTGCCTACAACTCTCCAAGACGAAGTCTTCTGCATCCTACCTAAAACATGCTGCCCAATGCAGCTCCATCCATCTCTCTCTATACCCACTGCCGCTGTTCCTTTATCCCCTTCAGTACAGTTTCTGCAAAAATCTCTGTCCTGCCCACCTTGCGTCTCGATCCTCAAATCCCCTGGAACATGACTTCTACAACATGGTAAGGGAAAGAGTGGGCTTTGGAGTCATACAAGCCAGGGCTTTGATACTAGCTCAACCATCCTATCTACTACATGACCTTGGATAAATTAGTAAGGTTTTCTGGGCCTCAGTTTCCTCATTTGAAAAGTAGAGACAAGAGTACTTACTTTATAGGAAGTGAGAATTAGAGATAAGATGTACATCTCAGCCACATCTATGAAAACCAACAAAGCACTCAGCCTCTTTTAGAGACCCTGCCCCACCCATGGTCATGGGAAGGAGAAACACCATGTTTCAGGTGACCATAGTGCTTCAAAGCTGACTGGGGGAGAAGTGAGGAGTGGGGTGTTGCATAATAAGTTTGAAGGAGAGACAGACAGAGAGGGACAGAGTCAGAGAGAAACAAGTTAGTCTGTATTAGTCAATGAAACTAAAATCTCAAAATACAAAATTAGTGCCAGCTGACCCAAATTAGTGCATGGAAAAAGCTGCCCAAGGGAGAGAGAAGATTGGAGAAGACACTTTGCCCTGCCTCTCTGCTGGCTGGACACTCATTCTTCCATCCCTCTAGAAGACTTGCTCTCTTCGATCACCTCTCTCCAATTTATTCAGCCCTTTTCTCTGTTAGCTGTAATCTAAAAGAGCAAAATCTCACTTAGCATTTCTAAGATGCTTTGAAAAACATCTTTCCTGGGTTCCACATTGCTTCCAGCCTCCATTTCATATTTCTACTTCCCTTCCCAGGAAAGCATTTAGAAAGTGCAGTCTACAGTCCCTGTCTATGCTTTCTACAACTCAATGAAACTTCTGCTAAAAGTAACACTTACTTTTAAATTGCTCCAGCTAATTCATATTTTTGTTTTGTTTTACTTGATTGTTCTCTTTTTATTTTTCTCCTACCTCTCTGACAGTCCTTCTCAATTTACTTCACCCGGGGTCACCTAGGGTCACCTACTTCACAGTTTATTCTTCCTCTGTTTCAACCCCAAAACATCAGTATGTCCCTAGAATATGCCCTTCAGTAACCTATGTCTACTCTTCTTACACTGCCCCTGGGTGACCTTTTCCACACCCAGAGTTTCAGGTTATCACCTTTAGGTTAATAACTCTGACATCTTCATCCCCAATCCACAACTCTGCTGAACTCCTGACCCTTATACCATCCTATCTCCAGAACATATACACTTGGATAACTCCTAAATAAATCATTTACTGTGTCTAAACTGGACACAGCATCTTTTGTTAAAAACCTGCTTCCTATATTCCCAATCACCATCGTCCACTCAGTCAGTCGGTCATGCCATAAAACCAGGAATCAGCCTGAATTCTTCTTTACATACACCGCTGACACCTTAAAGATTCTCTTATCTCAAATTCTCAAATACTCTGCCTCTGGATCTCTTTGTTGCCCCTGCCTTCTCAGGCTCCCATCACTTCCACCCCCATTTGTCTAGTGAATTCCTCATAGTAATCTTGAATCAGACTATGTCACACAGACATGTCTCCTATCCAAGACCTGCTAGTGGATTCCTATTGCACTCTGAGTAAAACCCGAACCCTTCATTATTCAGCTGTAAGTCCTGCAGGATCCAATCCTACATTCCTTTGTTTCCTTGTTTCATACCCCATTCCCTCTTTGCTCTCTCTACTCTTACCACATTAGTCTTCTTTCTAGTCTTTGATAACAACCACCTGATATTTGGACTAGCTATTCCCCATTCCAGGTTCCTCTTGCTGTTCTTCACGTGGCTGGCTTCTTATTATCGGTCAAGTCTCAGCTCAAATTTTATGTCTCAAAGGGGCCTTCTTAAATCTTCTAGCTGCTACCAGTCTCTTCTGTGAACTTTGGAATCTAACTGATCTGAGTTTGAAATCAGCCTCTGCCACATGCTAGCTGTGTGACTGTGGGCAAATTTATCAACCTCTCCGTACCTTAGTTTCTTCATTTATAAACGAGGGGGATAATGCCTTCCTCAGAGAATTACTGTTAATCATAAATGAGATTAATACCTGAATCATAGTGTTTAACATGTTAGAACAGTGTTTTAAAAATAGTGGCTCTGAATATTTTTATTTGGTTGAACACCATTGCTAGTGTAGTTAGAATTACTCTATTGTGTAACTTCTATGGCCCCCAAACCCTCAATAGACCTTTATTTCTTCTAGCATCTAAGAAAAAAACAAAACAAAACAAAACACATAAAAAATATTAACAAAAAATCCCCTTAAAATTCTAGCATTAGGAGTTTTTTTTGTCTGGCTCTAAATTTTCCATATCTATCTTCAACTGCTCTTCTTACAAGCTGTATTCAACCAATCTGGACTCTCTGAGATCTTGTGCCTCTGTCTTTGTTTGCATAAAATATCTAGACCTGTAGCAATTCTACTTATCCTTTACTTTCTTTTTTATCTCTCAGATAAGACCTTACATGGTCACCCATGTTGGAAGTATCTTGTTTTGTTTTAAACTGTTCAATTCATCATCTGAACGTCAGAGGAACCTCAAGTTAGCATACCTATAATGGAACATGTTATCATTCCCAAGCAATTCTATCTCTCCGTCTGTGAGTGAAGGTACCACCATGCATTTGTAACCTTCATCAGAAATTAAAAAATTAATGGAGGCCCCTAATCTTTCACTAATTATGGTGAGTTCACTCCCTAAGTTATCTAAATTACCTCCTAAATATGTTGTTTCTCCAAAAGCATTTTTTCTGATCCATTATTATTGTTGATCTAGGTCAGACCTTTGCCATCTCTTCCTTAACCCTGGGCTCCCTACCAAGCTTTCCCTCACTATCCTGACAGCAGAGCATTGGTTCTGGAATGGGACTCTGGCTATCTCCCTTTGCTTTTCTGCTCAAATTCCTCAGTAACTCATTATCTTCAAAACTGAACTGTGTTCCTTAGTATGGCACACATGGCCACTGCTCTCTCTCTCTCCAACTTTTTAGCAAAAAAAAAAAAAAAAAACGCATTTATTCTCTCCATACCCCAAGCCATATTATTCATACTGTTTCTTCTGCCTCGATGTCTTCCCTCTTTTCATCACATAAATAACTCACCTCAAAAAAAAAAAAAGAGTTTTTTGCTCATTTCTCCCTTATTATAAGGGCAATATAATGTAATTAAGAAATTCAGATAAGCAAAATAAAGAACATGAAAAACTCCCATTATGTCATTACCCAGACAGGAGCAATACTGACTTTTTTTTCTATATGATACTTAAATATAGATTTTTATAAGAGTGAAAATATGCTCTACCTATTATTTTATAACTTGATTTTTTTTTTTACTAAATTGTAAATCATGAATGACATTTCATGTCATTTAATTGTGTGGTTCAATATTACATTGTGATGGCTTCATAGAAGTTTATTGTGTGGCAGTATTATAAGCTATTTAATCAACCCACTATTGATGGATATTTACATTATTTCCAATTTTACGGTTATAAACAATATTGTAATGAATATCCTTATTGATGAAATTGTTTGAACATGAATTTTAATTTCCATTATGTAAATGCCAGAAGGTATATTTTCTGAATCAAAAGATATGCAACATTTACAACTTTTGATGCAAATTGTCAAATTTTTCTCAGAAAGCCTATAGCAGTAATTAAACGAAACTTTCCAATTTAGTAGGTAAAATAGAGATCTTGTTTTATTTTGTTTTTCCTTTTAGTGAGGTTAAACATTTCCATGTATTTTGTAATTATTTATTTCTTTCATAAATTTCTTTTTACTATTCTTTTATCATTTTTCTATTGGAGTATTTAACCTTTTGAAAACAAAATTATAGCATTAACACTATTGTATGGTGAAAATATTTTGCCAGGTTGTTGTTTGATTATCCTAGTAGCCAAAATTTATACATATGATTGCAGCTCATAGTTATTTCTGTAACCCATTTATTTATTCACTTACTTAACAAGTCATTCAACAAAATGTGCTTCAGTCTGTGAGGTATGGGTTCACAAGTCAAATGAGAGAGGCCATACCCACCCTCGGGTTCTTAGGACAAGTGTAGCAGATTGACAAGTAAACTATGATTAGAATGTGTTTTTATAATCATTTCAATAGTTATGTTCTAGGAGTTATTGGAATGCAGAGGAAATGTGTATGAATTGTTCAGATCTAGGAAGGTGAGGTCATGGAAAGTTTCATGGAGGAAATGAGGCTGGGTTGAATTTTGAAGAAACATTCATTCATTCATTCAGGGCATATTCACTGGCATGAATAAAAAAGGGTACAAGCCATCTAGGCATGAAATTCATTTGTCATCACTGAAGAAGATTCCTAAACACATAGAACTAATTATTAAACCATTGAAAAGGGATTTGTAGAAAAATGAAATAGAGTGATGTGGTAAAGAGTGACTGGAAGCAGAAAGAGCAGACCATTAATGGTCAATGTGAGAGCTAATTAAATTCCAAGCCAAACACTGAGTAAACATATGTACAAGGCACTATGCTCATCACCTCAGATCCTGGACTGGGATGGAAGCAACAAAGACTGTGAGGGAAGACTCAGCATGTGAGGTGGTGGAGAGGCAAGTGTGAATGAAAGATATTGATACTCCAAAAAGGAATAGGAAATTTGAGAGAAGAGATGCTGGTTCAAAAGAGAATGTGTTAAGTGCTGGAAAAACAAAACAGGGCCCAACACATAACACACCTTCAGTAAATGGCGAGTGAATGGATGGAAAAATGTGTGGGTGGGTAGATATATAAGTGAGTGGATGGGTGGATGTATAGATGGTACTCTGCATTGCCATCTTATCTTGGCCCAGTGGAGAGCGAAACAAAAACCTTTTTTACTTATTTATTGACATTTTTATCTCTCACTAAACTATCAGCTCCTTGGGGGAAATATTATGTTGTTTCCCTAGGCCTGGCACGATGACTTTATAAATATATAGTTGTGGATTGCATCTCTAACTACCATTCCCCTCTTTCAACCACAATTTGACTATCTTTTTACACCTATTAACTATGACTCTATTGGCCAGGCTGGTGAAGCGCTCACTTTTCACCTATGATCCTTCGTTGACAAGTCCTACTGCATACTCACTGATTTAATCTCCCAGGCATAAGGACCTGGCTGTCAAAACCAAGAATCTGGATTCATCATACAGCCTACATTCAAGGTAGCAGGAACCCATTTAGAAACTGCCAATACATACGATCTAAAGTGCACAAATTATTAGGTCAGGATGAACATCAAACTTATCGGAGATTGTAGCAGCCCCACATAATTGGGCCAAATTGTGGTTTATTAAGGTAGCTTTTATTGTAGTTACTTCTGTTAGAGTAGCTATAGTTAAGGGTCTGTCAATTTTTCCATTATAAGACCCTGTTTCAGAGGCTTATAACTGCCACAGAAATTCGCTGCCACCTGAAACTTGATAAATTAGAGTGCTTGCAGCCTTTGGGCATATTTTGAAAATAAGAATAAAATAAAAATGATGGGGTTATTTCATTGAGATACGTGGCCTCAGCTTGCTAGCCTACGAGGATTCTGTAACAAGGCGATCTTAGCCAGGCTGTGGACAATGAGCTGACATGATAGATAGTAACACGTTCACATTTTCCTCATTGTCATTACATTCCATCATGTCAGTAATCTCCTTGTTAAAAAGCACTCATCGACATGATGGACAATAATGGTCCATTGCTGTTATCGTTGCCCATCACAGAGTAACCCAAATTTCATAAGTTCCTGTACATCACACATAAATTGACTGTATAAAAGGTTGTGGAAATGTTTTTGATAGAGCAAAGATCCAATCAGATCTTTTCTGTGGATGGCTACAAGATTTGTAGATGTCACATTGCTGGCACTTTTGGGGCTTAAGTTTATATGGACAGTAATAAAGCAACTATTTTCTCATAAGTTCTTTGCTTGCCATTATGACCTGCTTCTAGCAGCTGATCTGTGGTACTCTGATTAGTGACTTGTGTTCCAGACTATAGGTTTACCCATAGGAGAGGATAACAGAAGAAATAATTAACACATCTTCCAACCTTTAGCCCTAAGCTGAAATAAATATTGATACACAGAGTGAGATGTAAAGAAATGGGGACCTAAGTAAAACTTAGCACATAATTATCAATCACTAACTATTGTCAACCACTACTTAACCTAACCTTGAGCTTTCTGGGGTCATAAGCATGTCATCTACTAATACGTTCTCTAGGCAAGTGGTTAGAGTGTGAGCTCTGATGTCAGATGCCAGGGCTTACAAATTTTCAATCAAGTATCTACTAACTCAGTGACTATGGGCAGGCTGCTGAGCTACTGAATGTCTCTGATCCTCTCCTTATCTGTAAAATTGGAAGAAAAATACCTGCCTCACAGAGTTGTTATTAGGAATAATTAAGAAAGTATATGTCAAGGCCTCACATCATCAGTTCCAACCTCTTTGATAGTATTCCTCATCAGTAAAAAAAACTTGAACAGGCATATCTTATTATATATAAAATATTTACACACTTATAAATAAAAACTACGTGCCACTAAACTAAAATATATACATTATAAAATATATACAAAAAATAGAAATTTTAAATGAAACAAATAGTACTTAAAATTTATTTGCATTCTGTTTTTATTAATAACAGAACACAGTTAAGGGAAAACTATTACAATATAAATAACATTTTATATTGTGAACTAATATTTTTATAAGAGCAATGTGGCAATGTGATTAAAATGATTTTTCGAAAAATCTTGTTTTAACACAGTAATGTAATTAATTTAGAAGTCTGTTTCTACTTGTTTTAGTGACTATTATAGCTTAAAATATACTTCACTAAGATATAAATATCCAAATGAAAGAAATTAATTTTTGGCCACACTTATAAAAATTTACAAGCTATATATCTATTATGGAATGATTTTTGTCAAAATTCAGTTCATCTTTTCTGGTTTCAGTTATTTTTTATTTATTATTTTTAAATAAAAATTATTTATTAAATAAATAAGTTATTTAATTTATAAATAAATTATTACAATTTATTTAATAAAATAATAAAAATAATTTTTTCAGTCAGTTATTTTAAAAAATAATTAGAAATTATTATATTCTACTAAATAGGTTCAAAACACGGAAACTTTCATTTGTAAGATTTATAAATGGGTAAGTATTTTGTTTCTGGATTGTTTTCTAGATTTAAAAGTTTGGGTAGGTAACATAACATAGGCACATTTATCTGCAAGATACAGATAAAGTGTGATTTTTAAAAAACAATTTATTTTTCAATTACAGTGGTATACAATATTATATTAGTTTCAGGTATACAACACAGTGAAGAGACATTTACATAATGTATGAAATGATCACCCTGATAAATCTAGTACCCATCTGACACTATATATAATTAGTACAATATTACTATGTTCCTAATGCTATACTTTACATCCCCATGATTATTTTGTAACTGCTAAATTGTGCTGCTTAATCCCTTCCCCTTTTCACCTATTCCTCCACCCTCCTACTAACTGGCAACAATCGAAATGATTTTCCATATTTTTAAGTTTGTTTCTGTTTTGTTTGTTTATTTCATTCTTTAGATTCCACATGTAAGTGAATCATATACTTTCTGTGTCTGACTTACTCCGCACAGTACCCTATAGATCCATCCATGTTGTTGCAGATGGCAAGATTTCATCCTTTTTTATAGCTAAGTACTATTCTATTTTATATATGTATCACCTTTTCTTTAGCCATTCCTCCACTGATAGACATCCAGGTTCCCTCCATATCTTAGCTAGTGTAAATAATGCTGCAATGAACATATAGATTCACATGTCCCTTCGAAGTAGTGTTTTGGGTTTCTTCAGGTAAATATATAGAAGCGGGATTACTGGGTCCTTCTTTGTCTCGTTTTATATCCTTTGTTTTAAAGTCCATTTTGTCTGGTATTAGTATTGCCACCTCAGCTTTTCTTGTTTGTTTGTTTCCATTTTAATGAAATGCCTTTTTCCATCTCTTTACTTTCAATTTGTGTGTGTATTTTCACCTAAAGTGGGTCTTTTGTGGACAGCATAAGTATAGGTCTTGTTTTCTTATCCATTCAGCCACCTTATGCCTTTCGATTGGAGCATTTTGTCTATTTACAGTTAAAATAATTATTGATAGATATGTAGTTACTGCCATTTTATTATTCATGTTTTTGATCCTTCTTCTTCCTCCCCCTCCTCTTTCCCTCCTCCTCTTCTCCCCCTCCTATTCTCCTCCTCCTCCTTCTTCTTCTTGTAATACTGGTTTGATAGTGACGAACTCCTTTAGCTTTTTCTTGTCTGGGAAGCTTTTTATCTCTCTTTCGATTCTAAATGACAGCTTTGCTAGGTAGAGTAATTTTTGTTGTAGGTCCTTGCTTTGCATCACTTTGACTATTTCACACCAATACTTTCTGGCCTGCAAAGTTTCTGTTGAGAAATCAGCTGATTTCTCAACAGAAATCTTATAGAATTTCCCTTGCACGTAACTAATTGCTTTTCTCTTGCTGCTTTTAAAATTCTTTATCTTTAATCTTTGGGATTTTTTTTTTTTTTAGAATTTTTATAAAATTTATTTATTTTAATTAGTTTCAAGTATATAGAACATTGTTTAGACATATATAGTTTATAAAATGATACCCCAATTGCACCCTCCCTTCCTTGACCTTCCACCTAGCCATCGTATTCATGTTAATTGCATTCCCTATGTCGTGCTCCCCATCCCCATGACCATCCATCAGTTACTAATGTGTACTTCTTTAACCCTTCACCCCATTCTCCCAGCCCCGCAAACCCACCTCCCCTCTATCACCAAATTGTCCACTATATTTGTGAGTCTGTTTTTGATTAATTTGTTCTTTTAACTCCTCAAATTCCACATATAAGTGAAATCATATATCATTCTCTGTCTTACTTAATACCTTCTAGTTCCATCAAAGCAATATCTTTTTCCATCCCCTCCCTTTTTGTCTCTGTGTGTCTTTTAATCTGAAGTAAGTCTCTTATAGGCAACATGTAAGGATCTTGTTTTCCTTTCCATTCATCCACTCTTTTAGTTGGAGCACTTAATTCTTTTCCCTTTGAGGTACTTATTGATAAGACTGACAGTTGTTACCATTATTTATTCCTATTTTTCCTATTATTTCTGTTTTTTCTTCTTAAAGAAGTCCTTCCAACATTTCCTGTAACACTGGCTTGGTGTTGATAAATTCTTTTAAATTATTTTTGTCTGGGAAGCTCTTTATCTATCCTTCAACTCTAAATGATGGCTTTGCCGGATAAATTATTCTTGGTTGTAGATTCTGGGTCTTCATCCTGTCAAATATTTTTTGCCAAGACCTTCGGTCCTACATAGTTTCTTTTGAGAAATCAGCCGCCAGACTTATGGGTTTTCTCTTAGAAGCAACTATCTCTTTTTCTCTTGCTGCTTTTAATATTCTTTCTTTGAATTTAACCTTTGGCATTTTAATTATGATGTGTCTTGGTGTGGGCCTCTTTGGATCCCTGATTTTTGAAATTCTCTGAGCTTCCTGGGGTTTTATGTTTATCTCCTTCACCAGGTTAGGGAAGTTTTCCATCATTATTTCTTCTAACAGCTGTTCAACATCTTGATTTTCTTCAGTTTCGCCTATCAGAGAGATATTTGGACCCTTAATAGTATCCCATATGATCCTTAAATTATTCTTATAGTCTTGGCATCTTATTTGTTGCCATTCTGATTGCGAGTCCTTGGCTTTCCTGTCCTCTAGATAGGGCATTTGATCCTTTTCTTTATTCACTTTGTTTATTCCTTTGTTTATTCCATTTAATATACTCTCATCTCAGATAATGTGTTCTTCGTTTCAGACTGGTTCCCTTTTATAATTTCCATTTCTATTTTTAT
>NW_011888836.1:2937911-2958444 GCF_000151845.1 Pteropus vampyrus
TTTTTTTTTTTTAGAATTTTTATAAAATTTATTTATTTTAATTAGTTTCAAGTATATAGAACATTGTTTAGACATATATAGTTTATAAAATGATACCCCAATTGCACCCTCCCTTCCTTGACCTTCCACCTAGCCATCGTATTCATGTTAATTGCATTCCCTATGTCGTGCTCCCCATCCCCATGACCATCCATCAGTTACTAATGTGTACTTCTTTAACCCTTCACCCCATTCTCCCAGCCCCGCAAACCCACCTCCCCTCTATCACCAAATTGTCCACTATATTTGTGAGTCTGTTTTTGATTAATTTGTTCTTTTAACTCCTCAAATTCCACATATAAGTGAAATCATATATCATTCTCTGTCTTACTTAATACCTTCTAGTTCCATCAAAGCAATATCTTTTTCCATCCCCTCCCTTTTTGTCTCTGTGTGTCTTTTAATCTGAAGTAAGTCTCTTATAGGCAACATGTAAGGATCTTGTTTTCCTTTCCATTCATCCACTCTTTTAGTTGGAGCACTTAATTCTTTTCCCTTTGAGGTACTTATTGATAAGACTGACAGTTGTTACCATTATTTATTCCTATTTTTCCTATTATTTCTGTTTTTTCTTCTTAAAGAAGTCCTTCCAACATTTCCTGTAACACTGGCTTGGTGTTGATAAATTCTTTTAAATTATTTTTGTCTGGGAAGCTCTTTATCTATCCTTCAACTCTAAATGATGGCTTTGCCGGATAAATTATTCTTGGTTGTAGATTCTGGGTCTTCATCCTGTCAAATATTTTTTGCCAAGACCTTCGGTCCTACATAGTTTCTTTTGAGAAATCAGCCGCCAGACTTATGGGTTTTCTCTTAGAAGCAACTATCTCTTTTTCTCTTGCTGCTTTTAATATTCTTTCTTTGAATTTAACCTTTGGCATTTTAATTATGATGTGTCTTGGTGTGGGCCTCTTTGGATCCCTGATTTTTGAAATTCTCTGAGCTTCCTGGGGTTTTATGTTTATCTCCTTCACCAGGTTAGGGAAGTTTTCCATCATTATTTCTTCTAACAGCTGTTCAACATCTTGATTTTCTTCAGTTTCGCCTATCAGAGAGATATTTGGACCCTTAATAGTATCCCATATGATCCTTAAATTATTCTTATAGTCTTGGCATCTTATTTGTTGCCATTCTGATTGCGAGTCCTTGGCTTTCCTGTCCTCTAGATAGGGCATTTGATCCTTTTCTTTATTCACTTTGTTTATTCCTTTGTTTATTCCATTTAATATACTCTCATCTCAGATAATGTGTTCTTCGTTTCAGACTGGTTCCCTTTTATAATTTCCATTTCTATTTTTATATTTTTTTATCTCTTTTTTGAAGTTCTCACTGAGTTTAACCAAAAGTTCATCGAACATCTTTATAACCAGTGTTTTGAACTCTTTGATTACTTGACTCTATTATATCTGGATCTCTGTTCTGTTCTCTCATATGGTTTCTGCTTCTTCGTCTTCCCATTTTGGCTCCCTTTCTACATCTGTTTCTATGTACTAAGCAAAGCTCCTAAGTCTCCTGGTCTTATTAGTGTGGATTTGCGTAGTAGGTGTCCAGTGGCACAGTCCTGAAAGGGGTTCAGCTGTAGGCCAAATTTAGCCCAAGCTTGTGCCCCTCCAGGGCTACCTGTTAAGATTCAGCAAGCAATCCACAGACGCTGTGCACATAGTTGCCTCAAAAGGCCACACCAGAAACCGAGGCCAGCTGCTTCCAGTGTGAGTCTAGGTACTGTTCAACAAGGAGCACCTGACTCGCTGAAGATATACCTGGATGTGGCTTGGGTGGGCCTGCGAATTGGAGGGGTGGGGTTTCAGGAAATCCTCTGGGAAGAACGACCTCTATTATACAGTTTGATGATGTCACAGCTATGGCGACACTTTGTCCGGCTCACTGGTAAGGGGGAGGGCTCAACAGGAAACAATGGATACTGCCAGCACTTCTTTACAGAGTGAGTCCCACCTTGTTTCTCACTCTGATAGTCTCCCTGTAAGTCCCTGGTGCCCCCTGCGTACAGCTGAATCGGCACTGGTGCTCAGAGCGAGCAAGTCTCTCATTGTCATTAAAAATCCGCTCATGTACGCGGCCCCTTTAAGAGGAATCTGCCACTGCCGCAGCCTCTGTCTCCCTCAGCTGCTCCGGGACCGGGCATTCCCGCATCCTTGCCCCATCCTACCTTCTGCCATTGCAGAGTGCTTTCTTGGATTTCTCCCTAGTTGTATGGCTTGTTCATCTAGATCCCAGGTGATTTTTCCTTGCTGCTGCTCCTTGTTTCTGTCACAGCTTTGATTTCATGGCCAGAGATAAGAACAGAGCCTCTGTCATCCATACCATTTTGGTTGCTGCTAACCTTTGGGATTTTAATTATGATGTGTCTTAATGTGGGCATCTTTGGGTTCATCTTGTTTGGGACTCTCTGAACTTCCTATCTTGTATGTATATTTTCTTTGCCAGGTTAGGGAAATTTTCCATCATTACCTCTTCAAATAGGTTTCAATTTCTTGCTCTCTCTCTTCTATTTCTGTTACCCCTATGATGCAAATGTTGATACACTTGATGTTGTCCCAAAGGCCCCTTAAACTATTCTCACTTTTTGGAATCTTTTCTCTTGTTGCTGTTCTGATTGGATGTTTTCTGCAACCTTATCTACTAAGTTGCTGATTCAATCCTCTGGTTCATATAATCTGTTGATTCCCTCTAATGTATTCTTTATTTCAATTATTGTATTCTTCATTTCTGGCTGGTTCTTTTTTATGTTTTCTATATCCATTTTTATATTTTCTATCTCTGTTTTGAAGTTCACACTGAATTTATCTACTCTTCTAAGTTCATTGAACATCCTTAAAACCAATGTTTTGAACTCTGCATCTGACAGATTGCTTATCTTCATTTTTAGTTCTCTAGGGCTTTGTTCTGTTCTTCCATTTGGGATATGTTTCTTTGTCCTTGGTCGCCTGAACTGGGTGTTCCAGGTGTGTTGCTTGTATGAGTTGTGTGTGCCCTCTTGTTATAGTTGAGCCTTGGTCACAATGGGAAGAATTACTTATAGGCTGTGATTGGTCATGAGTACTGGCCAGTGACTATAGTGGAGAAGCTGTTGTGCAGAGGCTGGCCCTATGGAGCAAGGTTTGCTTTAACAGAACTCTGATGCCTGCTCAGTCCACCCTCTGGGTGTGTTTTTCTTGGATTTGTCCCTGGATGGTGTTCTGGCTTGGTCTGAAGCTGACCACTGGACACACTATCCCCAAGGCCTCTTGAGAGGGGATTGTCACAGGCCAAGTTCAGCCACAGCCCATAACCTGCCTAGGGCCACCTGGTATGAGCCACCAAGCAATCTGCAGATGGATGCCACCTACGCTGGGCTTGGAAGTGCCTCAAGAAACTAAGCCACAATCCAAGGCTGGCTGCTGGGATTGGAGCTGATCAGCAAGGGGTATGGGACACTCTGAGGCCAGATGCTGTTTGTTTGGAGTTTGTGAACCTGAGTGATTCTAAGAAAATCTGCAACCTGAGCCAAGATGGGCCATTTGTATGAAAAAGTCACTGGAAGCAGCTTAGGTGGGCCCAAAAGTTGTGTGGGCCAGGGTCTCAGGGAATCACCAGGAAGGGCAACACGTGTTAACCAGTTCGATGGAGACTCAGCTATAGTAGCCACCTACATCTGCATTCCAGGAGAGGGAGGTCTCAACATAGGAATGGCCACCCTGAAGCCAGACAATTTAATTCCTCCTTAAATAACCCTGGCACCTTTTATACTGCTGCCCCAGTGCTGGGGCTCAGAGTGAGTATGTCCATCAGTGAGTAAGTCCACGTGCAGGCCCTTTAAGTGGAACACTTGGGACTCCAGCAGCCTTCTGTCTCACTCAGCCATAATCTCTGCTGGTTTTCCACAGTTAGAAATCGTGGAGACTTTTCTTCCTCACACTGGAACCCTAAGCTGAGGAGCCTGTTGTGGGGCTGGGACCCCTCACTCCTCTGTGGAAACTTCTGCAACCCAGATATCCCTCTTGATTTTTAACCACCACACATGGGTACGGGAACAGCTCATTTCACACCTTTGTCCCTCCTACCAATCTCGAGGTGGCTTCTTCTCTGTGTCCTCAGTTGTAGGATTTCTGTTCAGCTAGACTTCAGTTAATTCTCAACTATGTTTGTTCTGTAGTTTAGTTGTAATTTTGATGCGGTCATGAGAGGAGGCGAGTACAGCATTTTCCTATTTCACCATCTTGACAGAAAATTCAACTGTAATTTTTTAAAAATAAATAAAAAGCTAAATAGCACATTATTGACAACCACATTTTATCACACACACACACACACACACACACACACACAAATACCTAGCAAATTTGGGACATGTATTTTGTGTACTTCATGATTAAGCTCAATAACTCTGATACATTTCTAGGAGATAATCTAAGAACCTCTGTATGGTATCAAACATTTTCAAGTCACACCCATATTATGATAAAACATTTTTTAAAATTGTACCCTTTAACGAATTCAGCCTGCGAATCCATTTAGCTTTGTGCATATAAACCACATGTCATTATAAACTAGAAAATAAATGAAAGAATGATTGGCCACTGCCAAAACCCTCAGATCTTGTGGAATTTCCAATTCCTGTTTAGGACCCCTTAATCTATGGATTAAGAGAGGGTTGAGAGAGGGTACTGATGTAAATCCATATATTAAATACCAGTACTGCTCATTTATCTCCTTGTCATGAAAAGAGTAAATAGAAATTTAATGTTTTCTTCCCCTATCCCAGTGGGTTGTCTTGCTGATCCCTGGGATGTGCACATCCCACTTTGGGGGCTACTGCCTCTGCAGGGCATGAAGACATAATGAATAATCAACAATTGGTAGTACCTTTCCAATGTAGCTCAATCTTTATCCCAAAGGAGTGTTCTTAATCTTTCAGAGGTGGTTTCACATTCCTTTAGCATCTAATGAAAGCTATACGCTCTCCCTTCAAGCAAATCACATGTACATGTACATTTGCAACTTTGCACACATCTTTCTGAAGGTCTATACCTGAGCCTGAGAGGGCCTTACTTAGACCTAAAAAGCTTACTAAAACACATAAAAATTTTGACTACTTGGAGATTTTACTATTGTTATATATTACATATTAAGCCTTTACTATTGTTATATATTACAATATTAAGCCTTGCAAGTGACTTGCTTATCTAAAACCTCCTGCCCTCCCCATTAAATGTTTAGATAGACCCTTGTGTTTAAAGAAAGGGATTTTTACCATCTCTTCCAATTCTTCTCTATGTCTGCCCAAAAACAGATCCACAGATGTCACTGTCACTTGGCATTTGCTGGAGAGCAATGTTAACTCAGTGAATTCGTACCTTGAATCTGATGATGGGTTCTCGGCTATTTGAGAAAGTGTCTCCAAGTTTTTCTATCCCAAGAGACAGAATGACCAATTTTTGCTTAATTAACTCAAATGTGAAGTTTAAGTTTACTTTTAAACCCAAAGTACATAAATCTTGTTCAAAAACAACTTTCTGAAAGTGCCTGCTGGGAGATTAAAATTCTGTCCAGTAAGAAATTTCATCCAAAGCCAAACATATTTTTAAATTTTTGGATGATAACTTTTCAAGTACGATTTAAATAAACACATAGTAACAATTTTACATAGAAAGTTGAAGTTCCAGAGGCTAGCAAAAAAAAAAAAAAAAATTACATCTGAAAAATCTTCCTAAATCCTGATTTTTCTGTTCCTTCGTCTTACTCTCTCTTTAGAATAATTTCCTGCTCAACTAGTACTTACTCTACAGCAAGGGATAAATGTAATAATTAGTCTTAACCGTGTCCTGGGCGAGTAAATATATGTATGCATGTGTACACTTGTACACACTGGTTGCTGAAAAATGCTGCTGATTTTCTTCTGTAAAATTGTAAAATGCCTCTTGTATTTCTGTCTTGCTTTTCTATAATGTCCCCTGACCTTTCTACTTCTTATATAGAATGCCAGATTGTCAAAAAGTCCCTCTAAAAAGGAAGAGAAACTAATGATCATTTCCCAGTGAATCTCAGCACCAATTTCCAATATGCACTGTGCATTTTTTAATGGAGGAGCACATAAGTCATCTTATATCAATATACATGTGTAAGAGAGTTAATTGGTTTTTAAATACTCTGGCTTTCCTCTTTATCTTTCCAAATATAGGATTTTTCTCAATCAATCAGACAAGCATCTTCCTGGAGTAGCTTATAACATTTACTGAAGGAATGGAAAAGTAAAGAAAGATCTAGGTAATATTCAGTTTTTGAAATTCAAAGTAAGTCAGACTAAAGCCTCACAAGTCAGGCTCTTGTCTTGAGAGCAGATTTTTTTAAATTCCCTTATTTCCCAGTGTCAGGTGAGCCTACTCCATGGTAGTAAGAAAATATGACATAAGAAAAGTCAAAGTAAAAGCCCATCTTTTTCTAGCTAAGGGCATGAGAGGAAGGAAGAGGATAAGAGAGGGAGAGGTTGAGAGAGTGCTCAAGGTCATCAGTATTAATGTATTTCCTACACACATAAACTTTAGTGTGAGCTAAACTTTGCAACCTGCTATATGTGAATGAGATGTCACTCCCACCACCTGTGGAGTTGTAGAAGCTCAAGTATACATGCCAATGCCTATCTGAGTTATAAAAATTCAGAAAAACGCTTCAGAAAAATAGTAATCACTGATTTTAGAGACATATTATAAATCTGGAGATAGAAAACCTAAGGCTCATTAATGTAATTAACAGACCCAGAATGTATTTTCATTTTGATTCTATTTATAAATACAAACTCATTGAGTTAGCTCTTGGCTGATACCAAAAGTCTTGAGTTTAAGTTTCACTTATATTTTCTTGAGTCACTTTGAAAACTAGAGTATCATATTTGTGAAAGAAGTCTGTATTACTGGACTCCTTCCCTCTCACATAGATATTTCAGGAATACCTGAAATCATACTTGCAAGAGTGTCATGAGCTACCGCATGTCTGAGTGGGATTAAACCCCATTGTTAAGGGCAAGAAGCTAAAGAGTGCCAAAGGACAGCCATAGAGTTTGGTCCCCATGCTTTCTGTCACTGTCACTATTTAGATTCTCAAGCCCTTAACGTTTTAGCATTAATTATTCATTAGAATTAGACATAGCCATGAAGTTGTCTTAATGAGCTTTAATGGCAAATAGCCAAAAACGTCAGGCCTCTCCCCTTGAGGGTTACCTGAGGGGATTCTCTCCAGATCCTTCCTGTCCTCATCTGTAATAAAAATACTGTTAACCCTTAATACCCCTGGCAGGGCTGGTCAACGGCCTGTAGATGCCATAAGTCCTTGCCAAGAATGATGACTCTTTAGTCATAGTAGGCATTTCTTCCATATGTTCTCTTTTGTGGACAAACATCATAAAATTAAAATCTATATATCAAACCCTAGAAACACGGCAAAGGTTAGGTCTAATTAAGGATTTTTTTCTAAACTTTTAAAAATCAGAACTCCTTTTGCAAAACATATCCATTGTTTAATTTTCACATGTACAACTTAGTACAAATTTTTTAGGAACACAAGTACACATGTAGGACTCAGTCTATAAATGCTTGCTAAATAAATGAATTTAAGAAATAAAAAATAGAGGCCCCTTTTGTAAGAAGCCATAGAATTCAATCAGTAATTAACATATGTTCCACTTTTTATGGCCCCACCATCACTCCACCATATTCCAATTATCATGGAAAACACATGTACCGTATGTATCTATTCTATTCTTTCTTTGTCTCAGTCCTCTCCTAGTAAAAATGTAGAAGGTGGCGAAGTACATTAACTTCTACAGGCCTGTCAGGACTCTTTATAGTACATCTCCTATAAAATACTATTTTGTCCCCCAAAGTATAAATGAATCTAAATGCTTCTCTAAATGCTCAGATTACTTTCTGAAAATGACTTAGGCACCGGGGAAAATTAGAGTGCCTGTTTGATTGTGTTTGGCCAGATTGAGTAATAGGGAGAGCTTAGCAGAAACAGATATGGGAAACTGAAAGTCTGGAAGCTCTTTTTCTATCATGGTTTGACTGGAATACTGGCAGAGAGTAAGCAACCAGAAGCTGCAGCTACAACTCTATGGACAGAAATGAGGGAGATTGCAATTTTAAAATAACACTCGCTTTCCCAGGACCAGCATCGTATGCACAAATAGAAGTATGAGGGCTAGGCAGAGTGCTAAAGAGATAGACACTCTTCCAGTTGCCAGATGTCTGGCTATATAACTTTTTGGCACTTTATGCCTCACAGAGGCAGATCTATGGATTGGATCTATAAACATTACAGTCACCATCTGACAACTGTTCAGTGGCCTCAGTCCAGTTTCTAGTGGACAGGTGTTTGAATTACAAAAAAAAAAAAAAAAAAAAAGCTACCCTCACAATTGGAGCTACTAATTGATATGCTTATTGGAAGGCCCAGAAACAAGGCCAAGAATTGAATGGGAATGAAAGCAGAAATACTCCCCCTTCCTGGTAGTCTCTCCTGACTAAATTGTAGGCATCTAGGGAGAGTTTTTGCCTGGCTGCTGTGTGGGTCTGTGATTAGATGGCACTTCCCCCTGCTTTGAATTTGAGGCATTTCCCAAGCCCTTAATTAACTTTAAAAAATATTAGAGATTACAGAGCTCTACTTTTTCTACCCGGTTCAGCTTTCATAGTTTCTGTGGTGGCTTGACTTATTTGCAAACTTGACATCAGTACACAATTGAGGTTTTGTTTGCAATTCAGAAGAGATACTTAATGAATCATTGTTGATGTTTCACTACAAACATTGGGATATGGGGCAGTTCTGTTTATGAAGACCCACCAGATTCTGGGCATCCCTGAGGACAGTCATGCTCCCTCACACCATCAGAGGCAGAACACTGGGCTTAATAGGCCATAGATGGAATCAGAGGGAATGCATGAATGTGCCATACATTTAATGGTATACGAGCACATCTGAATTTCTAAAACTCTATGTTTGTTCGTACAAGAGATTCTGAGTAAAATGGACGATTATTTATTTCCCACAATAATCTGTGCTACATTTACCAATAAAGCTTTGAAGACTAAAGTGACCTCACCATTCTTAGAAATATGGGCCCTAAAATAGCAAGTTCTGTTTTTAGTTATTTAATAAATTTCTTCCTTCACAAGTTTCTAATTTAGTATACCTCTGAGTCACAGTCAATGATGTATCTAATGCTGATAATAACATTGGCACAAGAACACTTCTCAGTTTGGTGGGGTCCCTTCCGGTCCAGCAATTTTGAAGGTGATATTAATAGTGGCAAATGAGGAAGAAAATTTTCTAACTCCTTTTTTTCGATAAGAGATAAATTGTTTTTGTAGTGAAGTTTACATGAAGGGCTGTGATGAGTAAGAGATCTTGGATACAGGAGTAGATGCAATGAATGATACAATGTTAAATGTAAAAGTCTACTAAAATTGAGTATTTTGTCTTCAGTTTTCCATAAATGCAACAGTATGGGAATAGAGCCTTTTTAAAATAAACTAGTAATTTAAATGTACTGACAATAATAATGTATTTTTTTTTTAATTGCACTAGGGACCTATGTGTTGGTAATCTGAAAACATTTCTAAATATCTGAATGCTGATTACAGATATGTCTTTTTATACCATGGTTAATAAACTTATCAGTCAATTCTGCCATACTACTAATCTGAGTGAATTTTATACTTTACCAAATTGATGGACAGTACAATTGATTTCAACCAGTTACCCCACTGGAAGCTATTGAATTAGTCATGAACAGAGGCTGAGCCCAAGGGTCAGGCCATGTACTGAAGCCCTTCCTGTTTATTTTATTGCTTCTTTCCATAGACTCTGAAGGCTGAAGAAGACAGTGATGTGAAGTCCTGCGTCCCAGCACTGTGGCACCCAACCAACATGTCACTAAGGCAGATGTTTATCAGAAAGTGCTACTATACTGACAACTTTATCATATTGACTATTTTTATTCATGTACATAATATTTCTTTTCATTTGTTCAAGTTTGTCCCTTTTAGAAGTGTTATATAAGTTTAATGATATAGGTCTTGGACATTTCTTGATAATTTTGCACCTAGGTGTTTTATTTTCATTTTTGCCTTGTTAAGTGGCGTCTTTTATGCAGAGAAGTACACTGCATTTCATCCCTAGAATGTCTCCAGGTGATTGAAACTGGGTTGCAGAGTGCTTGCTTTGGGGTGGGATGGAGCAATAATTTTTTTTCTTGATATACACAACATCTTCCAACATCTTTCGCTTTGCCTTTTGGTCCTCAAAGCCTAAAAGATTTACTATCTGGCTCTTAATAGATAAACTTTGCCAATACCTATTGTAGATTATATAATTTATCGAATAAAAAAAATCGAAGAGCTTATTCACAAGTGCATTTTACTCTTCATTTGTTCCTTTCCCATCATTTGTTCCATGAATATCAAGGTCTGTTCTTATTTCCCTCTTTCCTTTTATGCCCATAACTAGTGTGTAAACTCTTTGAGGATCAAAATCTTTTCTTACTCAAGTTGTTAATCTTCTCCTAGGAGTGCCCGTATTAGGAGGTCAAAAACATTTGCTGCATTAAATTGACTTGAATTTTCATAAAACTATCTGGTGGGATACATTGTATTTTTTTCTGTGTCCTTAGTAAATTCTCATTCTTCTCTTTTATCACCCACTATTTGTTGTCGCTTTCCCCAGAGCAGAAAGACTCCTGTTGACCTCAAATGAGACATCCCTGGTGCTGCCATTGTCACCTCTTATTGATTAGGTGCTTATGTCTCTAATGCCTTGCTCAGTCCCCTGCTCCCACATTCCTCCTCTCCTCACACTTATAATTATTTTACTCCCACCTGGAGACACAGCAGCTTTATAACCTACCTTAATCTTTTTTTTTTTTTTAAGAAAGATGTGTGTTATAAATTATAAACAGAAAAAAATGTAAATATAAAATGAATATCTTCTTCATTTTAAATTATGGAGACATACAATTTTAATAATAAATAAAAAATGAATTTCTAAGTCAAAGAAAAGGTATATTTATTATTTTTGTACTTAAATACTAAAGAACTTTCTAATAATACTTCAAGTATATTAATATTTAAACAAATTACCCAAAGCTTCTTATTAGAGTACAGAACATTGTTGTTGCAAGCATCATTCACGGTTTCATAACTTGTTGAATTTCTGTAATAGATTATGAACTATAGGAAAATTTAAGTTGCAGAAAACTAATGAATATGTTTTCCAGGTTAATATAATGACTCTGTTACTTCAGAAGCTGGACATGAGGCCAATAAGGGCACTTCTGAAAGAAATCAGGACATCCAGATAATCCTGCTTATATTCTTTGCTGTAAATACTTGTGTTCATTGCCTCTCCTTTGCCCAGAGAGACCCCTTGACTTCTCAGGCTTCCTCTCAGGAGCTCTGTGGGGCTGCTTTGTGATGCTGACAGCTATGGTCAGGGGAAGAACTAGGGAGCCTGAGGACTCCTGGCTTATTTTGCATATACTAATAGCCATACTCATTTTCTGTGACTGGTGGAGGTTTACATGGTTTCTTGCTGAAAAGCATTGAATATCATGACTGGCTCATAGTGGGAATTTAGCAAATATTAGCCCTCACTGCCTATCGGATTCCCAACTTCCCAATTTGCCCTATGTGGTGGTGAATTTCCCTACCTCTTTTGTAAATTCAACAGGGCACACTGCCAACTTCCATGCCCCACCCCCTCAAAAAAAGCAGAAAACCGAACTCCTTGAGAGGCCTTTAACACTTGTCAGTCAAGTGTTGTTCACCTGACATTGCTCACGTGGATTTTGTGAACCACTTGTTCGAATAATTTGATGCTGTACCATCTGAGAGGCTGAGCAACAGAGAGCAGGAGAGACCTCGGCGACCATCCAGTGTAACCCTCTCATTTTTCACACAAGGCCCAAAGAGGCCCCATGGATTGCCCAAGGTCACAGAGTTAATTATGGCAGAACAGGGTCTGTTTTCTAGGTTTCTGCCTTCCCGGTGCAGTGCTATTCCACTACCCAACACTATCATTTTCTCCTGATTTAGTGGTTTTCCCTCTGGGTGATAGAAGCCTGGAAGCAAATGTCTAAATGTGATACATTATCTAAAATTAAATTTGCACAATCACAGCCCATTCAATTCAAGAAGCTCTGAACTTTAATTCACTTGAGTCATACTTTTGCAGACGGAATTTTGGCCAAAATTAATTCTAAATTCTGAAGATGAGCTAGACATGTAAAATTGGTTTAGGATCTCCTTTTCTAAAAAGAAACCAGTGAGACAAGCACAACTCTAATCACCAGCCAAATCTGTTTGAGTATATCTGTTCCTTCAGTGGATGATCTGGTGTTAGTATTATCATTAGCCTGGCAAAGCTAGGCCCATATATCATTGATGGTGGCACAAACATGAATCATTATTTGGGGCTTTTTTTTTTTTTTGATGATAGAGTTTAGAATCTCTGCTAGCCATTCATAAATTTTTTGAATTAAGTATTATGTCCTCTAAACCTTACACTGACATTTTCAAGAGTGAAGACTGTTAGGTTCCAGATTTGAAAGTATTTTGATGCTTTTCTATGGTACTTAAAAAGAGGTTAGTAGATAATGCTTATGTTTTAGCTTCATGTCTTGTTCTTATTTACTTTAACTGATTTTAGTTTTGAAATATTTCTTTCCATAATTTTATATCAGGATCGTCAGGGGGTCAGGTCCTCCAAAGAACTATGATGTTATACCTAGCATTTTAATTTGGGAATGAATAATGTAAGTTATTTTAATAAATCAATAAGTTCCTTGTGATATCTTTAATAGAGATTAACAGGCAAAAGTATACATATATTACCAACAAGTACCTTAAAAAATGAATTGAATTGGATAAACTCAGTTCTCCAGGAGTTATTATTAAACTCTATAGACTAGATTTTCCAAAATACGTGGACTATACTTTGAAAAATAAAATTTAAATCAATGCTTTTATTACATTTTTAAACTTAAAAAATGATAGGGGAAAAAAAAAACCAAAAAACAAAAAGAAAATTTTTTTAAGGATTAGCTTTAAGATTGCATCCACAGAACTATGTCTGTATACTTAGCTTTAAAGGAAGTCTCCATGGAGAACACACATTTTTTGCACACATCTGTGAGTATCTTGCATTGCACATAGCAAGCACTAAGCAGGTAGGCCAGGCCTAGATTGAACTTTTGTTTTACTAGGATAGCAAAAATATTGACCAACCGTAATAAAATGAACCCCATGCAGATTCAAGTAAATCTCTAAAACTGGTAACTTCACATTGGTGTAACTGAAGGGTACGTCACTTTAGAGAGTATGGTCACAGCCAACTACATGAATATGGTCTCTGACAACTGTGAGGAACAATGCATACAGCAGGGCTTTCTAGTGTTTAAAATATGGTGAGCCAAGTCCCCCTTCCTTTCTCTTTTAACATGCTGGGTGTATTCTTGTAGATAAGTCGTGACTCTGTACAAGGAAGCAAAACCAGGGTCACAAAAAGGCAGAAGTCAGAGGTGACATAACAAGCAGACATTTATTTTGTAGAGTTCTCAATTACGTCCTGCATGTAGTTTAAATATCTCATTTATCTCTTTGACACTGTACTTTCTGGAATTGATAACTCATTTGATCTAATCAGCATCCTTTCAATGGCATTGACAAGCTATTCACATGAAAATATGGAGGGGTGAGGAAGGCTAAGAAATTTAAAAGAGTAAACTGTAGGTGAAGACGTATTTTGAGGAAGGTGCTTATACGGAGAGGTATAGGAAACTAGAATTTGTGTTCTTGGCACAAAGAAAAGACCCCCTAGGGAATGAAAAAAATATCACAGGAAGATTAGAGATCCGTAAAGTCAATATAGAGACAATGGAAGAGTTGCTATACCCATTCCCTCAGGAGTTGATTGGGGCAAGTTGTGAATTGCAGCTCTAAATGCAATGGTAGGGCAGCAGTCATGAGAATGGGAGAAGAGTAACGTTGGTTCCATAACTTCTTAAAATTACTCATCTCCTCTTTTGTCACTCTTGCCAGAATGTGTCAATTGGTGGCTCACAGCAGTGTTTCTAAAAGGGTGGTTCATAAATCACCTGCATCAGAAACACCTGGAACAATTGTTAAAAACAAAGACACCTAAATCCTCCTCCAAACCTTCTGAATCAGAATCTCTGGGGATGGACCACAGAATCTGCATTTTAATCAAATTTCCCAAATACATTTAGAGTCTGAGAACCATTGGAGCTGTTCATTTGATGTGCCATATGATTTTTTTTTTACAATATCTACAAAGATTTATACAGCAATTCCATTTTATAAAGCACATTTATGTATATCATCCCATTCTATCTTCACGATAATCCTGTGAGATATTACTATTCAGATTTTACAAATAAGTACATTTAGCCTCAAAACTTTCAAGCAGCTTTGCCCAATAGTCCCCATACAAGTAGTGGCCCTGGGAATTGAAACTGGGTCTGTGAATTTCAAATTCAATGCCGTTTCCATCAGAGTATGTTCACCCCCTCTATCTGCTTATCTTGAGATTAGGTAAAATGTCACCAGGTGAATGTGTTTGCCTTGTCCAGGGGTTGAGTTTACCATAATGCAGGCCAAGGATACAAGAGAAAATAAACAGCCTTTGGAGCACAGGTATTGGAAGTTCAAACCTATAAATCTTAAAGTGATAGAAAATATTACTCCTGTGAGGCTTACAGTGGATGTTGTTCCATCGAAGCAAATTACACAGTGATAGCAGGAATTGATGCAAATTCAGTCCAGTCATCGGTCAGCCTTTCAGGTATCGCTGCTCAGTAATGTGAACTATCCTTTGCTTTTATTTATCCTTCGTCTCTTTTGTTTCTGCTGTCCTCTGTTGGGTTATTTTGTGGCTTATTTATATTTTCATCACTGTCAGTGTTGAGAGAAGGGTGAGAAAGGAAATAAAGCTGAATAAATATAGGTGTCTGTTAGCATCTTGGTGCAGCTATCAGGTTTTATCAAGTTTTGGAATTATTTGTGTGTTTCAATTATCCATGTTGTCTACATCCCCTATTATCCCAGATAAGTGTTACATCATGGTATTGACACAGCCTCTTAGCAAATGTATTGCTGCGTGCTTGGTACAATTGGCCGTGGCAATTCATGACTTTTTTAGACAAACACAGCATGAATTATCTCAAACTAACTCTCAGTTATTCGAGGGTTAATGATCCAATGTGTGACTTTTACAAGCACTTTGCGTCTTCCCTGTCTTCCTCCTGTTCTCTAGCTTTAGGTCATTTGGTTGCTTATTAGCATCTCCACCAGAGAATTTTTAAGTTAAATTAAACTCTAATCTTTTTCACTATGGGAGTGGCTTTCGATGTGGGGTATAATGAAAAAAAAGAGGTTGAAATTTTTTTTTGTTAATTTAAATTTATCTCACCCCTTTCCTTCATTGATCAGAAAAATCAGAGTTAGCTGTATCTCTCTCATGGAAATATTCAAGTCTTGTCATTTTCAAAGAAATCTATCATTGAGTTGCTAGGTAAATTGGACAAAAATGCTTCAGTTCTTTGAAAAAGTATATAATACAAATTTCACTGATAGACCAAAGGATGTAGAAAAACCACTCTAAATTGTCCAATAACTGTCCAAGCAATTTAGCATGGTGTGAAAGTCAAGAATTAGCACCTCGCATGGGTGAATTCAAGTTTCATCTTTTCTCCCTTCCTCTGCCCACCCTCTGTCAGAGGTGCTAATGAAGAATGAAATGGTCGAAAGGTAGGCAGGAGCAGGAAATAGAGAAAAGGGAGATGATTGCCTTTGAAACAAATGAGAGAAGCCAAATGTATTTTTCCTTTTTCTTCTTCCAGATTCCCGAGAAACTTCTTTTTCTCTTGGTCTAGACAAGTTTGAGAAGGTTACTGAGGACCCTGCCTCACTGATTCTATTGCCAGTAGACTAAAGTCACCTCAGTACAAGCACAACAAGTGACTGCTGACCCCTACATGTCTTTACAGGCTAAAGGGAAATGACCAACCCCTCCTGAGGAAGACCTCTGGACTAGTTCTACATTCTCAAGTATGTAGAACTTGGTGTAGAATATTCTTCAGCCAGGACCCTGTATCATCGTGTAGGAACATGTAAATTAGCATAGATTCAGCTAGCAAGCAAATGGAATCCACTTTTTAGCAGGGGATTCTTGGATGGAAATCTGTCCATCTCTTTTTGATCACATTCTTCTCTTTCTATGAATTATCCTAGAGACAGATATAGGAATTGTGCTGGCTCTGAAGAAACCAGAACAAGGCAGAGGTCTATAATCTGGAAAACTATTTGCAACTTCTACCAAAGAAGTGCTGAGATAAATGGCAGAAACCAGCTCTGCCTAATTTCCAAAGATGCATATTATACAAAGAAAAAAGGCCAATTGGAATGGAATACTTGCTACGTGTGAAGTGTTTTGAGAGACCAGAAAAGCTTTGACTAGTTTCAAGTCTATATCCTAATCGAATGACATTATAGGTCACTTTGAATTTTTAAACATTTAAAATTTCTTGATTGGGTCATATTCTACACCTATTAAAGAATTTCAACTTTATCTTAAACAAGAAACTATCATTACATCCCAAAAGATAAAATTAGAATATATTAAAAAATAAAATTCTATCACTGCATTACCTATAATTAATTTCAGATTTGCTTGGGTCTATACCTGTCTGTGAGAAAAAATATTTTTGTAAGATGATAAACTTAGATTTTTTGACTTTAAGGATGAAGCAAGCCTTAGAGGAGTATGTGTGTGTGTGTGTCTGTGTGTGTGTAAAATTCTTTCATCAATAATATATCTGTTTTGCCTCATTTCATTAATCTATAAAATGGATTAATAATTGCTGACATATTTGAGAAGTCTTTGGCAGTAGCATAAACATTATAATACTGAAGGTTTCATGTCTCAGGAGTAACTTGAGAGTGAATAATAATCAAAACATTCAGCCCACTCTAAGAGAAATAATATCGTGTGGACTTCGCACTGCATGATTTTATTAAATCTAGATTTCATGTCTTCATGGCAAGTGAATTCCCAAAGCCCAGGCAGCAGAAATGTTAATGCTTCCTCTGAAAGAAAAGTTAACAATATCTTAAAATACATATATATATATATATATATATATATATATATATATATATATATATATATATATATTTAGTTTGGTGTATTGGTGGAGGGAGTCTGTTTTCTTTAAGATGTGCTATCCATCTTCCTCAGGTCCAGAAATTACATCTTAAATTACTAAAGTAACAATGCACCTGCACTGAGACTCCAGCTAAACTGTCTTAATAGTGGGAAAAAATCTGGACAGTCCATGGAAGGGATAGATAGCAACCAAGAGTAGAATTAAACTTCCTTTCACATAGAAGACTGCTGAGTTTAGAACTATTTTCCTTATGGTTTTCCTAATGATCCTGGAGGAAAAAAATCCGCAACACCCCTATCCCGAAATATTCATCCAGACACCATGTGAGATAAGATAAAGTGGTGAAAAAGCTGCCTGACCTCTGTATTAACTCCTGGCAGTTCAAATTCTGTTCTTGTAACAGGAATTCTAATTTACTCTTTGCATCACAGATGCAAACGCATCAGATATTAGAGTGAGGATTACCCTGATGCCCTGCTTTGCAGGCTTCCTTTGAAGACTCCAGGGGTTATAAAGGCATTTAGCTGTTTCCTTTTCTTTCCCTCTAGAGGCATCTGGCTAAGTCAGGTGGAGCACATTCCACATGCTTCCATTTATTACATACTCCCTTCCTGCACTGGCTTTTCCCTGCTTCCCACTACTCTAGCTCTCCTGGCTTTCCCCAAACATCTTTATCCAGAACTAAACATTACGTTTCTTTCTGGAATTTCCATCAGGATAAACAAGAGAAGGAACAGACTCATGTCAGGGACACTCTTTAAAAACCGGAAAGTCTATGACTGAGTGTGTGCACGCGCACACACGTAGCAGCCTGTGGCCACTCCTCAGTGCACACTCCTGCTTTACACAGCCAATGCTGATAAAGGCCTTCTTTTGCTGGAGGAGCGTAATTTATTTAGCTATCGTCTCTCGGATATAAATCGCATTTACTTTTCTCCAGAAGGCAGGCAACTTGCTTTTCAAGGATGTCATAAAGAGGAAAAAGAGCTTGGTTAAAAAGTGGCAAAATACTTGCTAGTCTTATAAGTTCAGATTGTCAACATAACTCTCAAGTAGACACACAAAGCAGAACCCCAGGCAAGTCTGTGAAAGTTCTCTTCAGAATGTTGTTTTCTTTGTGCCAGTCACCTGTGTGGATTTTCTGCTGACCTCTGGGAAGAGTGTAAGGAGCATATTTTCTCTGTGGGTTGTAGGGGACAATTAGACCCAGTGAGGCAAGATCAAATAGCTGAGGGTCAAGTGCTTCTAGGATAGACCTGTCCTGGTACATATCTGTAGGCTCTCTATTCACTTCTGTGCTTTGTGTTCTAATTAGCATCCTATCCCATTACCCCCCACCTGTAGGCTTTCTGCCTGTGTCTGTGTTGGTAACCCATGGCGACCAGGAGCAATGGGGAGGGAGACTGCCTGCTTCCTGAAGAGCCCAGCAGCAGGCCCGCTTCTTGCAAACAGAGAGGCAGGAGGACCATGGGACAGAGGTGGCTATTGCAAATATGATTTTTTTCTCTTTCCAAACAATTTTTTCTTCTTATTAATATGCTTCTTGAGGGCAAGGAGAAGTTCTAGGTAATAGTATCCAGCCCTCACCGTAAAAAATTATATAAATTTTTCTCTAAAACCAGTTACATACAAAAACATGATTTATGTATTCTCCCCTTTATAATGATCATTTCATAAAAAAAATAAATTAGTAATACACGCCCAAGGTTAAAAAAATCAAAAAGACAAAAGGATATATAGTGAAAAGAACCCGTCTCAGTTCCCCCTCCCAGAAACAACTGTTATCAATTTTTGTTTATTTTCCAGAAATAGTCCTTGTGTGTGCATATTTATATCTAAGATGTTATGTGTGTGTCTAGACTTACAGCCTGTCCTTGGGTAGCAACTGGGGTAGTTGAGAAGTGGGTGGAGAGTCAGGGATATAGCCCCTTACTATGGTTTTTATGTAAACAGTAGGACAGCCTAATGGCTGTAGGCATTGTGCTGGGCCTGAAACTATCTAGGGAGAGCTTGGCTTTTGTTCTTGTTTGTATAGTTTTTTTTTTTAATTTCTATCTCTATCCCTCTATATTATATCTATATCTATATCTATCTATATCTATATCTATCTGTATCATCTTTATCTATATCTATATCATCTATATCTATACCTATCTATATCATCTATATTTATCTATACATCTCTATATATTTACTTAGTAACAAAAATGAAGGCCTGCATATATACTATTCATTTTGCTTTTTCTACATAACGAAATAACTTCAAGTTCATTTAATATCAGTGTATATAGAAATACTACATAAAATGGATACACTGTAATGATGGTTTTTCAAGTGACAGTAACAGGAAGGAAGGAAGGGAGAGAGGAAGGGAGGAAAGGAGGAAGAAAGGAAGGAAAGAGAAGGTGACAAAAAATAAGTACCCCAGCTATTTATGGTTGCTATTTGTCAAAGCAGCTTTCTTTGTGAACCGGCATCTATCATTTCTCTGTTGTTGACAATGAGGGCAGTGACAGTGGGTTCGTTCATCTTTGCTGGTTGTCGTGAAATCTAAATTTATGGTTTCCAAGTCCAATTTTGTATGTTGTTTTCTAAATTAAGGACACATGAGGTACAGGGTGTCCTCTAGCACATTTCCAACAGAGAGATGGAACCTCTTCCTCCCGCTTGACTAAGCAAGAAGGCCACACACCAGGGGTGACTCACTACCCTGGCTGCTTCTGTGGCCCCATGTCCTTGCCTCTCTCCAGGCTGAGTAGGCACTACTCACTAAGGACAGAGGAGGGGTTTAACGTTGTTTTTCTTCTACCCTCTGTCACAAAAATAGACTTTCTGTCCATTTTCCCTTCATTTGAGCAAAGTCTAATGGGAAACAAGAGCCCATTGTGGAACGTATAGCTTATTCCGATTTCCCTGCCTCTGAGCATCATCACAAGGGGAAGAGAAGAGAGTGAAACATTCCTTTGTCCTAAAGATTATCTGTGGAACATAGGAAAGGTGAAAACCATAGGATGTGGCTTTCACACAGAACATGTGTACAGGTATCTAGTGTTAGGAATAAGACTTTCAGCGTTCCAGCCATTTATCAAAGATGCTTTATTTTATCTGATCTAGGTGATTCTAGGCCCTGGAGTCATGACCTCAGGAGCTCTGTACTTTGCCTCGAGCATTCTCTCCATTGTGTTGAGCTCCCTGCCCTCAAGAGTGCGAAGCCAACCATCAGCCTCAAAAGCTATTGGGCAGGTAGTTGAGTGCTGAAGC
>NW_011888836.1:2959584-3005280 GCF_000151845.1 Pteropus vampyrus
TCTCTCTATCCTCTTCCTTGACTCAGAAAGCTGATATGCCTTTCCTCTCCACTGCCCTTATTATTATTTTTTTAACTACGGTCTATAGTGAAAACCTTCTTCTCTCAAGTGAAATGAAGCAGCTGGCACCTTTAGGGCTCTCATATTATCATTATTATCATTTAACATTTATAAGTGCTCACAGTATGCTAGACATCATAACATACAGTAGTAAGGAACTTGCCATCTAAATTAGACACAGATAGATCCACATAAAAGAGAAAAATAGAGGCAGGGGGTGAGTGGGAAGTGGATGAGGCAAGGAAAAAGTCAGGGTCGCTGCCACAACAATTCAAACTCTTGCTGAGCCAATAGCTGTGGAAGACTTAGGAAGACATATCCAATTTTTAGCAAAGCGATATAAAATTGCCCCTAAAGGGATTATGTGAATACCAGGGTGTTTTTTTCTTTTCATTTCTGCCAGAGAATTTCGAGAAAGCACCTTCTTATGAACAGAATTGTTCTAAACCTGCTTTCTGCTGACTCCTTCCATCAGCTTTCCCCAATCCCCCGCCCTGTGCACTTTTGGTTTGAACTCAGAGAGCCGCAGGGAGGCAAGGGAATAAAGTGTGGGGCAGCCGGCATGTCTAATTCCATGACAGACATGTGGTGAATCTAAAGGCCACCCCTGGATGCATCTTTGATCTCTGGAGCCCTCTCTGCATTCTATTTCCCCTCTGTGGGGGTCAATGCTCACAGTGCTCCCCAGCCGCCCCAGAATCCCCCTCCCGCGTAGGTAAGCTTCCCTTTCTGTAAGTTCAGTTTTGTTCCCAAATAAAATTTGTTCTTGTAACTCATCCTTGTTCTCAAAAATTATGACTCTCCTGTAAATTATTTTTACTGTATATATTTACCTCTTAGAACTTGAAATGGAGAGCGATGCTATCCATAGCTACAGGGAAATATTTAAGCATTAAGTCAACATCATAAATGGAGCAGGATCAATAACTGAACAGTTTAATGAACTAAGGCGAAAAATAAATATTTTAAGTGACAATGCTTCTAATACTCTCTTGTTCATGAAAGTTGTCAACGGTTGTCCAGAGGGACCCTCCTGATAAAGGAGAGATGCCCAGCAGGTTGCCTAGAGTTCTTGTATCCTCAGCTTTAGTGGGCCACTTGGTTTTCTCCCTTTAACAAGCAGCAAATAAAAACCAAGAGTCCTCTCTGATTGAAGCTAAGACACGAAAACCTCGAAAATGCATTCTCATCCTTCAGAGGAACTAAAATCAAACCTAGGACTTTTCACTTGAAAAAATAAGTAGTTCTTTCCCAGGGAAAAATGAGTGGCAAAAACGACAAATGGTGCAGGAGGGCAGAGGCCAGAGGGAAGGGCATCCTGCTGACGCCTGCACCTGGCATTCACCTAGCACCAGAGAAGTAGAAAAGGCGCTACAATTCAGGCAAGGGAAAGCCTCTCCTCCCCTTATTTTTCCCTTTCCTTATTTTGCTAGATACACTGTCCTCTCAATTCTTTTTTTCTTTCACTATGGGACCTAAAATCATTTGATACTGGGCCACTCCTTGGACATTAATTTTTTATTATTAAATTAAACCTTAAATTACAAGTCCACCAGAGGGGAGAGGGGAGGGAGAAAAATAAAAATAAATAAAATGTCAAATAAATAAATAAATACATACATACATACATACATACAAATTACGAGTCCCTGTAAATCAGGTATGGACCACTGCATTAGTCCAGATCCATCAAGAAAGAGACAGCGAAATGGGATTAGATGTGCAAATGTCCTAGGGAAGGGAGTAGGAGCAGATAGGCGGGAGCTTGTAGACAACGGTACGAAGTAGGAGGAATGGGTAGGAAGATGTTCCCACTGAGCAGAGTTTTAATAAAGGTTCAACCAAGTTACTGTTAAGTCTTCGAGCCAAAGTTGCTCATATGAAGAGATGAGGCCTCCCTCAAGATTCATGACACGCTCAGCTACTGATTGAGAGAAGACGGCAAAGGTGTGCAGACATGGTGGGGGACCCAGAAGGGGAGCAGCTGGGGCCATCAGTCAATTATGCTCCACAGCAGGAGCTCTGAGCGACACATTTTAGTCACCACAACTGCCTGAATCTACTTCCTTCCAGAGAGACAATCAAAAGAGAGTAGAGCAAATGAGGTCTTGGCCTGCAAACTATGCACAGCATTTAGCATTGTTCCATTCTAATAGCTTCCACTTATCATGTGCCAGAAACTGAAATATAGTTACTATGTTAAATGTCACATGAATCCTATGAGGTCACTTTTATTAACCAATTTTACAGACAGAAAATTGAGTCTTAGAAAGGTGATGGTCACAGAGCAATTTTTGGCGGAGCTAGAATTCAAACCTAACTTCTAATTCCAAAGCCACTACATATATTACCTCTGAAATCACTTCTTGGCTAGAGCAGTTTATAATATATTTAATTACTGCTAAGTACTAAAGTAGTATTTTCATTTTCTCATAACACACGACTAGAGAGAAAACCTCTCAGAAAATCATTTAAGACTTTGCACTCACCCAAGAAATTTGCTTGAGTGCAGACTCCTCCTACCGTCACCATGTCCCTCCATTTCCAAAGAACCAAGATAAATTTCCACCTGTTTGTCGAAGCTCTTAAGTGCAGCAGATCTCAAGGGAATGTCCTTCCTGGGTATGTGGAGACAGTTCCTCAAAAGCTTGCCTGCCCTATAATGGTGGATATTTTCCAACTTTGACCTGGCCGCAAAAACACAGCTCACAGACACTTAACTGTGATAAGAAACAAAAGCATCAGAAGAAATCCTGCAAAGTCCCCAAAGCCTTGTATTAATAAATGACATCAGGTATGCCTACACATCTATGAGATACATTAAAAACTAATTCTTACAAAAGACTTAAAAGTCCAAATTGATGCAGTTCAAATTTCACTAAAAAGATATTAAAACAACAAGCCTCTTAAAACCAAGTTAGCTTAATTATAAAGGAGAAAGTACAACCAAATTTGAATGTTAACATGTAGAAATTTGTCATTAATGTTGGAAAATGTGGCTCTGATACTATGAAGTTTTCTCTTGAAAAGCTTAAAAGGACGTTGTCAAATTTAACAGGCCTAAAATGCAACACCCACACACACCCATGCGAATATTACATTTTCTATTGTAAAATGGCCTCTTGATAGGTTTTTCACTCTTAGTCTTTGGAAATGATCACGAGTGGAAATTAAATAAATAAATAATAGAAAGCTTTTTAGCTTCAATCCCCTGCTAGTTTGTGAGAATAGATTTGGCAAGAAGCATGGCACCCATCATCACAAAAAATTTCAAGTAACCTGCTTGCTTTTTTCCACAGAAAGCTAAGGACAGGGATTATAGCATCATTACCACCCTCATTTTAGAGAGTTCCTAGCTTTTTACTGTCAGGGGAGCTTTCTCAAATGTAAAAAATATAAACATATTAATTTATACATCAGGCATTATCTTTAACTTGTCACCCTCTAGCCATATCCTTTTTAAAAAGCATTTCCTTTCTTTACATAGCATTTGTAAGGTGTAAACAGAACCATTCCCAAAGGCAACCAAAAATGTCCTGGCGTAAACCTATCCTGTTCACATTCCAACACAATAAAGAACAAAAATCAGGAATCACAGCTCTACAGTAAGTAAGTAGCTAATATTTTAGGCAGTAATCTTCCTCATGTAGAGGGCAAAAGAAAAAGCACCCATATCATAACAAAAAGCTTTCATATCCTGGTTTAAATAAAAAGAGACATTCATCCTCCTATTTTTCAATTCCACCTTCCTATGTATATGATAAATTAATCTCCACAAAGCATTGTTCCGATAGTTCAACAATCATTCAGCACACATGTATTGACTGCCTACCTGGGACATGCGAGCCAAAGGAAGAGGCACTATGTTAGTGAGAGTCACTGACCTGCTCAAAGTGTCAGTGTTTATCCTGTGGTTATGGATTAAAGTTCAAACTCTAGCTCAGTATTCAAGTTTCCCCACTATCTGACCCCAACCTACTTTTTCTCTCACCTCTGGCCCCCTAGATCTGTGCTGTCACATATGGTAGCCACAATTTATATGTAGCTATTAAGCAACCGAAATTTGGCTGCTCCACATTGACACATGCTCTGAGTGCAATCTACATACTGGATTTTGTATACTCAGTACCAAAAAAAGATGTAAAATACCTTGATATTTTTAAATTGATTACACATTGAACTTATGGTGTTTTGGATATATTGTATTAGAGAAAATAAATTATAAAATTAATTTCAAGTTTCTTTTTCGATATAGTTACTAGAAAATTTTAAATTGTACACGTGGTTTTGATCATATTTCTATTAGATAGTGCTGTTAGACTTTGTGCTTTCTCCCTAAAACTTTGTTCATTCCATTCTTTTCACCTAATAAAGTCACCTTTATTTAAATCCTATCCATTGTTCCATTCTTCAATTCTCTGCTCAAATCGTTAAGTTCTTTCAGTTATCAGTGATAGCATTCTCTTTGGAAAAACTCTTTTACCCTACACATCTCATAATATTTATCATCTTATGACTTGTTTTATATTATTTGCGTGTACATTGTAACACTCTTCGACCTACCTCCCCAACTACATTGCAGCTCCTAGAGAGCAGCTACCACATCTGAATCATCTTTGTTTTCCATGGTATCTAGCATAATGAAGATAGTCAATAAATATTTATTAAGAAGATGGTAAATGGATGGATAGATAAATGCATGAATAAAAAATTGAATGTATGAATAGACACTATATTATTGGCAAACGAATAGACATTTAGATCAGTGGAACAGAATGGAGAGCTCATAAATAGACCACACAAATACAGTCAAGTGACTTTTGACAAATGTGCAAAGGCAGTTATTTCTTTTTACGTATGGACATTTAATTGTTATAGCACTATATGGAACAATTGAATGTCCATACGTAAAAAGAAATAAATTAACCTAGACAATTGTCCTTATACTTTCAACAAAAGTGAACTCAAAACTGATCATAGACATGAATGTAAAATGAAAAACTATAAAACTTCCAGAAGAAAATCTACATGATCTTAGGTTGGTGATGATTTTGTAGATATAATACCAACAGCAAAATCCTATGAAAGAAAAAACTGATAAGTTAGACTTTATTAAAACTTAAAATTTATACTCTATGAAAGACACTGTTAAGAGTATAAAAAAAAGTCATAGACTATAAGAAAATATTTACAAACTACATATCTGATAAAGCATTTGTATCTAAAATACACAAAAATCCTTAAATTAAATAAGAAAATGAAAAGATTAAATAATAGGCAAGAACTCTAAGTAGATATCATACCAAAGAAGAAATACAGATGGCAAATAAGCATATGAAAAGATGTTTAGCATCATTTGTCAGTAGGTGAATGTATATAAAAACAATATCTTACTCTTTATACAAAAGTAACTAACAATGAATTATAGATCTAAATGTACATCCAAGTTCATAACAGCATTATTCATCAATAACCCAAAGATGGAAGCAAGCTGTGTTCATTGACAGATGAATAGATAAACAAAATATGATATATATACATACAATGAAATATTTATTAAACCTTAAAGAGGAAAAAAAATTCTGACGCATGCTACAATATGGAATAGACTTGAAGACATTTTGCTAAATGAAATAAGCCATTCACAAAAGGACAAATACTGCATGATCCCATTTATATAAATTCATAGAGACAGAAAAGTAGAATGGTGATGACAAGGAGTTGAGAAGAGGGTTAAAATGAGGAGTTATTGTTTAGTAGTTACAGAATTTCAGTTTTGCAAGATGAAAGTTCCAGAAATGAATGTTGGTTGATGGTTGCAAAATAATGTGAGTGTACTTAATGCCCCTGTATTATAAATTTTAAAAGATTATGATGATAAATTTTGTTATGTATATTTTACCACAATTAAGACATTTTAAAAAGCTGTATATTGTATAATTCCATTTCTATGACATTCTGGAAAAGGCAGAACTGTAGATGGTTAATAGATCTGTGGTTTCCAGGAGTCCAAGAGAGGTGATGTTGCAGGGTGAAATGCAGTGAATGTTTCAGGCATTAAAACTTTTGTGTATTATACTGTAGCAGTGGATACATGACACCATGTTTTTATCCAAACACATAGAACTTTACAACATCAAAAATGAACCTTAACATATGCAAATTTTAAGAGGTTGGGGGATCCCAGCATGGAATACAGACTGTGACAAGAGACTCTAACTGTGTTGCAAATGTGTGAAAGAACCTCACCAAAAGAGGAGGGAAAAGGTACTGCCTAAGTAGCTTTGGAAATAAGTAGAATCTATAAGACTAAAGGCAAAAGGAGCTGGATGTAAGCACAGTACTCGAGTTGATAAAATCATTTCCCATAAGGAAATAGTTAATAATTCTGATGCTTCTATACTTGCATAATGAATCAAACAATTAAATACATGGATAGTGATTGGTGGGATCCAGGTTTTTCACTGTTGAAGAGAGAATATACAGATAAGCAAGGGATAAAATGTAGAATGATCCTTGGGATAATGGATTAGAGTTGGCTGATTCTAGATCTGAGAGCAGAAAATATACAAGATGAGACTAGAAGATCTTGTAGTCTCAGAAAGTAAGAAAGTACCCAAAGGAAAAAATAAAATTCCACGATGATAGGGATATGTCAAAGGGACACAGGAGCCAACTGAAGGAGCTCTAAAGAACCAAAATTGGAAAAATTTGAGCAACAAAATACACAAAATCACCTTAGCCAGGTGATAAGGCTAACAGCAACATGTTAATAGGGTTGACATCATGTTAATTGTATGTACCTATGATATGATGTGATAAGAATGGAATTTTACCTTTGTGGTGTTCCTCCACAAAACCATAACCCAATATAATTATTTTAAAAAATTAGATAAACTCAACTTGAGGGATATTCCATAAATGTCTAACCAGTAGTCCTCAAAATTGTCAAGGTCATCAAAAATAAGAAAAGTCATGGTAGAGAGGAGCGTAAGGAGACACAAAAACTAAATGTAATATGGTATCCTGGATGGAATTCTGGAATAGAAAAGGGATATTAAGTAAAACTAAGGAAATCCGAATAAAATATGGACTTTAGTTAATAATGTATCCATATTGGTTCATTAATTATAACAAAAATGCCATTCAAATGTAAGCTGTTAATAACAGCAGAAATTGGATGTAGGGTCTGATGGAACTCTGTACTAACTTTGCAACTTTTTAAAAATACAAAACTATTCTAAAATTAAAAGCTTAGTAAAAATTTTAAAAATGGATTATGGATGCCTTCTAAGCCTTCTCAGAGTCTGGCAAAGTTGAATTTTTAGTGGCATATAAAACAGTTGAATCTTCCAGACTTTCCCCTGCCTATCACTGCTCTTTGTCTTGGAGAAGATGATTCATTAACAATCACATTTCTCTTCCCGATTGTGAGATGATCTATCCCTACTTCCATCTCTACCATCAAAAAGAATTAAAACTCAGTCATTATCATTTTATGTTTTCTTGAACTCTATTTTTCCTTCTACTCTTTTTCCACATCCTGCAAACTTTTCTGTTTTCCTTAACGTTCTAATTCTTAGAATTTCTAGAACAATACTCATACTTGCTTTACTTTTTTTAATGAATATGAACAACACCTAAAACACCTGGAGAAAATATTTAACCCAAAAGCTACACGTAGTGCAATTTTATTGGCTTCCAGAGTGAAAGGCTTCCCAATATCGCCCAGATCTCAAATTCCTGAAACAGATCAGTAAGATTTTCTTTCATAGCATGTCTATTTACCACGTTCTTAAGGAAAGACTTGAGTTGGATTTTACAAACTAAAGCTAAAATAAAAGCAAACAAAACCATTTAATGATTGAGAAAACCAGTTATAAATGTACCTTATGGAATATAAAAAATATTACACAAAGAAAGATATAATTGGTTGAGTACTTGGGAATAAATAGATCCAGAGACCATTATTAAAACCAGTTACACTTCTAATTTTTACCTGCAGCCAGTTAAGCCAAGGGTTACCTCTGAAATGTCAAATGACCAAAGTGAAGGAATTTATTGCAAGAGATGTAAATCCCAGTTCCGGCTGGTAAAACAAACTTTACAGAGGACTCCTGGACTTTTATAATGATGGAATACAACCTGAGGCAGTATAAATTCATAATCTCTTAGGACAAATAGCCTTTAAAAATTCAACCTAGGATCCAATTCACCACTGAAATGAGTGGAATTTTCTGTAGAAGTCAAATGACATATTCATGGTATAGTATGAAACTTCCCATTAGCATGATTTCAGGCCTACCTACCCATTTGGTCTAATTTTGCAGAGTCAGGATTAACATCATTGAATACATGAATTCTTGTATGCTTTGTGCTTAAATTGAAGTAGGTTTTAGATAATAATCACTTATTAGAAATCTTTTATCTGGTCTAGCAGTGCGTATACTATGTCACTTTGATATCATACAAAAGGGACCTAGCTATAATTCTCTAATTGTCATCTTCACTAAACAAATTTCTTTAAATAAAGGCCTATAAAAATCCAATTAGATTGTGCATAGAGCACCATTAGGTTGAAATGCTGCAACAGTAAAAGTTAAGATTAATTTAACCTTTTAAAAAGATTATATTACAGGCAAAGTCACACTGGCATGTAGAGGACTTGGAGTTAATGCTGCACCCGGTAAAGATTGGAAAATGGCAAATGTAAGTGTGTCTTGAAAGCCCCTGGGGTCTCCTAGAGTCTGGTTACAATTTCGCCCTCCCTGGGGTTGATCATTCCTGCCATGAAGGCCCCAGGACACAGCACAGCTCTGTATTTGATAATTTTGGTGGCCCGGACAGCTGCATTAACCCTCCCCCTCACCTTAATGCTTTTGAAGTAGTGACAGGAAACTAGCAGCTATGTTGGCTCCTCCCCTTCCAAGGGAGTTTTCTGTCTCAGAGTGTTTTAAACACTACCAGATCCAAAAGGGATCAGGTTAATGGTGGTATAATATCATCTTAGATTTTGATGACTTTGGGAAGTAAAAGAAAAGACAGGGGAAAAAAACATTCAGGCCCTTTTCATAGTATCACGAGATTATTCATTGAGAGAGAGTGTTGGTCAACTAATTCAAATTCCCATCTACTCTCTCCTGTTCTCCTCTGTCTCAGATCAGACAATTCAAGTAGTAGGAGACACATCACAATGAGAAGCATTTCTCCTGTTTTGGTATAGTTCTAATTATAGAAAATATCTGCCTACTATTTTGAGCCAAATTCTGCTTCCCAATGCCTTATATCTATCTATTGGTCCTACTGAGTCCTTGGGAACTATAGAAAATACATCTCCACTTTCAGCTGCCACACAGCTTTTTAAAGACATTCATGATAATAATAATAAAAAACCATTATCATTGCCTGATCATCTACTGGGTGAAGTACCAGATATTTTATGCATGTAAGTGAATGGAGAGAATGTTCATTACCTGAACCCCTCACAGGAAGAGCACTGGATATGCTTGCAAGGAAAATGTGATAGCACTCATGGTAGGGAAGTAGGGACTGGGTTCTGAAATCCCAAAAGGCCACTGTCAGGACAGACATGCTTACTACAGAGGGTAGATTCTGCTACATGAGTGGATCTTTGTTTTGCTGACTATCATGATAAGTTTGGTTTTCCAAATCAAGGATAGGAACTGGGAGAGGATGACTTGTTCTTATAGAAGAAGGGAAAGGAATTTGAAGACCTCAGTATCCTAGAGGAACAGAGAGAAGCCAGTGAGTTTAGATCCCACTCCCCGACTCCATTGCCATAGTGGTAAAGATTGCAGAGAATAGCAGTGTAGTAGGGAGCCTTTAAGTTTTTTTTCTCTGGGAGGTGTGCAGTGTGAATCTCCTCATTCATCTACTGGATAAAATCTTCAATGAAACCTACATAGCTCACACAAAGCTTCTAGGGAGATGTTTTAGGGAAACTAAAAGAGGAGCCGATGAGATCTGCAATCAGAGGGTTGTGGACAAGACCCTGGAGAAATTGACACAGGAGCCGGAAGAGAGGATAACCCAAATCACAATATTATGCAGAAAATGTTATTGCTACCCTATCAATGAAGATCCTGGGAGTGGAGCTGAGACTGTGTCATTCTTTTCACTACACAGCAACTCATTACATGTCCCCTATGATTCACACTTTCCCTCTGGGATTTACACTTCTAGTTTCCTCACCTTTCCCCCATGACATACTTTCCAGATCTCCCCCTATCCTTACTTTCTCTGTGTACTTTCTAGTAGTGAAACTGTCCAGTTTGTCCACTTCCAGTTAAACAAATACAGCAATGCATATTATATATTTATTAATACAACCCAAGATCTTTTTCAACATTTTTAAGGATTTTTTTGCATAAATTAAAAATACATCCCCAGCCCTATTTATACACAACTGATATTTTATAACACTTATTTTAAATGTTTAAGTTTCATTTACTAATTTAGGCTTCTCACCACAATTTATCAAAATGTTTGAATTCTTGTGCTTTCGTTTAGTTTTTAGCTACATGTAGTAGAAACCTATGTCACTGTCCTTTCGGCATCCCTTTTATGGCAGTTGCTTCTCCTTTTCTCTTGTCATTATGGGATCACATCACTTCCCAGTTCTCATTTGACTCAGCCTATGCATTTGACATAATTGAGCCCCATTTGAAACATTTCCATCTGTCTCTTGATCATTCCCTCATGGTTCTTATTTTACTTCACTGGTTGCACCTTCTAAGTTTCCTTTGCTCTCTTTTGCATCTTCTCAAATGCCTCCAGTTTCAAATTCTGATCTCCTCTGTTCTCTCAATTCCACCTCCCTACATGGGCTCATCAAGTCCCATGGCTTGAAAAACCATCTACGTACAAATGAATCCTACATTTGTATCTCTAGCATCTTTCTATCCTAAACCGTCCCCTAATCCTGTATTTCTGCTGCCAGCTTGACATCTCTTGGATGTTTAAGGATATCTCAGGCTAACTTGTCCAAAAGCAAACAATGGATATTTTCCCCCCAGATCTGCTCCTTCCAGATACTTCCCCATTTTAATAAATGGTAACTTCATTCTACCGTTCGGTCTGGAGATGAACTTTGGAGTCAGTTTTCTTCTCTTTTTTTTTTTTTCCTCACACTTTACATTTAATAGTAGATAACTGAAGGCACAGTAAGACTCTGACCATTTCTAAATATCTGTACCACCAGAGTCCAAAACATCATCATATTTCACATAGATTATTGTAATAACCTTCTAACTACTCTCTCTGCTTTCAAGTTGCCACTATATAGTCATTTTTCACAAAACGGCCTGAGAGAGCCCTCTAAAACTTAGGTCAGACCATGTCTCTCTTCTGCTCCAAAACTTGCAATGGCTCCCACCTTACTCAGAGTAGAAACCTACATTCTTTACCATGGCCTGTCAGGCTCCCCATGAGCTCCAGTAATGTCTCTTATACTACTTCACCCTCACTCCTCCCATTTCAATCGCATTGGCCTTGCTGCTTCTTAAATCCAAGTATGTTCTTGCCTTTGGACTCTGGCACTTTCTGTTCTCTTGGCCTAGAAATCCAGGTATCTTCACTTCTTCATGTCTCTGCTCAAATCTCCTTTAACAGAGGAACCTTCCCTAACTACTCTCTATGGAATATTTCTCTTTCTTTCTAAGTCACTCTATTAACTTACCACACTTTTTTCTTCTATATTACACTTGTCACCCTTCTACAATAATATTTTAAATTATTTTTTATTGACCTTTTCCACTTCCTTCCCCCAAATATATGCCTAATGAGAGCGAAGACTTGGCCTTTTTTTTTTTTACTCCTGTACTTTCAGCACCTAGACAGTGCTTGGCACATGTTAAGAGCTCAACTCATATTTGTTGAATGAATGAACTTATAAATCAATGAATTTATCTCTTGAGAAGACACCAGGTATAAACAAAATCAAGGACCTTCCCCAGGGATTAAGAGAATTGAGCCTGGTCAGTAAAGTAATGGAGTCAGGAGCTGACAGATGTCATTTTTTCTCTATCATGTGGATTCCAGAAACAGGAAGCCACTCTGCAATGAAAGAGAAGAACCAATTACACCATACATAATACAGAATTGGATATATAGTGCGTACTATCTCCGGGTACCAAATGCATTATATATATGCACACTCATTTGATTCTAATAACAACCCTTTGAGGTAGGTATTATTATCTCCATTTTATGGATGGGGAAACTGAGGAACAGAGAAGTGGCTTGTCAAGTGTTATGTAGAGCTGGAACTCAAACCAGAATCTGCACTGATAACCACTGTACTTTATAGCTTTTACAGAAATCTAAGTTCTTAATTGTTCTGAGGCTCTGCTATATGCCTCACACCTTTATAGCTAATTTCTATTTCAGTTATTTCACATAGAGTTTCTTCGCTTGCCACCAAAAGAATCCATTTAATATACTATTCCTCTTAGCTTTGTGTTGATAGCAAATCTGATAGGCATAATTTCATTTGAGACATTATTAACACCGTTAAGTGGAATTTCAGTTCAAAGTCACAAAAAAACTGATTCCTACATTTCTTTGTTGTCCACAAGGTTATTGTGGAAAATATTAATCAAATGCCTTGTTGAAATCTAGGTGCATTGTAATTATAATATTCTCCCAGTGCATAAATCTAATAATAACCCTAACAAGAACAAAAATAAAACTCATTTGACCTGATTTATTCCTTAGGAATCCACCTTGGACATCGAACTTCTCACTCAGTAATATCAATAGTGTCCACTAGTTTCCTCTTCCTGAAAATATGAACATTTACCCATCTTTAATTTTCTGCAACCTCTCCTGTCATCTCTAATTTCTCAAAGCAATCTGTAAGATCATATCTTCAGTGTATTTTAGTAATTTATGATAAATCTGAGTGCATTGAAGGTAATGAGAATGATCATCCTTGACTGATTCCTGACTTGCTTGAACATTTGTTGTTTGTGTGTGTGTGGGGGAGGAGGGATCCATTTACCTTGGTGAATGATACACGGTACCATGAAAGTTTAGTAGCTGTCTCCTGTCATCTGCCAACTTTATTGTACCTTCTCCATGTAGTGGGTCAATACCTGCCCCGTCTCTCTTGAGCTTTAAAGAATTTGTTCTTGTCTTTAGTTTGTTCTGTGAGCCTCAGCTCAGCCTGGATTTTAGTCTTCCTCATAAAATTCTGGCAAGTTAAGCCACTTTGCTTTAAAAATCAATCCTTCATTTTTTTCTTCCTTTATATATAACTTTTTATAAAATACTAGAGCTACTCAGAGACCTACTATATAATCACATTAATAACTTTCCCAGATAAAATATAGGATGTCCAGTTAATTTTGAATTTTAGATAAACAGCAAATAATTTTTAGTATAAATATGCCTTATGCAATATTTGGGACATACTTATACCCACCCTGCAAAAAATTCATTGTTTCCTGAAATTCGAATTTAAACGAGCATTCTGTAAATTTATTTGCTGAATCTGGCAACTCTACATGTTGATTCTGCTTTGTTTAGTTTGCTTTCATTTAGATAGTTCCAACTTTTTTTTATTCATCTGAATTATAATAATACAATCAAAATTTTAGCTTTGGAAAATTCTCATTCCTCTTGAGTTGAGTTTATATTTTGCTTTCTAGTGTTTAAAGCACATTGTTGTATTAGTCTGTTTATACTGCCATAAAAATCATCGGATTCAGTGACTTAAAATACAGTCATTTATTTTCTCACAGTTCTGGAGACTGGAAGACCATAATCAAGGTGCAGACCACCTTGTGATCAGAAAATTCAGTTTCTGGTGCGAGAATGTAAATGAAAGGACATGTAAAGACACTGAGAGAAAGTGGCCACATGCTAGGCCAAGAGGGTGGCGGAGGGCAGTGGAAAGAGAGAGAGAGAGAGAAGAGAATCTTTTTTCTTATAAGGCCAGCAGTCCTATTGAATTAATGCTCCACACTAATGATTTTATTTAACCTAATTACTTTCTAAAGACTCTGTCTCCAAATACAGTGACATTGGGGGTTATGTCTTCAACATATGAATTGGGGGCTGGGGATGGGGTGACACAATTCAGTCCATAGCAATCATACATTTTTGGATTATTTCCATTTTACTTTTATAAATTTTCAGATACAAGTCCTTCTTACCCAGACTTTTTTCACCCCTTACTCATTAACTCAAAATTGGCAGTCACTTTCAGGCTCTGAAAGAAAAAGAGCATTGAAACAACTCACCAGGAAGTAGGCAAAGCACTTTACATGTCCTATTTAATCTCTACAAGATTCACATAGACAGTATATTAGTTAGAGTTCTCCAGAGCAATAAAAACAGTAGGCTATATGCAGATATATAGAAAAAGATTTATTAAGAGGAATTGGCTCACATGATTATGGAGGCTAAGTCCCATAGTCTGCTGTCTGCAAGCTGGATGCTCAGAAAAGCTGGTGATAAAGCTCCAGTCCAAATCTGAAGGCCTGAGAACCACGGGAGCTAGAATGAGTTCAAAGGCCCAAGAACCAGGAATGCGCGAGGGCAGGAGGAGATGGCTGTCCTAGGTCAAACAGAGAGCAAAATCACCTATCTTCCGGCCTTTTTAATTCTCTATTTGGGCCCTGAACAGATTAGATGATGCCTACCCACATTTATGACTATAATCTACTGATTCAAATGCTAATTTCTTCCCGAAGCACCCTCACAGACACACCCAGAAATGTTTTATCAGCTCCTTAGGCATCCCTTAGCCCAGTCAAGCTAACATAAAATTAACCATCATAGATAGTATTTTAGTTTGGGTTCCCCCAAAGACAGATCCTAATTCTGCCTTAGACAAAGATGCAGGGAGTTCATATAGGAAGTGATCCCAAGACACATGAGTGAAGTACTAGAAAAATAATACAGGGAAAGGAGAAAAGCTAGTAAAGGATATGGGATGAATGTGGTGCCACTGTGGGCAACTGGGACTCAGTCTCACTGAAAACTGAGGAACTGTGTGGAATAGGCCTCAGAATTATCTTACTGGAGGGCTGAGAGACTGGAACATTTATTCACTGCCTCCCATCCTCATTGATTAAGGGTGGCCCTCAGGTCATTAATATCCCCTGAGGCCAAAGAGCTATGATGGTAACTGAGAAAGCCCTTAAGCACAGCCAGCCCCTGTACTTGCTGCCAGAGCCCTTCTTGAGAACACTTTTCCTCTACCTAAGGTATCTTTTTTGTGCTTGAGATAGGAAGCATTTCTGAAGCTGTCTTCTTGAGCCGAAGTAAAAGTAGAATTGAGACAACAGGATATAGGGAAGGCAGGGTGGCGGGGGGCAGCATCAACAGTCTCTTCTACAAGTAGGCTTATTATTCTTTATTTTGCAGAAAAGGAAGACATTTATATGCCAGTGTCTGTACCAGACTATGGATACAGGTGTAAATAACCAACACAGTTCTTTACTCATGGAACTTACTCTCTTACAGTTTAGAAAGGTTAAATTATTAATCTTGGCTCACAAAAGTAATGAGTGATAGAGCTGAAATTCAAACCCAGGTCTGTCTGATTCCGTTTCACCATTCAACCTTTTATCTATGATTAGATTTTGGAATTATAAAGGGCATTAGAGATCACCAAATCAGCTATCTGACTTTATAAGTTAGGAATTGAGACCACGAGAATTTATGTGCCTATAATAAGATCACTGCACAAACATGAGGCATTGACCTCCATTCTAGTATCAAGGTCAAGTATAATTTTTTATGATGTCCCTTAGAAATTCTTCTTATAGATTCCATTTTTAAACTGTTTTATTGAGGTTAAATTACATTGATTACAATAAACTACATATATTTAAAGTGTACAATTTGATATGTTATAAAATATTTATACACCCATGATCAAAATAATGAACATCAATCAAGATAATGAATATACTAATAGCCCCCCAAAGTTGCCTCCTGTAACCTCTTCTCTCTCACACTTCCCCACTCACCATTAATACTTAACAACCATCAGTCTTCTGGCACAAGAGATTAGTTTTATTTTCTAGAATTTTAAATAAATGGAACCATACAGTGTACTCTAACGTAGTATGGATTCTTCCCGTTAGGATCATTATTTTGAGATTCATTCATGTTGTGTCAATTAATAGACCATTTATTTTTATTGCTGAATTGTGGCATGTATTCATTATATGTGGATAAACCAGAGTTGTTTTTTTTTTAATCCATTCACTCGTGATGGACAATAGGATTATTTCCAGTCGTGTACTATTACGAAAACTGCTATGAACATTTAAATACTTAGGAGTGGAAGAGCTGGGTCATATAGTAGGTGTATGTTTAATTTTTTATGACATTGACTAACTGTTTTCCAAAGTGGTTATGCCGTTGTACATTCCTGCCAGCAGTATAGGAGAGTTCCAGTTATTTTATACATCCTCATCAACATTTGGTATGGTTGGTCTTTTTAATTTTAGCTATTTTAATTTTTATAGTGATCTAATTTTGATTTTATTTATTTTTAATTTTGATTTTAATTTACAGTTCTCTAATAACTACTAATGTTGAAATATTTTCATTTCGTATTGCCTTTATATATTTTCTTTGTTGAATAATCTGTTAGAATTTTTTTGTCCATTTTAAAAAATTGAGAATCAAGAAATCCATAACTGACATAATAATTTAGCAATGTGTTTTTATTCATCCTATTTTATTTTTGTTCATTTTAACTCTTTTTCTTTTTTTATTGGTAATAATTGAGTTTTTTTGGTTCCATTTTATCTCTTCTTTTGGCTTCTTAAGTATAACTCATTTCATTGTTTTAGTTATTGCTTTAGGTTTATCATATATATCACTTTCCTTTAAGCGATATTCTACCACTTCGGGTATAAGAACTTTACAATAGTGTATTGCTACTTCTCCCCTCCTCACATTTATGTTATTGATATATATTTTACATTAAACATATTATAAAATCCAACATTATCTTTAATTATCTTTTAAAAAAATTTAAATAGTAAGAAAAAAGTTCATTTGTTTACCATTTGCAATGTTCTTTATTCCATTGTTTAGATTTACTTTTCTATATACCAACATTACCTTTTGCATAAAAGTCTTTTAATATTGCTCATAATGTGAATGTGTTGGTGATGAAGCCCTACAGTTTTTGTATTTCTGAAAATGTCATTATTTCATCTTTATTTTTTTGGAAGATATTTTTGCTGGGTATAGAATTCTAGGTTGACAGTATTTTCTTTTAGTACATTAAAGGTGTTGCTCTAATATGAGGTACACATTATTTTTACTTATATTATTTCTAATGTGAAATCTGCTTTCATCCATATTTGTTCCTCTTTATAGTTTTCTCTTTATTACCAGTTTTGTGCATTTGATTATGATGAACCTTGGTGTATTTTACTTGGTGTTTCTTTCCTTAGAATTCATTGACCTTCTTGGATCTATGTGTTTATAGGTTTCATGAAATTCAAAAGACTTTCAGCAGTTATATCTTCAAACATTTTTCTGTAGTCCCTGCTCTCTTCTCTACTCTGGAAACTCCAACACATGCAGAGGAGGCCACTTGAAATTTTCCCACAACTCACTGATGCTCTTTTCATTTTTTAAAATGTTCTTTCTCTCTGTTTTTATTACCATGTTATTACATTTACTAATCTTTTCTTCTCTGAAGTCTGCTACAAATTCCAGCTACTGTGGTTTTTAATCTCACGCTTTATAATATTTATCTTTTGAAGTTTGAGTTGGGTCTTTTTTATATCTTCCATGTCTCCACTAACTTTTTGATCATAAAGAATATAAAACAATAAATATTTTAATATTTCTATATGCTAATTCTAATATCTAATATAGTTTTGATTGACTGATTGACTAACTCATTATAGATGGTATTTTCCTGCTTCTTTGCATGTCCGGTAATTTTTTTACTTGATTCCGGACATTGTAAATTTTACCTTATTGGGTGCTAGAAATTTTTGTATTTCTAAAATAGTCTGAGGTTTTGTTCTGGATTGCATCTAAATTGCTTGCAAATAATTTGATCCTGTTAGTTCTTATTTTTAAAATTTTGTTAAGTGGGACTGGAATAGATCTTAGTCTCATTGTTTTTCACTACTGAGGCAAGACCTTCTGTGTACTCAATCTAATATCCTATGGATCTAGAGGTTTTCCAGCCTAGCTGCGGGTAACTAACTCTGTTTCCAGCCCAGTGTGGGCACTGTATCCTGTAATCTGATAGTTCTCGACTGAGGCAAGGTTGCCTCCCAAAGATAATTTGGCAATGTCTAAAGACATTCTTGGTTGTCTTGACAAGAGTATAAAGGGGATTACTGGTATCTAATGGGTACAGGCCCAGGATGCTGATATATCATACAGTATACAAGACAGCCCTCATGACAAAAAATTATATAACCAAAAAATGTACAGCTCTCTCCTCTCCAGTACTGTCTTGTAAACTTAGCTACCTTGATCCTTCTGGACTCTTAGGTCTGTTTTGTGAATTCAGGAAGTCTTGTGGATCTGCCTGAGTTTCCTCTCCCTGCACCAGAGTTTGGAAACTCTGGAAGTTGGGGAGACCTTAGGCTCACCTCATTTGTTTCCCATCTGTCAGGATCACTGTCCAGTGTTTCACAAATTGTGTTTTATATATTTATTTTTTTGGTTGTTTCTGGTAGAAAAGTAAATCCAGTACTCCATCTTGACCATAAGCTCAAGCCCCATAATTTCTTTTTAAATGAATTTCATCTTGCTTTCCTTTACCTGTTGGCTTGCCAGAATACTACAGAGGATTGGTAACTGTGGAATTGTATAGTAATTTGCAAGTATGTGTGCCCAAGATCACCTGTGCATGCACAATATCCAGATACACAGCACCTGCTATAATAAGCTAGACCTCACTCACCTTCTGCATTGTTCTTTCTGCTTCTGGGATTCCTTTATGGGTCTTGAATTTTTTAAATAGTTTACCCAACAAATTCTTTAAAATTTCAAAAAAAAAAAAATGCCCTTGGCCTGAGAATTCATATGCTAGTTATAAGTTTTATTTGATAGTAAATGGCTGAAATAGATGCCCTAGAGAGAACTGGTCCCTTTGGCAGCACTGGCCTTAGGCAAAATTGTAAAGTAGGTGAAGTATATCTTCAGGGATCTCTTAGATTCTGCTGTCTATCCTTCTCCTATTCCAGAGCCCTTGAATTCTTTCCCTAATACCAGAACAATTGCTACTTTCATTTTTTTTAAACATTTAGTTGTCAGCAATTTATACCTCAAATTTTTACTCTTCTTCAAATATTTGCATTTTCACAGAGAGCAAAGCATTAAGGCAGATAGAGAAAACTGGAGTTAATTCCTTTGATTGGAAGTGGCTACCTACAGCACTGGTGTTGAGAAGGTGACTCAGAGGAAGAGAACTATGATTGATTAGTGATGTCTACACATACAAACACAAGAGGTGAGAAATTTGCCATCCCTTTCCTAATCTAAAAGTGTTCATTCTATTGGAAAACTTCCAAGCACTGGAAATCAAATGTACAAAAGACTTTTGAGAACAATTAAAACTCATTAATGACCTTGAAATCAACCCAAACAGAGTTGTTGTATGGCATCACAAAAAAAGTTGAGATTGCTTTTTCTAAGTCAATAATCTAGTGAAAATTCATAAATAGAATATAATGCTATTGAGGTTTTTATATCAATCCTTTAGTGTGCGTGTGGCCTTAGAGAGCATTCCTTTTTGTTCCCACTCTACCTTTTAACCATCTTCTTTAGGGCTCAAGTAGTAACCCATGCAAAGTAAGCATTTCCAGAACCACTAAAGCATTTCTCTCATATATTACAGTTTTAATGAACTGAAAGATCCTCTAAAGTCCCAAATGTTTCACTTATTTCTAGGCTATTTGATGACTATATAAAATAACAAAGACCTCTTAAATTAGAAAGTAATTTATTTCTGTTTATTTTTCTGTAATATGAAAAAATTAAGTACATATTATCTTATATTGTATAAAATCATAGAAGGAATGAACATTCTAGGCTGATCTTTAAAAAAGTCTCTTGTAAAGGTCAAGCTTAGAAAGAAAATTAGCAAAGTGCTTACTATGTACCAGGCACTGTGCTAGTATTTCATATATATTGTCTCATTAATCCTTACTAAGACTGCTAGAAGAAATAGCAATATCATTCTCATCACTACATGTCAGCTGAATGTCTCAAGATCCCACTAACCTATAGGTGTGAATGAGATCATAGTGATATTAATACTTATAAGTTGTTGGTTCAGAGGCCCCATCTGCATTATTGAGGGCCTCAATGCTCTTCTTACACTGGCCTCGGGGGATATCTGAAGGCATCTCTCCATGTTCATGATTAGTTTACTCATATTCTCCTGCTTCAGAATTCGAGAGGTACCCTCTGCCAGCCAGCCACCTGAGGAAGGCCCCTTGCCACCATCCTGTTGCCAGGACCCTTCAGAGGAACATGGTTTCTCTGCCTAAAGTGCCTTTCCTGGTGCTCTAACATTATATAACCCAAGTCGCCAAATAATATCATGTTTCCTTTAGTCTTCTACTCTGTTGAAGATCCATTACACCCTTGCTGAGATGGAAAGGGTATTTTCCTCCTCAACTTTCCATTGACATTTGGTGCTTCAGGCTCTGAACTACACTGCTTGTTCTCTAAGTATATATTTTTTAAATATCCCTATTGAAAACAATTCCCTCAGCAACAGCCTGTAGCCTTTCTCACTTCATGTTGACTGAGAAAGATAACTTAACTCCAGTTCCAATTCTTCCAATGTTATGTTCCCAGGCATAAAACTTTTTTACAGGTCTCCTTTCTTTCATGCAAATTAACTCATGCAAACAAAGATCTGAGGCAGAGGGGACCAGCCTTGCAACTCAGTGTCACAATCCTCTGATGCTGAACCCTTATTTAGGCTTGGCTGCAATGCCCAGATATTGATAGTCAGGAAACTGACAATCAGGGGTGAAACTGCTGATCTAAAATCATACTATTAGTAAGCAATATCTTACACATTTAACCACAAGACATCTCCCCACAACAAGCCCATGCTGAATCTCTGCAGGATACTAAGCTGCCTTTCATCTCAGAGCATAGGATGGCTGTTGAGTTTTCTTCCCCCTCTTTTTCAAATGTATTCACACAACCCCCAATGTATGTCACTGCATACATTTCAAAGCACCCAATATTAAGCTTCATGTCATTTTATGCAATTCATACCACAACAAGGTCTGATCTGATGAGTTAAGGATGAAAAGTAGCCTCCATCAGGACTGCTGCTGTTGTTCTCTTAGAGGATGCAAACTTTCTATTATTTAACTATGTTGTCTCATGTTGATATGGCAACTGGGGTAGTGCCATCGTTTCTCCAGGAGGTACTGCATGATTATCAGGTTTCTAAAAGCTCTATAAATTGCAAACAAAGTGGGCTATAATGAGCTTCCTCTCTGAAAAATAAATGCCCATGCAGTGATGACTGTCCACATCCATGGAGCTCCTTTCTTCCCATGACATAGATTTCTTTTCACGCAGAACTGTAATGAGTCTGTGTGACCTGGCACATGCCCATTGCATATTAGCAGCCAGTGAGCTTGATTTCTGCATTTAACAAAGAGAGAAGAAAACAAGACAAAGAGAATGTCTCATAACCCAAAATAAAAATTTTCTGATTCAATAGTTAGAAAAAATTCACACATACATTATATGATTTTTAAAAGCTGCATAGCGTGTCTGTCAGGAGTTTGATAATTTTAAAGATATCTTGATAGAACTATATGAATATATTCTTCAAGGTAATAATTAATTCCCTAGGGAGAGCACTCATTAAAAAAAAAAAATCATGTTCCCAAAGAGGAAAGAAAATACTAAAAGCTAGGAAATCACCACATAAACTAGCTGACAGTTAAGTCTTTCGGAAGCTTATACAGAAAAATGAGGGCTTTAAGTGTAACTCACTGATTAGAAATTTGATCTTCTAGATAAGAGTTGAATAGCTATATATTACTTGTGCGAGGTCCCACTGAAACATGCCCCAGGGGATTATCATAGTGCCTATGGTACAGAGGTGTCTGTTCATCTCATCTGTAGAGCATATAGCACAAATAAGAACACAAAATGGCCATTGAGGTTATAGAATGTAACATGAATGTGGAAGTACAAGTAAATCTCTAGGGCCATCAGTCAAGTGTTTTTTCTTCCTCCTCCCCACCTCCCCACACTCTTCTTACATGTGGCTTGATAAAATATGAAACTCCGAGGCTCCTGCTGACATGCTTACACAGCCGAGCTACAAGTGTGGTTGGGGTAGGTGGCAGTTTGTAAGAGACCTAGAGACATCCTTCCTCTTTCTTGCCCAGATGATGTTCTTGTATCTGGCAATTCAGAGTGGCAGTGACATGGTTATTTCCTTTGTAGTTTTATTTAAAACAAAGATAAGAAAAGCAAATCTTGTCTTGGTTCTTAAAAGAGTGAATGGCTCTGTAATTTTTAAGTTGGTGACACCTTTCTTTGGCTCTACTAGCCCATTTCGGAATAGGTCAGTCCCTTTCCATTGCTCATTCTTCTTAATTTATTTTTTTCAAAGACTAAATAAATCTTTTTATTATACCACAATTGTACACAGTAGGTTCTTACTTAAATATCTATCAGTTAATTCTTTGACTAACCTGGAACACAAGTAGCATAATTAGTGAATAAATAGTGAAATCAGAAAGATTATGGGAGACCTTTGTTTTTTTAATTTATTTAAAAATTTTTTAATTATAGTTGACATACAATATTATATTAGTTTCAGGTATGCAACATAGTGATTAGACATTTATATACCTTACAAAGTGATCAGCACTTTCTCATTCTAACTAATATGCCCACTCTTGTCTTCTCTAGTCCATCTCTAGTCCTAAAGTCACAGCTCTGTCAAAAATTTCAAGATTTATAACAAGAGCACAGATAGAGATACCGATTGTGTGAAAGAGTGAGGATTCACTTTCCTCCTTAGATGGATGGAAGGAAGTGTGAATTGGTGAACATATGGATAAATTTGAACTCGAGGGCTAGCATAGATTTTCAATTACTATAATTTATGCCCATGAGAATTTTTTAAATGTAATTTTTGTCTTCCCTTTTATGCTTTGGTTTATGCTTTTATCTTCTAGTGATCAATTGGGTTTATTGCCTCTTTGTTTATTTCATAAGTCTTTTCAAATACATGAGTGGGGGTGTGTGTGCAAATATTTGATAGTCTAAACTAACTAATTTAGAAAAAGTATAAAGTAGAAAGGAGAGAAGCAGTGAGAACTCAGATCTCAAACCCACACCCTTCTCTTCATCTTTCAGTCATGCCCATTGTTGCAGTTATTGCTATTGCCAGTCTGGGCCACCCAAAGATTATGCCTCCTTTCTGCCTCTTCCAATTCTTACTCCATGAGCTATATCCTTGTTATATCAATTCTTTGAAAATGCCATACCAAATAAGACAACTTTAATTCCAAATAGTGATGACTAATTCAATGTTTTAAATGATAATAAAATTTATTATCTCTCATTATAAGAGGCCCAGAAAGGGGCTCAATGGCTGCCATAAATAGAAGCTCAAAAAATTCACCAGCGATACAGGTTCTTCTCTCTGATAACGGTCTTCCTTCTGATATCCTTAGATTTGGTGTCACCCTAAGAAGGACCAAGCCTTCTTGTATCTTCTTATGAGTGAGGCAAACTCTCTTGGACGTCCCCAGCAGACCTTACCTCCCATCTCCTAGGCAAGACATGAATTACAGCCCACTCTCAAAATGGCAATGCAAATGAGATTACTTTGAGACCCTGAGACTATGCACAATTTATCCAAGAATTGGACATCAGGTTTCTATAAACAAAGATGAAGTGGGAAATGGATGGAGGAAAGGCAACTAATCGTGTCTGCTGCACGTATACATTGTAAAAGAAGTCAAACCAAACAAAGTCAAAAATAAAATTCTCTCATCTATCATCTGTGGATTTTCTCCTCAAAGGCAGCCAAGTTAGCACTTCCTTATGTAGTTATCCTTTCATCAGAAAATCCTAATTTATAATCCCTGTTCATATGTAACTGCCACTAAATATATATAACAGGTTCTTGAATAACATTTATTTAGCATCATGTTGTTATGTTAATGATATACTATAGAAACTTAACTCTTGTTTATGTCAATTAGCCTATGATAAAACTGGTTTTGTTAAAATCATTTTGCTTAAAGTCGCAGAACCTAAGTGAGGACTTACTATGTACAAATGAACTCATACTACACAGATTTAAATACCTCTGTGATCTTCCATATCAATCCAAACAGATCTGCAATGTGGACTATACTCCGAAGGAAGGTTCCAGCTCAATAACAGCCAGAAATAATACTAAACTATTAGGAGAGCACTGACATTTTCGTTCATGTGGAATTCTTTGTGTATATGTCTCAAGCTAGTTGATGAAACAATGGAGAACTTCCTTCATTCTTGCTTATCCTTACTGTCAATATTGTTCTAACATTCAAAAAGGACTAAGAAAGTTTCTAGGTAATTGACTTTCCTAAATATTATGCTAGTGGAATCATTTCTAAGGGATTGATTAGGATTAGGACTTGGGCTGCATATTGGGAGCTATAAACATTATACCCAGTTGGGTATTAGTCATGCTTAGAGGTAGTTTTTCCAGGGACTCTAAAGCCAATTTCTCTGGTGTCTTGCAGCCTGACTTAAACTCTGGATGAGCTGCATATGTACTGCTCCTTAGGTAAAAGAAATTGGATACGATAAAGCACTTTTTGTCCATTGAACAATTAATGCGTGCTGATGTTATCAGTTCTGTGAAAGTATATGGAAGTGCAGCAAGCTTTTGCCTAATAAGAAGAAATGAAAGGGTTCCTGACCATATCTTTCAGAATGTGCCTAAATGTTGCAAGGAAATGTCAAAAAGGGCCATGAACTACAGGGTTTGGGATCATTTGAAATTCTTTTACTTTCTGCCTTTTCAAGAGAAAATTGCCATGTATACCACTTTATGTTCTTTGCTATGTTCAAATATCAAAACTGATTTTTTATTCTTTATCTTCAGATAAGAAATAATAAAATAAAAATATTATAAAAATATCCTTACTAATAGAGAATATACATAATAACATGAGGCAGGCTATGTTGTTGTTTCTTTTTTTTAAATTGAGAAAGATATTTCAGAAATAAGACAAAAACACCATGCAAATTTCATGAATACTGATTGTTTCTGGGGTAGATTATTCATGGACTCTGGTATGATTTGTTGAATGAATGAGACACATGTAACAAACATACATAGTACATTTAATTTTTAAAAATCAACATAAAGACCAGGGGACTAAGAATTTAATTCCCTTCAAACAATGGAATATATATATATATATATTCTTATTATTCTTGTGTTTGATGTCTTATGATACAAATGCTCCATGTAATTTACTGGATAATGATTACCTACATATCTGCTTATATAATTATTTTAATAAATTTCTAAAGATTGAGCCCTGGCTAATGGAAGGCTAGTTGTAATACTGGGTCCACGCAGACAGCTTATCAGAACAGGCCAACCTCTGTTTTCTGCTTGGATGTCATCATTCTGTGACTATGAAAGCATGAAACTGGAGACTCTTCCAGCAGGTCATTGTCACTACAACTTGCTCAAACAAAAATAAAACAGCTTTTCATGCTTATTGATCTTGGACTTTTTGCCATTTTTATGCTCTGTTGACCTGAAGCTCAGTAAAGCTATATTTTGTAAAAGGAGCTGAAAGTTTTCTTTCTCAGTAGATGAGACATTTCACATTTTGGCTCCATGCAAAAACAACTTCAATTTTTTTTTTTTTTTCCAAATGCCTTCTCTCTGTGACTTTAAAAGAATAGTTGATCTTTAAGTAACACATGTGATATTAGTTTTTCCATTTTAAAATAATCACATTATTGCAGACATTTTAATAGCTGTAGAGGTTGCTATGTATTAACATGATTCATGGTCCTTGACAGCACTGTGTGTGAAAATCCCCCAGGAATGCAAAATACAAAACTCCATACACGTTCAAATTTTACTGCCTGCAGCTAAAAGAAGGGAAAGAACTTAAAACTGTTGAAACCCTTCAACTTTAAAAGCATTAATAGATGGTCCCAGGGGATTAAATCTAAATCTTAATGTGTAAAAATCAAGTTAATAACCGGAGAGATTAATATGGCTGCATTTGATTATTGTGATAATGCAAACAATTAGTACTGCTAAAGTGAGATGTATTAGCCTCCTCCTTGGCCCTCACATCAGCAAAGCACTGGGAACAAATGGAAATAAGACATTTGACTAGAAGGTTTTCTGTTGGATTTTAAATTTTTTTTGTCTTTGTCTTTCCTTCACTATAGCTGACTCATTTTTAAAATTTTATTTCAGACAAGTATCAAAATAGCTTTTCATTCTGAAACTATGATTTCTATAAAATTGATTGCAATGATCAAACATTATCAATTTTATAATGTCAAAAAATTATTCATGTTTACTTCCTTAATATTGGTTACTTTATAAATCTTCATGATCAATGAAAACAGAAAGCTGAGGCGAGGGGTGATTTGAGGAAAGAAAGGGAACAAAGAAAAGGTAAATGTGCTGTGTGAGTTATATCCCATTTAATTTTAAGTTCTTAAGGTTCTTTCAAGAGGTAATAATCATCACCCTTATAATGTTTTAGCTCCATCAGACATTTTTCTTGATGGTGGTTCCTGGAGAAACAGGGACACCAGGCAAATCTGCCTGAGAGTATAGTACATCCTCATATTAGACAAGTTCCTACCTTTTCCTTAATCTTGTACCAGATAGAAAAATGGGCCACATGTTTGTGGGCAGTGGGAAATACATCGCTATAAACAAAGGAGTCAACTTAAAAGGAATAAGTCTGGCCATGTGAATAAATGGATCAGATGTTCTGCCAACAGTTAACTGATGCTAGAAAGACATCTGCCCTACAAATAAAATCAACAGAAAAGAAATATAAGCCTTATTTTTGAAAGCCAGATATAAAACCTCATGAAGCCTCAGCAATAAGTAGGCACTGCAGTAAGCAGAAGTCCATCCGAAACAGAATCCAATTTTTTTTTGAATGGGTATTTTTTTTCAGATCTTCAAAATTTTAAAGTGATATTACTTTGCTATTGAAAAGTGAAATTAAAGTAAAATGAGTGAAGAGTTAATAAGATGTATTTTGAGGCAAATGAAAACAAAGGAAGCTTAGAGAATGGACATTTTAATGATTTATTTGGGGGAAGGGGTGCTCAGACATGTTCTGGCCTATGTCACTTGAAACCTTTTATTTTGCTTCTCAGTTCAAATCTGTGTAGTGCATCAAATGGGTGTCCCATTCGTTATTTTTGTTTAAGCAGTGTCTGCAGGGAATTCCAGAAGACCATTTAATAAACTGCAGCAACAATGGAATATTTGTTCACTTTTCAAAGTATCTGAGAAAAGTGTGTTTAGAGGTAAGGAATGGGTAGCTGTCAGTAGCTGCTGCTCCCTGAGCCTGGCAGCCTCGTGACAGTTACTAATATCAGCAGATTTAATGTGTTTAGTCTAGTTGTAAGGTTTGTGATGTGTTTTTGATTTCCTGCTTCAGAAATGCATTTTGGCTAGAAAACAGTGAAGCATACAATTCTTTCTCCTACCATACCACAGTCAGGAAATTGTTACCTTTGTACCCAATTTATAGTACATAATAAGTTACCTACATGCAGTCTAAGATTCTTACTTCTTGATTATTCAATCAGTGTGTGAACAAGAGCAAAAAGGTAATGGCTGCTGAGGCATGTGTGGTTAAACAGAAGGCCCTTCGGCACACCTAGGCTGTGGGAGGAATCTCAAAGAGCATTTTTGTTTCCTTTCTCTTTGATGCTTCAGTTTGTCTTTATTCTCCAGGGACTGCCAAATTGCCTCATTGTCTTTTAAAATCTTTTACATTCTCCCTTGCTTTAGAACCAATTTGGAAAAGGATTTACAAACCATTTGCCGAACTTGAACAGAGCGCTTTTCTCTTCATGTTTCTTTATATGAAGTGAGTGGTTTATGCATCTTTCCTTTTCTTGCATCTCTTAAAAAAATATTTTGTTCCTTTTCTCAGTATCCATTTAAAGACATCAAAGGGTTGGGGAAACCTCATGGTGGGCTTTTGCACACTTCAGGGCTTTTTGTTGTCTTAACTTTGGCTTACTCTTCTGTTTCATGATTTGTGATAAGTAGTCAAATTCTATTTTTAACACGGAGTTTTACTTTTGGTGCATTTTGTTAGAAAAGCTTGGGGTGCGAAGCTCGAGTTACTGTTATTTTATAGTTTAGAAATCAGATCTATTTTAACTAAATGTTGTTTAATAACCATACAATGAATGATAATTAGACTTATTCTTAATTTCATTCCAGAAAAAAGAAATAAAGAGAGATATTTAAAAATCATTTTGCAAGAAGGTATTTTTATTTTGTTTTGGGGCTTCTAAAAAAAAATTTATTTTAGTCTCAAACATTTTTGTTAGTGTACTTATGTCTCCTTTTCATAAATCAGTATATAAATAACAGAAATTGCTGAAAATAGTTGCAAAAATAGTTGCCTGCTCCACTCAAAAATATCCCCTTAACACTATTTAATGACAACAGAAAAAAAAAAACAACTATAAGATACAGAATAATTACATATTTTTACAACAAAGACAATTTATTTTTAAATTTAATAACTACGAGAAAATCTTATAGAAAGTGTGGCAAAATGAAAGGAAAACTCACAAAATCATTGCCATTGAGAGACAACTGCTATCACTTTCTATGTATTTCCTTTGTTGAAAAGAAACAGCATTACATATTTCATGCTAAAAACATACTTTATATTTTGCTATTTCTGAGTTCAAAAAGGAGAGATTTTGTTTCTTTAAAACGAGGTCTCAAAATGAAGCCTGCCTAGAGGGGCCTGGGTGGGGGCACACGCAGGCTAGTCCCCCAGTCTCCAGGTCAGCGGGCTGCTGGGACGCACCCATTTCTTTGGGCACAGGAGGGTTTCCCGCTGTTTTTCCAGGAGTGACCTAGAAGGAGGTTAATGATTCCAAAGAAGAACTTTCCCCTCAGGGAAAATTTAATCTTGTGACCTTTTTCTCTATCTGTCCATTTCTTTTAACTCATAGACTACCTTCATTTAACTTACATCAAGCTGTTTTATTTTCTTCAAAAACAATGTGAAAGTGACTGCTTTGCTTTCATTTAACCCTTGAGCTGGATGAATTTCAAAATGAAATTTCTATGGAAAGTATGGCCTTAAAGTTCTCTTTTCCAAACGCTATATTTCTCTCTCTCAAAAAACAAAAACAAAAAAAACAAAAAAAACAAAAAAAACCCAAAAAACCTCTTATAAACACCGTGATAGGGAAGTCCAAAAAAAATGCTATTTGCATTACTCTTAAAATTGTCGTGCCTAGTGACTATACACAGAAGCAAAAAGTTCAGAATAAAACATTGCTTGGTTAATTGATTTATATATTCTTTTAAAATATTTTGGGGGAATTTTGTATGCGTGTGTGTGATAGATTTATTGGTGTGTTCCAAGTATTAAGATCAATGATAAGGGAATTTTTAGTAAGAAATATGTAAATGATGACAAAGGTCTCTTTAGAGAGAATTGAAGATTATGAAAAACTATCAGCTTTACCTAGCCAGTTTCATTTTTCCTCTACCTGAAATATGCAGACATAAGTGGATCAAATTTAGTGTCAGAATACAGTAAAATAAAACTATAATTATTTTATTATTCTCATGGGTTCAGACTCGGGTGCAATGAGTTCTTGAGGGTAAAGTGAAAACAGAAACTGCCTTGTGCTCAAAGTTGTTAGTTTTTTAAAAACAACTTTTTATTCTGCAACAGAACCAGGGCATTTTCAGCATGATCATATTACCTGGTTTTACTGCCAACATAACTTAGAATGAATATTTCTTAATTTTTAGCATTATAACGTTCCATTTTGGAAACACAATAAATCCAGAATATTGTGATTCTTGCAAATGTATAATACAGTGTATGCATACATTTTCTAGTATTTAATATGCTATATTGCCCAGAGAATTCTATTTTTTTCCTTTGTGGTAAATGCCATTCAGAGGCAGCTGAAGGTAGAACAAACTACCAAAGAAAGCTCCAGCCACTCAGCTAATTGATTTCTGGAGGCTCACTCCATTAGTAAGCATGGACTGAGAATGTCTTGCATTCTTAGCACTCTGCGTAAATGTTAGCTAGGACCAGTCTTTGCTCTCAGGCTATCAAGAAACTGTGAAAACCATTATCATCACAGGACAATTAAAGATGAACTATATGTGAATTATTGTAGTACTGACTATGACAAAAGGAAAAACAACAGTAGCTAATAAACAATGTAATTTTTACAAAGTGCTTTTACATAGACCATTATAATTTCTGCAAGTTACTTGGGGCTTCGATTTCTTGAGAATAATAATATCTTTTGCATTCCTCACAGGGTTGTTGAGGAAATTTGATAATATGAAAGTATTGTATGCCAGGCACTGTGCCAACAGCTTTACAGGTAAGGTAACAGAAGCCCAGAAAAGTTATAGTATTTGCCTTGGGTAAGAGCAGTACTTAAGTGGCAAAGCTGAGATTGTTTTGCCTTTTCCTCACAGTGTCTGACAATAACTGACATTGTTTAAATTAGAAAGTCCAAGATCAAGCTCACTGTCTCTTTACCAGCACTTGTCCTGCCTTTGCTACACCCTAATTTGGTGGATAACAGTCCCATTTCTTGGTCTATCCAAGCCAGAGATCCGGGATTCATCATTTCTTCCTTCATTTCCCATTCAACCAATCACCAAGGCTTAGGTTCAATCTCTAGATTACACGAGAAGGATCTATAACTCTTATTCTCACTGTCAGTGCCCATGGTTAGAATTCTCACACTTGCCTGCCTGGCTCATGGTAATCCTCCCTACCCTAGCTGATCTGTTTGCCTTTCCCTTCCACTCTCCCCTATACTATATCTTAGTGATCTTTCCAAAGCACAAATCCGATTCTGTTATTCCTCGGCTCACAGCCTTCGAGGGCTCCCTGTTCCACCTCCTGCCATGCCTCTCAGTATAGCCTTACCACCTCCTGTGCCATTCACATGTCTCACCCTCACAGTTTCAGATGATTTGTAATTTTCTGCTTGTTCACATTTCCATTCTTTGTGTATTGTACCCCTCTATTTGGAATGGCAGGCCTTCTGCATTATCTAGCAAACAAACTCTGGGCCATCTTTTAGACTCAGATTATTTCTTAGGAAAGAAATCTCTCACTTTCTATCTCCAAATGGTGTTAATCATTCCATTCCCTATGCTACTTAAGGGTCCAGAGCATATATCTCCTTTGCATTCACCATACTGTAGTGAAATTACTTATTTACATGCCCGTCTCCCCCAATAAACTATGAACTCCTTGAGGGAACAGATTTTTATTTCCTTGTGATTTTACACAGTGTCTGGCACATAATAAGCTCTCTATAAAATGTTTGTTGAATTCTAAGAAGTGGGTGGTCATCAGAGCTGAATGTTGCAGATGTATCGAGGAAGGAGAAGGCAGGGAAAAACGAATGATTTTGGAAAGATAGAGGTCACTGATAACCCCCCATTGACAAAGTCCTAGAGAGGTAGTTATGGGCACAAAATAGAAACGGATCATCAGGATTCTGGAATACAGGCTTAATTTCATGCAGATATGAATTTTGAAATATTTTTACATGGCGAATTATTTTTATCTATAACTGCCTATTGGAACTCTTCTTTAACAGACATACATTTTAGTCTATAATCTAGAAATATAAGTTTCAGAAACTTGTTTATAAAAAGTAATTGCTTTTTAAATTTTTGGGAGCCATAACATCGCAGTTTCAAAGTAGGCTCCTAAATCGAGTGTTCCATGGTCGATATACAAAACTCTCTCTTCATTCTTTTCTCTTCCTCTCCCCAGCTCTTCCATCCCTCCCTCCCTCCCTCCCTCTCTCCCTCCCTCTCTCCCTCCCTCTCTCTCTCTCTCTCTCTCTCTCTCTATATATATATATAATCTCCATATCTTATATAACTTATATTTTTATAAACTGCTCTTATGTGATTTGTTGCCCACCACTAAACCATTCTAGGCTGAAGAATATAAATAATTTTAACTCTTTGCAAAAACACTGGGCCAACCCTTATAATTGTACAGATCTGCCCTGCACAAAGAAGCCCACTAAAGAGATGAGTGCCCGGGGGTAGAAGGGGTTGCGGGGGGAGTGCCAACCAACACTCTTTCCCCCAAAGAAGGGGTGAGACTAGGGGACTATGTTCACCAAAGAGGACCTCTCTGTCTAATTCATACCAGGGTGCTACTTGGGCTAACATTGCCCTGCAGAAACTCTTCCATCATTATTTTATTTTATTTGCCTTTCCCTTGACCTATCCTTGCTCTGTTAGGTTTTTATTAAAGTGGAACCACCAGAATTACAGCAATATTTCAGCAGTAGACGCACAATGACTTTATATAAGAATTTGCTGATATTTTCTAGTATTTTGTTGACTTCTTAGATAAAGCCACACAAAATGTACTTGTGTCTCAATAACCACTGGCTGCCACATTGTGCGAACATTTCCATTATTGCAGAAAGTTCCACTGGACAGTGCTATTCCAGAGGGAGGATATTGACAATAATAAACAAATACATGAACAAGGTAATTTTACATAGTGGTTAAGTACAATAAAGAAAACAGAAGTGATGGAGTAGAGAATAAGTGCAGAGGGTACTGAATGCTAGGAAGGAGCAGGAGCAGCCAGGCAAAGCTCTAGGCACTGAACCTTCCAGGCAGAGAGCACAATAAGTGCAAAGGCCCTGAGGTGAGATGGAGCTTAGCATGTTTGAGAAATGGAAAGGTCAGTGTCCCGTGGGCTCAGTGAGGCAGGAGAGGCAAGTGGAAAGGCAGGAAGTCAGAGAGGTGCAGGGGCCATATCCTGCAGGCCCATATATGCTGTGGAAAGGGGCCTGGATTTTGCTCTAATTGCAATGGAAAAGTACTGGAGAATTTTAAACAATGACTGACATGACCCACGTTTTATTTTTAAAAGACCGCTCTGGCTACTTGAAGCAGATCTTGTAAAAGTAAAGTTTCAGATCTGGAGCGAGAAAGGAATAACTATAAGAATGCTGCTATAATAAAGAAATCTGTGTTTATATTTTAAGTTGTGTATACGTTAGTGTCATCTTCATATGCTATCCTCAAATTGTTTCTAAAAACTAAAATGTTGTGTGGACTTCTCTAAAAAGATGAACACAAATTCTAAGAACAAATGGACGGGCTAAAGCTCAAGGATGATGAGAGTGGAATTCTGTATCATAGAGAGACCCTTTCTCTTATGCCCCCTATGGAGGTCAGCAGAGCAGCAAGAAGTTGGTCGGGATGCCCGCTAGTAGATGAAGGATGGAACATGGGGATCTCAGCCCGGGCGGAAGGGCAGGTTCATTCTGGAGGCATCTGAGAACATTCTAAATGTGGCATTGGTGAAGCAATCAGGGAGCAAATCATAAGCCATCGCAAAAAGAGAGGGCCAAAGTCATAGGTATGGAAAGAACTGGTAATAGAGAAATTAACATTTGAAAAAGGAAAGGCAAGAAAGGACAACTTGTTGGAATATGCATTAATTCCTTAGGTCTACAGATAATCCAAAGGAAAAAAAAAGTTAGCAAAGGAAAAATGTATTCCATATTGTTTTTGATATAAGGAAGACCAAATGATTCATCAACAATTTGGAAACATCAACAATATCCCTCGTTGGAGCTATGTTTTATATATATTATATATATATGATAATTGGAGACGATTCTTCTGTTAACTAACTCCATGACTTGGAGCCAATCGCTTGGCATCTTAGATTTTGTTTCTGTATCAGCAAATAAGAGACATATGGTTAGTTCTTATGCATCTCAGATAGCCCTCAGGTTTAAAATAATAGTGGTTTATTGAAATTCCAGAAAGCCTGTGTGTGTGTCAGTGCGTGTGTGTTTTAGAAGTGAGCCACTTTTCCAAAAGCTTCTTTTGAAAGAACAATATAGAAAAGTAGGTAAATAAGAAAATATACTGACCTCGTGATTGAACTTTGTGCTAATAACTTTATTTAAATCAAGTTATTTGGAAATAGTAGCTAGAGATGAAACATATGGCAAAAGAGATATTTTACTATTGTGTGCACTGAAAAATATTATAAATGTAAGAAAGAGAAGAATAAGATAACCCATTTGCCTGGAAACATTGCAGATTCTGAGGCTGGCCACATCTACTGTATATATTGATCTAAGAAGAATCAGAATTTGGAAAGGCTCATGAATGGGGCTTTCGAGTATAGAGAACAGGAACAAAAGGGCAAAAACAATAGGCTGCATAGTATCTGCTTCTTAGAAATCAAGCACTTTCAAACTACTAGTGATGTGTTCCTTCCCCTGGGGTGACACAACCCTGTGCCAGGGGACTGGTAGCAATGAGAACATGGATTTCAGATCCCACTCATCCCCTCATGAACAGTCCATAAACCGTTTGAGATGGTGTGCACCCATACCTTTTCTCAGCTGTGTGCCTGAAATAGTTTTTCTATTTCTGTCTGGCAAAACCCTATTCATCTATCAAGACCCAGGTTGAATGTCACCTCTTCTGTGAAGCCTGCTTCAACCTTCTCAAGTAGAATCAATCTCTCCATTTGTTGTACTCTCAAGTATTTTGATTATCCTCTTAAGATTGTGCTTATGTTTTTTAAAGAACTTTTTCTTCTTTGCTGGATCTTGAAATCCTGAAGGCAAAATTCTGGTTTATTCTTTTTGGTTTCCTGAGTATCCCATGCAGTTATAGTCAGAGAATAAACATGTAATAAATGTATGTTGAATTAATGATGCACGATTAAAAAATTATAGTTGATAAGAAGCAAAATAGGCAGAAAAAGAGAAAAGAGAGAGCAGTCTTAGAGAGTTCTTCAATAACAATAGAGGTGCAAATATGAGGTTCAATATGAGAAGACTCAGAGAAAAAACTTTCAAAGTAGTTGGGCAAAAAGAATGAAGATGGCCAAAAGAAAAAGAATAAGAAGAAGGAAAGACAAAGAGAGAAAGCAAGAGACTTGAAAGATAAAGACAAGCAAAGATGGGGATAGAAAAAGGAGTGCCAAAATATCCAAAAAAACAAGCGAAGGGGGTTATTAGTAGGACATTCCACCTCCACTATAGGATTGGAGAAATTTGGAAACAAGGAAGAAAGCCCAGCAAAGTTGCAAATGATAATACTAAAAAAAAAAAAATCCTGATTATGAGGATTAAGACTAATGGGTGAGTTTTTGTTGGGGCTGGAAAAAAATAATTAAAAAATATTAGCACAAATGCTCTAAAATAATAGCCCAGAGATTAATATTTATAATAATTAGTTCCATGAGTGTAAGGTACCCTTATGAAACTTTATAGGAGGAAAAGCTCGAATTACTCTTGGAAAACACATGTGGTGGAAAGGGAAATGTCATTTGTTGACTTTACAGTGGGTACTTGGTGCTTTGTAAATTTATTTCTTTAGACTAAAAACGTTAATCTCCACCTTTTCATACTTGAGAAAACATGTAAACATGCTCTTTTACTTCTTCACACAGCTGACTAGAAAATGGACTATAAAAGATGGCAAGTGGATGGCGAGAAAGGAATAGTGGTTAATATTTACACATGGACTATTATTTTAGAGCGTTTATGCTAAAAAACGAAATCCATTTGGTAAGAAAATTTCAAAAGAAAAAACAAAATTACCTAAAAAAGAATACTAAAGCTTCTAAGGAAAGAGCTGCTCCTCTAAAGGGTGGGTTTCTTATTTAATTTAGAAAGAATTCATTTATTGTTAGATGGCATGACCATTTGTCATTTTTGGCTCCCCAGCATTTGATTCCTTTCCTCTTTGAAGAAGTAACACTTGGGTGATATCGGAGGGCAGTCGGAACTCATCTTCATCTACCAAAAGGTGGGCAGAAAATTTTTGCCTCTGTGCCCTGGCAGGGGACACAGTCATGTGACCACAGCTCAGCTGATGGATACTTTACTCTGAACTTGAGATCTTTAGGGAAGGATGTAAAAGGCCGGAATCGCTAGAGATCATGTACAGTGGCAGCAGTGGATTCCAAAGTCTAGCAGTGCTCAAGTATTCTGCAACATGATGTTCTGACCAATGTCACTGAGGCACAACCTTGACTGAGCTTTAACAGATTTCAGCCTCTCTTAGTGCTTATGCCTTTACCGAACATCCTTCTCCAGCCTTCCTTGATTCTATTAGCTACCTGTTACCTTTTGATAGATTGCTTTCTTGCTTAAGTTTGCCTGAATTAGTTATCAAGAAACTTGCTATAGAATGTTTGTGTCCCCCCATTCATATGTTAAATCCTGATACCCAATGTGATGGTGTTTGGAGGTGGGGCCTTTGGGAGGTGATTAGGTCATGACAGTGGATCCCTCATGAATGAGATTAGCACCCTTATGAAAGAGGCCCCAGAGAATTTCTGGTCTCTTTTGTCATAGGAGGAGGACGTAGTAAGAAGATGGCCATTTACGAACTAGGAAACAGCCCTCACCAGACACCGAATTGCCCAGTGCCTTGATCTTGAATTTCTAGCCAGTTGAACTGTGAGAAATAAATTTCTGTTGTTTATATGTCATCCAGCCTATGGTATTCTGTTATAGAAGTTTGAACAGACTTAGACAAAACTCAACTGATATACCAACTCATTGACAATGGTGATTAAAGAAGTTTTATAGAGTTGGGAAGTCCTCATTACATCATTTATGCAATAAACATTTTTTGAGCAAATATAATGGTTGAGGTATTATGCTAGGTCTTCAGGAAATAGAGCTATTTTATGAGAACATTATCACTACTTATATAGGCTAATGAAGAGAGTCTGATATGTAAACCATATTTCTAATCCCACATATATTAATTATCTATTGATGTGTAACAAATTACCCCAAAACTAAGTGAAATAAATAACAAACATTCATTACCTCACAGGTTCTGTGGGTCAGGATTCTGGGAGTGGCTATGGGTCTCTCACAAGATTTCAATGAGAATGTTAGCTGGAGTTGGGGTGTCTCATCTGAAGGCTTGATCGAAGGAGCCATTTCCACGCTAACTTGCATGGTTGTTGTTGGGGTTCAGTTTCTTGTGGGCTGTTTGACTGAGAGCCCCAGTGTCTGGCTGACTGCTGGTCAGTGGCCTCTCTCATTTCCTTGTTATGTGAGCTCTTCCATACAGTAGCTTGCAACATGACAGATGGCTTTTCTTAGAGTGAGCAAGTAAGAAAAGCCATAGAGAGGAACTTCTGTAATATAAACTCAGAAGTAGCATCCCATCATTTGTGCCATATTCTATTTGTTGAAAGCAGTTCACTAGGTGAAGCCTGAACCCAGGGCTTGAGATGACACAACAGCATGAACACCAGAAGGTAGGGTTATTATGAGCCATCTTGGAAGCCACCCACCATACCATGACAAACACACAATTTCTGCAGGTACTTTAGGCACATGGAGGGTGATGGTGGGGAGCTAGGTGAGGGTAGGACGCAGAAAAAAAAGGGAGAAAGAATCAAGGAAAGCTTTCAGGGAAAAGTAAAACTTTAATGGAGTTTGTGCAAAATGGGTTACTGAAAATGCTTTTTAAGAATAAACATAGAAGGATGCAAAAAATTTTTACCCCTTAGGCCAACAGATTACATCCTGTGAGAGCTTCTACCAGAATTTGCATTGTCAGATTGTAGGCAGTAAACATTAATAACTGACACAACACTCAGTCTTTAATAAATAGGACAGAGGGAAAGATACTTAGTATATTCACCAGAAGGGAGATAGGTAGAGTTTCTAGGGAATACCCAGAAGGTGGCATTACACATAATGGGGCATGATTTAGTGTTAAATCATGCAAGTGTAGAGCTTCATATCCAAATGCACAACATAGAGATTGGGAAAACTGGCAAATTTGAAGGCAGGTAAAAATCATTAAAGAAGAAAAATAAGATTGATGAAGTAGGCATGCTTCTGTACCAGCAATATAAATCCATTTGAAAACTATGCAGCAAATTGAAAGCCAGTCCGTATATCTAGTCAATAAGAAAAAGGAAATAATCTCAAAGAACTTGGTTCATATGCAGTTGGTGCATTAGAGAAGAAGGTAGATTGTGACTTCCAACTATAATGAATATTTGTAGACAGAGTACAGAGTCAATAGAAAATAACTGCAGAAGCATGCTGGTAAGAAAGAAGGGAAAAATGGGAAAATTATGAAAGGAGCCCCCTTTAAAACCCTAAGGGCGGAAAGAATCATGCAAGACAAAATTAAGAAGAGAGACTAGAGGAAAGCAAGGAGAAAATAAAAACTTGGGAAATATGGGGGATGGGGTCCCTATGGAACTGATTCTGCGTCATCAAACGTTTTTAATTCCATTTTTTATACATGTTATAACTGGCAACCTCTATTGAGACCGTTTTTTTTTTTTATTGCCTTATAGAAAAGCAAGGCCAACATGATTAAAAGGCAATGTATTCTCTTCCCAGGGAAGGGGAGCTGGGAATGATGAACCCAAGGCTTTTCTTCAGAGTGACATTTTTATGTTACAATTTTAATAAAAAATAAAGTAAAAGGCAGAAGATTGGGGAAAACATTTTAGGTTTTATCTTCCTTACTTTGAATGATAGTGGGAGGGATCAGTGCCCTTGAAAAGAAAAAGCTATCACTTAGAAAAGGGCAGGGTATGAAAACAACAAAACAGCAACACAAAAATTATCACATGGAGCATAAAGAGGGGGGATTTGAATATCCCCAATGGATAATACTACGTAGATAACCTAAGAGAGAAGTATTCTAATAATGTAAAGTTTGAACATTATAGGAAAAATGATGTGAAACAGAAACATATAATTTGCAAATATCTGAAATTTCTAGGCTTTGCACTGGCCTGATAATATCAGTCAAAAAGTACAAATGTGGCTTTTGGAAACCCATTGACAAAGGAAATAAGATTATATACATATAAACAGGGGACAAACCATGAATAAGGTCCAAAGGACTATATATAAAATGATTAAAAACTATGAAAGTGTAAAGTAGAATTTTTCTAAAAGAATATTGTCTCCCACATATTATTTATTGAGCCAAGAGAGTGTTGAGGGTTAAATAATATCAGTGGCATGTGTTTACATGTGTCAAAGGTGAGACTAGAATGATCGCTCTTTCTCTGTTTTATGTCAGCATCCACTTACTTCTCCATCTATATTTTGACCAACCTGATGAATTTCTTTGGAAATTACCAAATAGGTTATTTGAGTTATGACTATGATCACAGGGAGGACCTCATATGGTCTTCTAAATAAAAATAGGGGAAAATAGAGGGTCAAAAAACTTATATTCAAAGAAATTTACTTTTGAAATTTGGGAATTTCATGTTTATGAGAATGAAGGCATCGAAATTGAAAATAGTAACACTGGCTCTGTAGGGAGACAGGAATGCAATGTCTGTAAACAGTTACTAAGCTTAGTTGATATTGCATTGTCTCATCAGAATTCTCTATTACTTAATGTCTCTGCATGTCTTAATTATAGTGGTAATGAAGGTTTATAAATATTATTCAAAGGTACAAAAATTTATGAAGTATTTTCTGAACCGTCAAAGACAGATTAGGTGCTGTTCATAAAACTTCACAGATAAATGAATTTCCTGTGTTCTAATTCTTTGAAAAGTGTTAATCTATAAATTACAACATGCAGATGGCAAATAGTTTATTCTATTTAACTCTGAACAATTTCCAAACACATATGAGAAAAATCCCTACACCTAAAAATTGTTATTTTTATACCATGCCTCTAGTGTACAATATATCTCTTACTATAATATAAAAGTCTGTCTTCCCTTTTCTGAAATCCCAGCTTTGTAAGAACATGTGCTGTATTTTCATAGACTAAAGAAGAAAAAGTCTCAAAAATTATTTAAGATCATTTGATCTGTAAATAAGATGCAACAAAGGCATAATATAGATATAATTTTTTTAATGAAGAGGAATTTTATTCATCGATTTATTAACCACCACTGTATCACAGCAGAGAGGTGTCTACATAATTTAAAAAATTAACCTCTAAATAGCTGGTACTTAGATGGTTATAGATTTCCTTTGCTACATATAGCTTCTAACTGCAAATTTTGGATTTTGTCCTTTTTTATTAAATGTAGTTACCACTGTTGTTAAAGGGTTTCTTTTAATTCTCGCCAGATTTTAATGACAAATATTTTAGTTTTTGTGAACTGTAGTGTTAAGCAGATATTCTGGTATTTTAATAATTATGTTAAACTATGCCAATCAAATAAATCTATTTGTGCTCATTTTTACAAATACTTAAATATAAAAATTTGAGATATAAATTACATGTTCTATTTTAAATATATAACATTAATTTACTTGTGTGTAATATCTAAAACTTGAAAGATATTTATCCATAGGCATCATTATCTAGATATATATAACAAAACATTTTATTTATTATAAATTTTTCAAAATGGCAGAAACATAATTTGCCATTCTAGTAAATGTGATTCCCTCTATATTTCATATTTTAAGTTCTGATTACAGTGATTATTTTTAGTTCATGCCAGTAAGTTCTATAAACTTAATATTAGCAACATAATGCATAATATACATAATATTAGCAACACTTAAAAAGATGGATTCAATTTCTATCAACTACTTTTTTCCTCTATGTTCTCTTTTGATGGTAATGTTCATTTTTTGTTAGTAGATCACTTACCTATATCCTTAAATTCTTTAGAATTCTCAAATGAATACCATTTGGTTTTTCTAATATGTTACAATCTATTTTCTTGAGATGATGCCTCATCTTTTAAAAATACCTTCAAGAGTACTTATTATTACTTGCAAATATTCTAGTGTAAGGTCTCTATTTTCTTTTCACAACTTTTATAGTAAAGAAAGGACTTTTCTTCTTTTTTAAATTTTTTTCAGTAGGTCAACAAAGACCTTTAGGGTGGTTATGAAAGCCTCGGAAAGAAAAGATGACAATTGCAAACACTAAATTTCAAATGTTTTTATATAAGTTGCAATTAAAATTTTAAAATGTCACTCAATCACATTAGTGTAGTATATGACAAATAACATATACCATGCATTAAAAACATAGAAAAGTACTTATGTACATATATCAGAAATGATAGACTTAATGACAAATTTTATGAAAGGAAAAAATGTGAAGTTAATAAGACAGAAAAAAACACTGAAAACAGAATTTATTATTCATAAAGGCAAAATACATTTGCTATATTTATGTATTTTGTACAGACTTTCCATATGAAGTTTTTAAACACTTTTGCAGTCAATTATTACTACCCATTTCATAGATGAAGAAAAGTGGTGGGGGATAGTTATGGGGATTGGGAATGGATATCAAGTAATTTATTGAGGATTACACGATGGATAAGTAAAGTAACTGAGAAGAGATAATAGTTTCTATGTGCTAAAATCATTGCCTTTCCATAACCGTCAGTGACATTTTGCACAAACATTGATAAATGTCAAAAAAATGTTAATTTAAAAGCCCCTTATATATTGTTCTAGCTTTAATATGTTAATATATGTATACGTGTGTCTATATAACACACATTTTATATATTTACATATATAAAACACACATTTATATTTTGCACACACACACAGACACACACATACACACTCAGATGGTCTTTGGTGGAATTTCGCCCCTTCATATGACTTTGAAAGGTCTTTTTAAATGATCTTCCTCAAAAGAAAGCTTCTGGGAAGTAATATGGCATATTATTCAGGCAGATACTACACTTAAATTTGCAATGCTTTTTAAAAAATGTGAAACCGGTCTTTAGAACAATCTAAAAATGTTACATGAAACTGTTAGACACTACAGATAAGAAAGTAAAATGTACGTTAAAGATATTTACATAAAATCATGACTAGACTATTTCCTTTGTTATTGGTTTAGAGTTCAGATTGCAACTTTGACACTATGACTTAAAACTTATCAAAGAGATTTATATTTTGCAATTGACATTTTAAATTGAAGATTTACCTGAACTGGTACCTAATGTTTTCTGTAATTAATTCCTTTGAGGTCAAGTTTTGTAGACACAGAATTCCTTTAACATTAATCCCTCCTTTAGCAATATTTTTATTGTTGGAATTAGCAAATGAAAAAAAAGTTAATCTTTTTGTAATGAGGTTCTCAGTTTCTGGCATTCCGTTTGTTTCACCAATGCAAGATTTTCTTAAAAGTGCAAAATATCTTAAAAGTGGATGCTATAGAGTCAGTGTAAGAAAAAATCTGGAGGTTAAATAAACCACGCATTAATCAGAAATGACAAGTTTAATTATATAGATGCTTAAATTCTTAATGAAGGGACTAATAGAGGGTCTCATTTTAAACTTTATACTATTATTCAGGTTATCTGTACATAATATCTAAAACTTACAAGCTTTATATATTTGTCCTATTTATTCATGAAATGTTACATAGATTACTTGGTGGATAGCAAAATTTGATGGATGATGGTGTTCAATAAATTGTTGAATGACGATTTGTAGCTTAATTTCTAATTTTGATTTAAAAATGGGACTACATCTAAAAGTTAGGAGATAAGTAATTGAGCATATACTGGTTCACTATCCTCAAAATAAATTTTATTGACCAAGAAAAATGTTTATTAATTAGGCATGTTTGCATATTCAGTTCCTAATTATGTTCTCTTGTGTTGGCAAATGAAAGACAAAACACAATTTTCTCTCTTTAGCATCTGTGTTGCCTTCATCATATACGCTGGCTAGTTTATATGTTTTCAGTGTCTGTTTATTTATGAACCATGGAAAGTTAATTGTGAGTTTACTCAGTAGTGCTTAATAAAAGCCAAGTGCTCATCAATTCCATGTAATTGATTATTTCACATGGAATATAATGGCAAGGAATGCTGAGATCAATTGGGAGTCTTGTCTACCTCCCAAAGGTGGGATGGGTATGTTTTGTACTGGATCTCTAGACACCTCAATGAGTCCTATGAAACTACTTGTCCTGTCTTTAGTAAAATCCCTTCTACATTTTCCTTTATGTGTTATTACTCCATCATCAACAGTGACACTCAAATATTTACAAAGTTAAAGTTTTTTACTCATTCTTAAGATGGTGGCTTTAGGTTCATTGACAGATTTTGGAGTTTATGTTTAGAGACATAATCAATGATTTTCTCCCCTTAGTCATTTGATACTGAACTTAAAGTATTTTAAAAAATGTTTCAAAAATACTTCTCCCTATCTCTGTAGGTTAATATATAAGATTTAGGTAAAAATAGTTATTTTGGTCTTCTAGGAGTTGGCACTTTAAACTCCCCCTGGAATTATCATGCAGTACTATCCCACATTGGAACCCAAGACTCTTTAGACAGATCTACATTCTCTGACCTAAGGGTTTCATTCATCTCGTACAGAGGAAGGCAAGAGAAATACTAATATTGGGAAGTGAAAGAACACAGAGTGAAATAGACAAAATAGTATGCTGAGGAAGAACAAAAACTATCAATCTACACAGAAGACAACTTTAATTAGGCTATGCTTTAGTAACATGTTAACAGGATTTCACATTCCAATAAAAACAATTTTAGATGTAATCAGTACTTTAGATGGTATCACTTACAACTTGGGACCACACATACCTGGCACCAGAGCATCCCGCACACATATGGCTACCACATGAAAGGAAAGCATTGCAAAAACTTGGGAGTTTATACTTTTTGTTTTCCTTTCTGAAGGATTTCTGTGAAATTTAATGCTTAAAAAGTTATGTATAAAATCTAGAATCCCATATATTCGAACACAGATTCTGTAGTTAAAGTTGTATGCTTTATTATTTCACAGCCAAGCAAAGGTATATTTAATTGACTGCAATTATGACTTCACTTTAGGAATTACTGTAGATAGATTAAAACTCATTTAATTGTAATGAAGATATTGGGAAAAAACACTGTATCTACTTTAGGGTCAAAACAGTTTAAAGGTTAGATGGGAAAAAATACAACTTCCTCAAAGCTTTGATGTCTTTGGGTGGTCTCTTAATTGATAGTTGTATGTTAATTTTACAGAATGAAGAATTTATCTGGTTAAGAACGATATCACTTGTACTAAATTCTGTACATTTGTGTTATTAATTCTATTCTGAATCTCTTAATTTCCACAAAGACTTGTGAAGCTAATCTTTATTTTGGTAGGGCTGCCTGGCATTTATAACTTGACAAGCGTGTCCAATCAATAAACGGCAAAAAAAAAAAAAATGTAAAATATTCTTCTTTGTAGGACCAGGTCGAAGAAGGAAACTCATGATGGTTTCTGGTTTTGGGATGAGAGCAGGAAAAAATTAGAAAGCAAAATTATCTGAAAACAAACAAAAATTCCACCAATCTGTAAACATTTCAATGTTTCAGAGACTATTATTTTGTTCCCATATTTAGTTCATATTTTCTGACCTCTTGCTTTTTTTTTTTTTTAACCGAGAAAGCTTTATTTTCCAGCCAGAGCTCTGTCAATTAAGAACATTATTTAAAGGACCGAAATGAAAGCTGTCTCGTTAGAATCACATTATGATATTCTTCAGCGTCACTGACTTTGTCTAAACGAAAAGAAAAAAAAAAGTCCAAACAACTTGCCTTTAAAAAGATTCCGAATAAGAGAGACTTGGCAGGTCTGTTGTTGCCCTAGAAAAGATTTCCCTAGTGTGGGTAACAAGAAAAGCCACACTTTATTTTAAAGTCCGACAATGCAAAGTCAAGCAATGCATTTCCTTTCTTGCCCCCTCAATGACAAATTGTTGCCTTTTTACATTCATCCTACCAGAAGGGGGACCTTTCCACTTTCAGATGCTCCTCTGCTTTAATTTCTGAAGAGAGAAAAAGCGAGCAGAAGAGCCCCGAGATCCGCCGTGGAGCTCTAATAACATTTCGGCGGCGGCGGCGGCGGCGCGGGTGTGCGAGCGGGCGGGCGGGCGCGAGGGGCGGTGGCGTGGAGCGGGCGGGACGGGCGGCGCGCGGGGGCGGTGGCGGCGGCGGCGGCGGCTGCGATTGGCGGCGGGCGGGGCAAGGGGCCCTCGGCCGCCGCCTGGCTCCGGATCCGCGCGCCGCGGCCGGCGCCTCCAGTCCGGGTCTTGGCGGGGCCCCTCCTCCCTCCCGCTCCCCGCGCTCTCGCCTTTTAATCATGCCCCTCTGTCTGTGTGTGAGTGCAGGCAGGCTGACAATGATTTCCTCAGTGATTACGTACAGAGCGAGTCCCTGCGGGTTAGGGGCCCCCTCTGGAGCCATCCTGATGGCTTTGGGGGCCTTGCTTCCATTTTCCATTATTATGTGGACTACCGGAGCGACAGCGCAGTCCAAGACCTTGCAGGTTTGTGATGAGGAGGGAGCACACAGCACACTCCTTCTCCTCCTCCTGCTCCCGGCTCTCCTCCTC